>NW_027186342.1:797128-833474 GCF_028583685.1 Petaurus breviceps papuanus
GAAGGAAGGAAGGAAGGAAGGAAGGAAGGAAGGAAGGAAGGAAGGAAGGGGAGGAGATTTATTTGCAGTGGATTTTGTTTATTGTCCATGACTGGGTCTAGGAAGTGATGGCTGAACTCCCTACCTACACATAACTCCCTGCCCTCCTCCTCAAGAGAGATCAACTCTAGGACATTGGAAGAAGGCAGTGGAGTGCCTATGTAGACTAGGATGTCAGTATGCCCTCTACATTTGTCCTAGGGAATTTGGGGAAGTGGACAGGGTAGGCATTGTGAATCTCTACTTTAAGTAGTTAATTCATTATCACTTCTAATTGCCCACAAACTCCTGTACATTCCCTGGCTTGAGTTCAAAATCTGTGATAATGGGTTTGGTTAGGTTCTCACTTTGCTGTGATAAAGGGTCTCAGCCTCTGTCTTGCTCTTCTGTGCAATCTCTTCATACTGGGATTGGACATCCTTAATGATGCTTTCCAGGTCCAGGCTGCGGTTGTTGTCCATGGAGAGAATCACATTAGTATCGGTGACACACTGTTGCATCTGGGACAGCTCCTGAATTAGGCAGAATAGTGGTCATGACTCACATTCTCAGAGATATTCTCAGATATTCTCAGAAAAAAGAGTCACAGGAACAGGAAGATCTGGCCAGGGTGAAACAACATCCAGATTTCTGTTTCAGTCCCTTTCCACCCCCATTCTAGGGCTTTGCTTGCTTATTCTTATGCATCTAGCAGCATTAAGCCTCCCAATCAGCCCCAAGTACCAACCATATTGATCACTTTTGCCAGGAATAGCCAGAGTCCATAGGGACTGAAGCAAAGCTCATGGCAGCTGTCCCTTCCTTGGAGTCATGTCTTTTGAGTCATATCACCAAAGAAAGGTTGTCTCTGATACTTCATTTAAATTTCAGGTGACTAAGGGAACCGAGATGGTATAATACAGGCAGCAACCCATCTGAATTCTCATAACATTATCCTGCAAACAACTTTAAAATACCTACTCAAATCAAATTTTGGAGTGGCAGAGCCAACAAAGGATCAGAGTGAGACATTTTCCAGCCTAAGATAACTTAAGAGGTCAGCGGGAAAGGTCTGTGATACCAGGTTGGGCGACCAGCCCGGAAAACGGCAGTGGCACAAGCAGTGAGCCTTGGAGGCAACCATGATAGTCATGGCATCAGCAGCAGGAGCTCTGGGGGTTCTCAGTCCAGAGATGGTAAAGGGTTTGGACAATTTGTCAGAAAGAGATTACAGGGGAGCACTGAGTGCACTGAGTACTGAGTGCAACTGGCACTGATTGGCAATTCTTTTATCCATATGCAGTTCTGGGTTACAGTTTCAGGGTGGAGAGGAGCACTGGAGGTTGGTTATAAGGGAGAAGGGGCACTTGTTGCAGCTCCAAGACAGAGAGGAGCACTAGAGCATGTGGTTGAAGGAGAGCAGGGGACCTGGTCACAGTTTCAGGGCTAAGAGGACAATGCTAGTGCTTGTAGATGCAGGAGACCAGGGGCCCTTCCTGATAAAAACCAGAACACAGAACAAGAAAGCAGTGTCCACATCTCTCCCTCTTCCACCTTGGAAGCATCAAAAACTTGAAGACCCCCAGAACTACTTCTGAAAATAGCAGCATGAAAAACCCTAAAGCTTGGGGCAGTACCTCCCTATGCCCAAGTTAGCAGAGTCCAATTTTAACATAAAATCCAAAGTCAAGAAATGGATCAGAAAAATGAACAAACAGCAAAAAAATAATTTGGCCATTAAAAACTACTAGAGTGACAGGGAAGATCAAGACATAAACTCAAAAGAAGAAAACAATATGAAAACATCTACAAAGTCTCAAAGAAAATGCTAATTGGACTCAAGCCCAACAAGAATTCCTAGAAGAGTTAAAGAAATAAGATAGCAGAGGAAAAACTGGTGAAAGAAATGAGTGATACAAGAAAATTATGAAAAGAGAATTAACAGCTTGGTAAAAGAGTCACAAAAAATGTGGAATAAAATAACAGCTTAAAAAACTGAGTTGATCTAATGGTAAAAAAAAAGGCACAAAAATTCACTGAAGAGAAGAACTCATCAAAAAGAAGAATAGGGCAGCTGGGAAAGGAGAACAATTCTTTAAAAATTTAAATCGGACAAGTGGAAAATAATGACTCTACATGGCATTAAGAAACAATCAAACAAAGTCAAAAGAATAAAAAAAATTGAATCTTAAATGTCTCATTGGGAAAACAACTGACTTAAAAAATAGATTGAGGAGAGATAATTTAAGAATTATTGGACTACTTAAAAGTCATGATTAAAAAAAGAGCCTAGACATTATATTTAAAGAAATTATCAAGAAAAACTGCCCCAATAGCTTAGATCCAGAGGGTAGAACAGAAGTTGAAAGAATCTACCAATCACCTCCTGAAAGTTATTCCAAAATGAAAACTTCCAGGCATACCATAGTCAAATTCCAGAGCAACCAGATCAAGGAGAAAATATTGCAAGCATCCAGAAAGAAACAATTCAACTACCATGGAGCCACAGTCAGGATCATACAAGATTTAGCAGCTTCCACATGAAGGAGCAGAGGGCTTAGAATATAATATGGAAGGCAAAGAAATCATAATTACAACCAAGAATTACCAACTCATCCTTTGGAGGGAAAATAGATATTCAGTGAAATCAAAGACTTTCAAGTATTCCTGATAAAAAGACAAGAGCTACATAGAAATTCGACATTCAAACACAAGCATGAGTGGAGGAGTGGGAGGGAGGGAGAAAATTTGGAACTCGATTTAAAAAGAAAAGAACGTTTAAAATAAATAATAAAATTTTACAAAACAAAAAAAATGATTTAAAAAAATTTTCATACAGTTGAATCTATGGAGAAGGTGGAGCTATTCTAGAATCCATATGTTGCTTGGACTGAGAGGTACTTTCTCCTTTAGAAGAGGTTGCTGGACACTGTCCTGTCACACAAGCTACCACTAGTAGTCTCATGGAACTCCTGCAAATCCTGCCCGATGGTCCCAATATCATAGGCTATCAATTTGACAGTGAACTCTCTTCAAGTAGCTGGGAAAGAGCACTACAGAGTCATCAAAAGGGAATGAGCACCAAGAGAAAAGATTTTGTTTTTAAATCATACCGTTTCATATAAGACCCGCAGGAAGTCAATTTCATCTCTCAACACATTCACCTGGCTCTCCAAGTCCACCTTTTTTATGTAGGCATTGTCCACATCCTAAAAGAGTGATCAAATCATAACAATGATGGGAATAATCATAGCTAACATTTAGACAGCCCTTCATGGTTCACAAAATATGGTTTCACATATTATCTCATTTGAGTCTCACAATGACCCTATGCAAGAGGTGCCATTTTTCAAATGAAGATATTGATACTGAGAGATGTTAAGTTGCTTGCCCTGGGCCACACAGTAAATGTCTGAGACAAGATTTAAACTGAGAACTTATTGAACCCAAGTCCATCACTCTATCCACTGCAACATTTCAATACCTCAAAAGGTCTGCTGAACGGGCCTCTCACTTCTTCTGTATGCCCCCCAAAACCCAGACACTTCAAAAACAATGGCAAATTCTCCCCGTTTCCCAAGTCTCCACCTCAACACCTGCCCTGGTAATACCCAGATTCCTTTAGTTTTCTCTTTATAACCTTTATCGCCCCTTGAGGTGTTCTCTAACCCACTCTGCCTGAAACACCTCCCTCTGAATTATTTCCCTGGTGAGTCTTGCCTAATGCATGCATTTGTACGCGAAATACCCAATCCTTCCCCCTCTTACCTTCTTAATTGTCACAAAGGCATTCTCAGAGGAAGTGCGTTTGTTGATCTCGTCCTCATACCTGTTAGGTTTCACAGAAAAGAGATCAATGTTGGCCTTACAGTGTTATAGGATTGAGACCAAGAAGGAGCATTAGAGATTATCTAATCTAATGTCCTCATTTTACAAATGAAATATCTGAGGCCCAGAGAGGTAAAGGGGCTTTTTTTTTTTTCAAGATCCCACAGACAGTAAGAGGATTTGAACCTAGGTTCAAATCTGGTGCTCCCTCCACAATACAAACTGACTTTCCTGCCTTCTTGGTAGGCTCACCCCAAAAGCATCTCATATCTCAGGATCATCAAGCAGAGTTTTAATGAAATTGATATCTCCATTAGGAATGGCTTTCCTTAAAAATATATAATAATAATAATATTTATAATAACCATGTAAGATAACTTTTAAAAATAACATTATTAATAATAACTAAATACAAAAACATTTAGTTTTAGAAGTGTTACCAAAGGAATAGTTTGCAGAAATTCAGAGATACTCCCCCTCCCAGAAACTCATTTGGGAAAGAATGCTTTCCTGGAGAATTTATTCTGTTTGCTTAGTAATATTCATTACCCATTGGTGTTTCCCCACACACGCGCACACTTACTTCTTCCTAAAATCCTCAACAAGATCCTGCATGTTGTTTAGTTCTGAATCTTGCTTTGTTTTTTCTGTCGTGAGAGAGTCTAACTTCTGCTTCAAGCTGCTGATGTACATCTCAAATAAGGGTTCTAGGTTCGGTGAACGGGTACTGACATCAATTTGCTGTAGCATCTCCCATTTGGTGGTCAACACCTGGTTCTGCTGCTCCAGGAAACGAACCTGCAATTCCCCAATCCCCAAGACTTAACCTCCATCATCCATGCAAGTCATGAGCTCTTCTTCCCCTTCACTAGGATTCAGAGACCAGGAATAAGTTGCTTCAGAGATAGGGATAAGCCCAATTACAACCAGGATGCCCCATTCTACCCATCAAAGAATATGCTAATATCTTCCTTCTTCCTTGGAGCACTCCACTGCCTCTTGCCCAAACTTCCAACTCTTTTCTTTCCCAGTGCATCACCCTGGCACTTCTCATCCTGAGAGATTCTCTCCTCTGTTCCACCAAGCAGCCCCCAATATTCCAGAACGGCCCCTCCCTAATCCTAGCAGAACCAAAAACCAGAATTTACTGGCATTAAGCCCAAAAGTGCTTAGTATGAGAGCACTGGAGGGCAGGGTTTCTCAAAGCTCTTAAGAACCTTATAAAACTCAACATCTTAGTTACACCTGCTATGCAATGCGAGAAAATCCTATAAAATCCCAAAGTGACATCAATAAAAATGATTTTATGGGTCACTGAGGCATGAAACCTGCTCTCCAGGGCAGAGTTTTAGTTTACCAACAAAGCAACTGTTTCAAGCTAAACTTGTTAGTTTCTCAGAAGGCTTACTCCTAAAAGAGGAGAGACCCATTCATAGAACAGAAGACAGAGGGACCATTCTGTTCCCACTGAAATGTAGCTAGCTTGGCATAGAAGATTCAGCAGTTTGCCAGACCATCCTCAGAGATTGATGAGGGTTTGAGGTTTTTTTTGTTTGTTTTCTAACAAATTTAAACACCAATGTTTATTCAGCTAGACTGAAATGTGAAAGCCAGTCATAAAGTCTTTCAAGACCTGGCTGAAATTCTATCATCTCTAAGAAGCCTTTCTTAAACCCCCTTAATGCTAATACCTGCCTTCTATTATATATCTCTGGTTTATCCTATGTACATGCTCTATATACATAGGTGTTTGCATGTTGTTTCCATTTGATTGCAAGCTCTTTGAAAACAGGAACTGTCTTCAGTCTTTCTTTGTATCCCCCCGTGCTTAGCACAATGCCCAGCACATAGTAGGAGCTTAATAAGTGCCTGGTTGGCTGACTGAACCTGCTATTACCATACTCAGCCTGCTGCTACCATAGGTTAGGATTATCCCACTTCTTTATTCCCTTTGTATCTTGCAGAATATCAAGTTCATCACATTCCATTGGCAATCCCCAGATGAAATTAACCAGCAGTGGTTCTCTTTTGCTAATTACTGAATGGAAGTAGGACATGCTGGGCCAAGTGGATCCCAGCGTCTCCAGACTCACCTTGTCGATGAAGGTAGCAAATTTGTTATTGAGTTTCTTAATCTGTTCCCGTTCGTCTGATTTGATGTTCTGGAACTCTGGGTCAATTTTCACATTAAGAGGCTCCAGGAGGCTTTGGTTGACAGTAACTTCATGGATACCACCGCCAGGGTATCCTCCAGGACCAAAGCCACCGGGTCCACCAGGGCCACCAAAACCACCACCTGGCCCAAGACGGCCTCCTCCAAAGCCGCCACCTCCAAAGCCGCCTCCTCCAAAGCCTCCTCCTCCTCCAAAGCCTCCTGCTCCTCCAAAGCCACCGCCACCGCCGAAGCCGCCACCGCCGAAGCCGCCTCCGCCGAAGCCGCCACCTCCGCCATAACCACTGCCCCTTCCGGCCACGCTCATGGAGATGCTCCTGCTGCCTCCGAGGCCAACCAGGCTCTGGCTGCTAGCACCTCCACCATGGCGCATCAAGCAGGAGGAGCTGCTCGCCGATCTTCGGCTCCCACTGACCACTGCAGAGCCTGCACTGAAGCCTCGGCCCCCAGCTCTTGAGCAGGACCCACTGAAACCCCGGCTTCCTCCTTTTAAGGAGCCCACACTGAAGGTCCAGCTTCCTCCTCCTCCTCCGCCTCCTCCTCCTCCACGAGACCTACAAGAGAACTGGCGACTCATGGTGACCGACCAAACAAGGAAAGAAAGTTCCGATGTGTGAGGAGAGTTAAGACTGCAAACTCAACTCCACTGAAGCCTAATCTTCAGGGTCCCCTTATATACCTGAGGAGGAGGCGTCTGTATTCTTGGGTGTCACTGTGCTTCTGCATGGGTTTGGTCTGCCTGGAAGCTATGTGTGGTGAGTGATTACTGGGCTAATAGCCATTAAGAATCAACTAATCAGCTCCATCCCAAAACTTGCTTTAGTTGCAAACTTCTGTTTATCTGGGCATCTGTCACGCAATTTGATTTTTGTGAAATCATCAGAAAAGGGAAATCGTGGGCTTCCTCCTACCTTGATTGGTTTTCCCATATTGGAGAGGGAACCAACCTTCTGCAAAAGCTTGCCCTCAATTCTGGGTCTCATGCCAGACTGGCTATCAGTCAGAATCAGCCTGAGTCTGAATAAGAAAAAAAGTGATGGAACGTTTAGGAATCTAGGTGTCGCCCCCCCCCCAAAAAAAAAAAAAAGGCAACTGCATTTAATCTACTTCCACAACTTCAACTATCACTTCTAGGCGAATCACTATCAAACCAACATTGCCAGCTCAAATCCCTCCTGAACTCCAGCCCCATATTTTTAATTCCCCCTCCCTGGTTAGCTCTCCCTGCCACTTAAATGTCTCAAAACCTGCTAAACTGTGTGCAGAGCTGAATTCATTGTCTCCACAATCTGCTCTTCTTTCCAATTACCTTGGTTGGGGGAGGGGGGTAATTATTGACATCACTCAGTTATATAGGCTTAAAACATTGAAATCACCTTTGGTTTATCCTTTTACTCAACCCTGTCCCTTGCCCCTTCATATACACTCACAGCCAATCAGTTGTTAACTCCCCTTGATTCTGTCTCTGAAAAATCTCTCATATTCATGCCCTCCTTTCCATTCCCATTACCATCCCCCTATTTCAGGCCTTTATTGCCTCTTGCCAGGACTATTGCAATAACCTCTTAACTCGTCTCCCAATCTCTAGTTCCTCCCAGCTCCAATCCGTAATACACACCAATATTAGAATAACCTTGATTACATAACTCTAATTATGTCACTCCCCTACTCAAAAATATTCAAATATTTTTTATTGCATCCCAAGTAGAGTCAACACTCAGCCTGGCATTCAAGACCCTCTACAACTGGGGTCTGATCTACCTTTCTCTCTCTCACAACTCTCCTATTTATGCAGTTGTGATCTTGCCACATTGTACTGTTTCCCAAATTTAACCTGTTTTGTTTTTTGTTTTTTTAACTCTTTGACTTTGCTCACACTACTTCTTATACCTGGAGTGGATCATCCTTTAGCTGTCCCCAATCTCTGCATGTTGAAATCATACTTGTCCTTCAAGACCTTCCCTAACTCCTTTATTAAGACTTTTGGAGCCTTCCCTAACTCCATCTGCCTAAAATACTCCTTTGCACTCCTATAAAATGTTTCTACCACACTGTCTACTTTTCATATTTCAATTTTGTACCTTAGTTATTTGTATGGATTTCTCCCAATTAGATTCTAAATCTCATTAGAGCAGAGAATATTTATTTATCTTCCTATCTCCTTCAACACCTGGCACAATTAATGTATTGCCTATAGCAGGTATTCAGGAAATATTGCCTGTTTTGAATTACTGAATTACTCTAAACTAAACTGTTCTTGTCCCCAGAGACTTATTCCTTCCTTGGGATGGAAGCTAAGTGTTTTGGTTTATAAAATCTTCCCTTCTAAGTTTCTGCTACTGCCTACAGGATGTTTGAGGGAATAAGAGACATGATAGTAATATCAAGAAAGAAATTCAGTTTACAAGAAAGGTGATGAAAAAGTTGCCCTGGACATTGAAAGTAGTGTCCAGCCTGGAAGCTTTTGTGCTGTCCCCAGACTTCGTGTATCACCCTGGCCCAGGGAATATGCCTAGTACTGTATCCCAAAGTGGAGGAGATACTCTATAAAGCAAACACCACCTGATTGACTGGATAGGATTCTATCCAACTTTTCTTTGCATATAATCCTTTGCCAAGAGACCTTGTGTAAGCCACAACAGTACACTCCCCTTCACCTTTAACCTCCCCCCACCTCCCTCTCCCCAGCAAAGGAGGACAAGTTTCTGGTCTTCAGCAAAGTTCATAACTACATAGAATGTCCTGATGGTGCTATCCACTGCATACCTAAAATCCTTGACTGCCTGTTAAGACATCTTAATTATCACTAATTGTCCCAAGAGTTTGAAAGCAATTACAGTGTAGGTAGGTTCTCAGGGGCCATCCTGAATCCTGGTTCCTTGTTCTCCCCATTAGCCTGGTTCCACTTAATAAAAAGACATTAACAAGGTGGGGGAATGTATTAAATAATAACTTCATCTCCCAGTTCCTTGCTTTCTCCATTAGCCTGGATCCATTTAATCAAAAGACATTAAGATGGTAGAGGATGTATTAAGTGACAACTTCATCTCCTTGTGGGGCAACACAACACTCTCAGGTTTCTGGGCAGGAACTACTTACTCAATGACTCCCTCTAGGGAGATTTTTTTAAAAACATCTTACTCAGCATCTAAACCCAGTCCCTGACCCATTTCTAAATCACAACTCCATGCCCCTGGTTTTCTTTTTTTCATAGAAAGATGAAAAATAAATTATTTTGAAAAGTAAATTTAATTTTAAAAGTATACAATTAAATACAGTATCAATAGCACTAGAGGAGTTTTTCCTCTGAATACAATGTCCTGATGATCCCTGAAACTGTGATCTGTAAGTACTGCGAATGTCTTCAATACATCACTTGTTTGTAAGGTAGTAAATGAAGTAATCCATATTCAAGTCCTCTGAAAGTAACATACATCTCACCAAAGACACATTCTTCAGCATCATAAAGGTACACAAACCTTTCACGTATTAGGCACATATTTTGGGCAAAATTTGACAAAAGTCTTAAAGGGTATGAAACAAAAAAAGGACTGAACTTTGGAAGAAGGTATTTGAGTATAATGCAAATGTTTAAGGCACAGGGGGGTCGGTCTCCAAAGAGATGACTTATGGCAATCTTTGGATTAAAACTTCCTGTAAGGGGAGGCTAAGTGGCGCAGTGAATAGAGCACTGACCCTGGAGTCAGGAGGACCTGAGTTCAAATGTAGCCTCAGACACTTAATACTTACTAGCCATGTGACCTTAGGCAAGAAACTTTTCATGTTCCCTTCTAAAGTCAGTGCCTTTCCTCTGTTGCTTATCTCCAATTGATCTTGTATATATCATACATAGTTGTTGGCAAGTTGTCTTTGCCCCCCCATTAGAATGTGAGCTCCTTGAGGGGACCATTTTTACCTTTTTTTTATATCTCCAACACTTAGTAGAGTGCCTATCACAAAGCGAGGGCTTTATAAAGACTTCTTGACTTGATTTAAATTGTACTTTGACATTCAAAGGATTTATCCCTTTTACTACATCTATGATTTTGGCTGAGTCAAATCCCTTCTCTGGAGCTCACATTCCTCACAGATACAGAAAATCAGAGTGAGGTGTACTCTGAAGTCCATTGGCTATCCAACCTTCCAGATATACATAGCTGTCCTAAGGTTCTAGCTGGGGTAAAAAATATGATGTGGTAACATTCCAAATCAGACCTTGTGTGGAACCATGATAGCTCATTCAAACAGCTTCAGGTCATGGAAGACAATGCTGCCTACAACTCATTTCTGATGTCTTTCTTGTTTGGCTTATTTCATAGGACTTCCTATGCATTAGAGCAAGAATCAACCTTCGAGATCATCTCATAGGATTCAGAGCTAGAAAAGGCCAACACTCAAATATTACAGATGAAGACACTGAGGTCCAGAGAGGAAGACAAACTTTCCTGGAGTCACATAGAGCTAAGAAGCTAAGTGGTAAGTAGATAGAGAGCTAGACCTGAAGTCAGGAAGATCCAAGTTCAAATCCATCCCCAGACACTTACTAGCTGTGTGATCCTGGGTAAGTCATTTCACCTCTGCCTCCTTCAGTTTCCTCATCTGTAAAATGGGTATAATAATAACACCGACCTCACAGAGCATGTGAGATCAAATGAAATAATAACTGCAAAGCATTTAGTACAGTCCTGGCACATAGCAGATGTTTAATATGTATTTGTTTCCTTCCTTTCCCTAGTGTTTGGGGCAGAATTCGAACCTAGGTCTTCCAGACCCCCATTCCAGTTATTTAACCCTGATGAGGAAACTGAAGCAAAGGGCACACAGCGACACAGCTACTAAGAAACAAAATTAAGAGTTGAATATATCTGTCATAATGACAAGTCAGGATTTTAACCTAGGTCCTTCATCACTTTCCACTCTTATCTTAATCATCCTTCACCAAATCCTTACTTAATTGTTTCTATCTCAAAGGTTTTCCTGGCAAAACTCTGGCAGGATCTACCAGACCTGAAACTCTGGAAATCCTTAGAGGCTGACCCAGCAGTGGACTACAAATCTTTCATTCAGGACTGCCCTGAATTTTGAAATATTTTGAATTTTTTAAATTAATTTTGAAATAAGAGAAATAGGAACAGCTTTGCAAAGAATGATTCTAACTTTGACTCCAACTCTATTGAATAATTTCCAAGAGAAAAAAAAAAGCTTCCCTGGATATCTTTATTAAAGAACTCAGAATGTCAGATCAGCACCCCCTCTTCATCCCACCCAATCTTTCTAAATTCTTGGAAAACTAGCAGAACAAATGTGGATTAAATGTCTTGTTAGGTCTCATCAGAGAAAGCAATTTGGTCATAGATGCTACAATGGATAAAGTGCTGGGCCTGGAGACAGGGAGACTCATCTTCCTTATTTTAAATCTGGCCTCAGCCACTTACTAGTTGTGTGACCCTAGGCAAGTTGCTTAACCCTGTTTGCCTCAGCCTCCTCATCTGTAAAATGACCTGGAGAAGGAAATGGGAAGCCACTCCAGTACCTCTGCCAAGAAAACCCCAGTTAGGGTCACAAAGAGTCAGACATGACTGAAAAATTACTGAATAATAAAAACATTAACAATTGGCATTTAAAGAATGCTTCAAAGTTGACAAAGCATTTTGCGTACCTTTTCTGACAATGACCCTATAAATTGTTACTGCACCCATTTTAGAGGTGAGAAGACTAAGGCTTGGAACTGGAGAGTAGGTGACTTGGCTCTTGTTGATCAACAAGCTGGTATCAGAGGCATAATTTGAAATCGGATCCTTCTTACTCTGAATCTTATATTCTATGCAACACTCCCTCTCTCGTTGGTATGGATTCTTTTCTAATACACTGAGGACCCTCCTTTACCCAGGGAAGCAGTACATTTTTGCCCATTTTATTCACAGTACTTTTCTATAAAGAATGCTTTAAAGTGTGGTGAAAAGAACCCTGGACTTACAGTCAGAAATGAGGCTCTTTTCATAGTTTTTCCATTCATTGGCCGTGTTCCATCAGTCAGGTCCCATCAGTCAAGCCCACTTCTCCAGGTCTCTGCTTCTTTCTATGAAATGAGGGCTTTGAACTGGATGACTGCTTCAGAGCCTTCACAGCTCTGCTAGTCTATAACTTGGGGCACCATTTTTACTATTCTAAACATTTATAGAGAGTTATCATTATTATATCTTGGTTTTAATAACATATCTCGTAAAAAATATCATAGTAAAATATACCCCATGCTTACCAAGAAGGCATAGTGAAAAGTAGGTATGACCTGTCTTTGGTTTACACTTATTGAAGGTGTGTTTATCATGTTTCTCCTAACAACTTGCAGATTCTCCAAGGACCAGGACCATGTGTATCCCCTGATGTTTCTACATGGCACTGAAAGTTCCCAGCAATATTGCATGGCTGACTGATAGATTGACTGACAAAAACTTGGTTTTTTTCAAATCAGAATCAGTTCTTGGGCCTCCTTCTTTTCAGTCAGAGGTAAATAGATCAGACTTGCTTCTGATGATTCCCATGAAGGCCAGTTCTGGATTTGCTTGTGCTGCTTTCAATAGTGTGACCGAATAACCCAAAGTTAAAATAGAGCTGGTGCGTATCTGGCTGATTTAGATTATAGGATCCTAGTTTTAAAGGACCTCAGGGGCCAACTAGCTCAATCCTCTCGTTTTACAGATGAGAAAATTGAGACCTAGGGATATTCATGGTCTCATCCAAGATCACACACCTAGTAATAGAGACAGGATTCTAACCCAGGATCTCTGGCTTCACATCCAGAACTCTTTAAGGCTATCAAGTATATCTAGCTAAACAAGATTCTCAGAAAGGCTTCAAACCTAATGCTTGGGATGACATTTCCCCCACTTGGCCCCTTTTCCCTTTAACTGCCTTGCCTGAGCCTCTAAGGCATTTTTCCAGAAGGGCGCCAAATCCCATAAGACTTTCCCAGATGGAATGGCTACTAAGCAGTAGCTTTCTCTGGTCTCGCCCTCTCTGGGAGGGGAATTCCACAGTGGCTTCTCTGCTCCATCTCCTCAAATTACATTTACTGGTGACCTAGATATAAAGTAGATACCTCCTTCACGTGGTATTTGCATGTTTTAGCCTCTTCTCTGGGTACTTTAACCTACCTATCTGTGTCTGTGTCCCTACTTTAGAGAGAAACCCAGCAAAAAGAATCAGCACTGCATCTGTGCAATTTTATTTACACATGCTTAACACAGTGTCTTCCACTATATCTGCTCCCAGGAAATTCACAGCTGGCCTTTATGAGAATCATTCAAAACCAAGTCTGTCCTGCTCACTTCAGACTCAAAAGACTTTTTGGAGCTCATGCTGCTGAGTTTCTTAGACCTAAATGTTGTGATTTGTCTACCTAGAACCAAGTGGAACAAGGGCCAGGTTTAAAGTCAGGACACCTGGGTTTGCACTATCACCAGCTGGGTAAGAACTGAGGGAAGTCATTTCTCTGAGCCTCCATTTCTTCACATGCAGATCACAGAGAAAACCTACTTCACAAGATTGTTGTTGAAGTGCTTGATAAATCTGAAAAGCACTAGAGAAATGCAAACGATGTTGATGATGATCATTATAGGCAAGGTTTGTGCTCTAGATGGACACTTTTTTCCTCTCAGTTCCCCCAATCATAGGAAACATTCCATGCAGGCAGTTCAATTTGAAGCAGAACTCCCTCAGACAAAGTAGCAATATGGAAAAAAGCATCAAGTAAAGTCAACTTTAAGACTCTACAAGGGGAAGGACTTTTGGATCCCAGTAAAGAGCTATGCCTAAAGAGAATTTTATGAGGACTCCATGAAGGGAGAAAAGGACTCAGTCACCAGGAGGTAAGAATTTTCCCTTTAGCCACATGTGTTTACCCAAGTTTGAGTGCACTTTCTCCAGGGACCCCTTTTGTCCAAGAAGAGAGTGCCCTCTAACAACTATGCCTGATAAATAAACATCCTTTTTAAAAGTCAGTTAACTATGTCTGATAATTAATGGGGAGCACACCAGTGGAGGCTTGTTAACAACATTACTACAAATCCAGCCTAGCTCTTCAGGGTATTAATCTAGACCTAGGATACTGAGAGGGAAAGTAGCTAGCTGCTCTCTGGGGGACCTCACCTACCACCAAGAGTATAACTTGGAAGAGTAAGCCCATAGGGGAAACTTTTTTTGTATTACAGGCACATACAGCCTTGGTGACCAAAGTGCATCAGCAAAAAACTGACAGGTCATGTTCCCTTTAATGTTTGCATTTGATAATAATTTTGTTACATGTCAGATCTCTTATTTTTAAGTTAAATTGCACTTCATAGCCATTACTGCCATCTAGATTATTATAATTTTTTTCACTCCCATGAACTCATAATTATCATATTCTTCATTCTCATCCAGAGTTAAAGCTGGGAATGGGTTGGGAACTTTATTACAGGTACAAAGTATTCCAAATGCCATCCTGTCTGTTTGGGATAAAATGGCTTGGCTTTTATGTAACCATGTTTGATGTGCTATTTTATGATGTAACCCAAAGGAATATCCATTTATTTTGTCTAGTCAGGGGGTTATGAAGTCATGGTTGTTAGGGGCTTTGATACAAGTGAGGCAATATGGTTTAGTGAATAGAACTTAACTCAGTCAGGAAGATCTAAATGAAAATCCTTCTTCAGGTGCTTTCTAGCTGTGTGACCCTGGGCAATTCATTCAGTTTTCCCATTTGTAAAATGATGACTCTACTCAGTGACCTTAAAGGGTCCCTTCCATATCTAATCTCCGATCTATGATTTATAATTAGATAGAATTTCCCCCAATGTAGTTGTTTGTACTCTCTGATTAGAACCTTTTGATTTCTCTTCCTATACCATCATCATATAGCCTTCCTCAACATTCAGCCTGATCAGGGGACAAATATGTCTTTTAAAGGGACCTCTGAACCCAGTGTCAATGCATAACCAGGTTGTCCATCTCTGAGTCTTTCCAGCACAGCATGAGTCCCAAGAGTGGACTAGGAGAATTGTGATTAAAAATCTCATTTGTCTCTTGGTCAGAAAGTTATACTGTAATATCTCACTCTAAAGATATATGCTTCATCGTCAACCATAGGTCTAAAGGAATAATGATATACCTTCTCATCTATAAGATGAAAATTAAATAACAAGTGGAACAGAGTTGGCCTAGTTGGAGTAGCCCAATATAATCTTCATTCAGTATTTTTGGTAGACCAGTGAACATGACCATCGTTTTGTCAATCTCAGCATAAGTATCCAATCTTTCTGATGTACCAAGCTACCTGGCCAGTGAGGGGTAGCTTTCAATAGTGTATTGTGTAGCCAATTGTGGAACATCACGTACCAGTTATAGACTCTGCTGCAGCTTGGTAACACAGTGTTAGGTCTGGAGTCAGAAAGACCTAAGTTCAAAACCAGCCTAGTTGTGTCATTAGCTAGTTGTGTGACTCTGGACAAGTTACTAAACCTCTGTTTGCCTTATTTTCCTCAACTGTAAAATGGGGATGATAATAGCACCTACCTCACAGAGTTGTTTCAAGGATAAAATGAGATCATATTTATAAAATGATTTGCAAACCTTAAAGTGCTATATAAATGCTAGCTGTTGTTAAATGCTTGCTGATCAATTGTTTGAATGAATGAATGAATATAAATAAATTAATGAAATGTGGCTTCAAAATTTGCCTTGCAAAGAAAATAGAATGTTAACCATGGTAGAGACCTCAGATCAGTGCATTATTGGCTTAATTAATACTGCTATCAACACTTCATCAGCTAAAATTGTGGGAAGTAGGTCATGACCTGGATAATGGAAACCGACAGGTAATCTAAAAACTTCATTTAAATCATCCAATTTTATTCTTTCCCTCTAGTTGTGAGACTGGATAATCTAAGAACTTATGGACCCCTGGATAATTGAGAGTTGGCTAACTTTCCATAATTGGGTGACTTCTATTTCCTGCACCCCAGGCCACGTGCAGGGCTCCTCAGTCCCTCAGGTGGCACATGGCAATTTGCAGGTGCCAGCATGGTAGATCCCAGATTCCTGCCAACACCACCTAGCCTGGGAGCTGGATCTCATCACATGGTAATCAGTCCTATCCATCATCAGGCACATAGAAGGGAAAAGTAATTCAACCAAAAAATGGGGCCCTCCCCCGGGAAGGAACCAGAGGAGTTTCTATCATCTCAAGCACACCCTGGCAATTAACAGTGTGAATGGGGATACTCAAATTGACTTTCTCACCACTTATTTCCTACTTTCCTGGCTTCCGAGAGGAGTTCATCACCTTCACTAACTTGCCAACTGCTCAACCAGCTTCACCAGGGGTGGGACCTCCCTAGTCTGTGCTGACAAGAGGAGAATAATAATAATGACCTGTGTATCTATAGTACTTAAAAACTTACAAAATATTTCCCTCGCTGAGTGAGGGGAGCAGAAGTGGGAGAACATTGTACACAATTACAGACACATCGTATCTGTGATGAATGACTGATAGACTGGGCTCCCCTCAGCAATGCAAGGCTATAAGGCAATTCCAAAGAGCTCATGATGGAAAGGGCTATCCACATCCAGAGAAAGAATTATGGAGTCTTAATGCAGATTGAAGCAAACTGTTTGCTCTCTCTCTTTAGTGTTTTGTTTCCTCTTTCTCATTGTTCGCTCCTTTGGTTATAATTCTTCTTTACAACTTGACTAATGTTTAATGTGAAGGTATTTGTAGAACCTATATCAGAATGCATGCCACCATGAGGGGGAGGGGAAGGAAAGGGAAGGGGAGAAAATTTGGAACTCAAAAGCTTGCAGAACTAAATGTTATAAGCTAATAGTAAATAAATAAATTTAAAAAAAAAAAAACATTTCCCTCACAATAACCCTTGTCATCCTCATTTAACAGACAGGGACACCATGGTTTGGCTACTAAGCTGGGACTCCAATAGAGTTCTTTTGCTTACAAATCCACATTTGTTTCTAATACAAAATTTGCTGTATATCATGGATGTGAGACATCCAGAATGGATACTGAAGAGAGTTTGACTCTTTTCATAAATCTATTTACCTATCATTTGTCTCATGTTTATTATTAAAAATTAACAAATATTTCTATAGACAAAAAAGAACAGGAGAGAATTATATCAAACTCTATAATGTCCCCTCTAGGAATATCTACTCCCCTCATAGATTAGATCCTCCAAAGGACAACTAGGTTCGAGGTACTTAATGGGAACAAATTCCCAAAATAAAATTCAAAACGTCCATCAGTATACATCTTTGATAGTCAGCCAGTAGACACACTTGGTTCTAAGAAAAGTCATTTGCTATAATATCATAAGAAAAAGAGTAACAGAATGTTTCTCTTATATGCCTGGAGCTCACTCTCCAGCAGGGTCCTTCACAAGGGAATAGGAGGCTTGGTAACAATTCCAGGGCAAAGAGGTATGCTAGAACTTGCAGCTTCAAGGGACCAGAGGCCCTTTTTGAGTAACAACCAGAGAATAAACATGAGAATATCTATTCCTGTATTGGAGGCACCAAAACCTTGTGAGATATCCCCCACCCCCACCCCCCAAAGCTAGCATCATGAAAAATCCAGAAGCTAGGGGAAGTGAGAAAAAAACAACTTTAACATAAAGTTAAAAGTCAAGAAATATACTGGAAACATGTGCAAACAACAGAAAAATAATTTGACCATAAAAAGCTATGGTGGCAGGGAAGACCAAGACAGAAACTCAGAAAGAGACAGTAATCTGAAAATAGCTACAAACAAAGCCTCAACAGAAAAAAAATTCCAATTAATCTCAAGACCAATAAGAATTTCTGGAAGAGATAAAGAAGGAAACAAGAACGGTAGAAGAAAAATTCGGAGAATAAATGAGAGCAATGCAATAAAAATATGAAAAGAGAATTAACAGCTTATTGAAAAAGACAAAATAAAAGTACTAAATAATTTAACACCTTAATACAGAATTGACCAAATGGAAAAGGAGGTTCAAAAATTCACTGAAAATAACTCCTTAAAAAACAGAATTGTCCAAATGAAAAAAAGAGGTACAAAAATTCACTAAAGAAGGTAATTCTTTAAAAATTAGAATTGGGAAAGTGGAAGCTAATGATTCCATGAGATATCAAGAAACAATAAAAGCAAAGTCAAAAATGAAAAATAGAAAAAATAATGCAGACTACCTCTTTGGAAAAGTACCTGGGAAAATAAATTGAGGAGAAATAATTTAAGAATTTTTGGACTGCCTGAAACCCATGATCAAAAAAAAAGAGCCTAGACATCATCTTCCAAGAAATTATCAAGAAAAATTTTCCTAATTGCTTATAAATCTGGAGAATAAAATATAAATTGAAATAATCCACTAATCACTTTGAACCTGGTTGTCCTTTGGGGGAATCTAATCTACGTAAATTGAGGGGAGTAGATATTCCTAAGGGGGACATTATAGAGTTTGATTTAATTCTCTCTTGTTCTTCTTTGTCTATAAAAATATCTGTTTTTTAATAATAAAGATAAGAGACAAGGGATCCCAAAATGAGAGCTTCTAGGACTATCATAGCTGAATTCCAGAGCTCCCAGGTCAAGAAGAAAATAACATTTCAAGCAGATAGAAAGAAAACATTGAAATATTGAGAAATTACAGTCAGGATCACACAAGATTTTGCAGCTTCCACATCAAAGGAGCAGAGGACTTGGAATATGATATTCTAGAAGAAGGCAAAGAAGCCATGATTAAAACATAGAATAACCAACCCAGCAAAAATAAGTATAATCCTTCAGGGAGAAATGGATATTTGATGAAATAGAGGACTTTTAAGCATTCCTCATGAAAAAAATTCCAGAGCTGAATAGAAAATTTGACATTCGAACACAAGACTCAAAAGAAGTATAAAAAGGTAAACATCAAAGAGACTCACTAAAATTAAACTGTTTACATTCCTATACAGGAGGATTACACATGTAATTCCCAAGAACTTTGTCATAATTAGGGCAACTAAAAGGAGTTTACATAGACAAAGGACATGCATATAAGTTGATTATGTTGGAATGCTCTCCCAAAAAAATGAAGCTATGAGGAAGGGGGATGCACTGGGAAAAGGTGAAGGGAGATGTAGAATGGGGAAATTTTCTCACATAAAAGAGATGTACAAGGAACAGCTTTTACAGTGGAGAGGTAAATGGAGGAGGGGGGTTGGCAAGCAATATTTGAACCTCACTCTCATTTGAATTGGGTCAAAGAGGGTAGAATATATGTACACACTCAACTGTGTATAGAAATCTATCTTACCCAAAGAAAATAGGAGAGGAAGAGGATAGGAGAAAGGGTAGGAAATGATAAAAAGGAGAGTGGAATGAAGGAGGCAGTGGTTAGAAGCAAAATACACTTTTGAGGAGGGACATGATAAATAGAAGAGCAAAGAAGAAACAGAAGAAAATGGGTTGGAGGGAAATATACAGTTAGTAATCATAACAGTAAATGTGAATGGGATGAGCTCACCCATAAAATGGAAACAATACCAGAATAGGTTAGAAATCAGAATCCAATAATAAGCTGTTTAAAAGAAACACACTTGAAACAGACACACAGAAAGAGAGAGAGAGAGAAAGAGAGAGAGAAAGAGAGAGAGAGAGAGAGAGAGAGAGAGAGAGAGAGAGAGAGAGAGAGAGAGTTAAAATAAGGGGCTGGAGCAAAATCTATTATTCTTAAGCTGAAGTAAAAAAGACAGGGGTAGCAATCATGATCTCAGACGAAGCAAAAGTAAGAACTGACCTAATTAGAAGAGATAATCAGGGGAACTACATTATGCTAAAAGGTACTATAGACAATGAAGTGATATTAAAAATTTTGCATCAAGTTTCTTTGATAAAACCCTCATTTCTTAAATTTATACTATGGATATGACTGAGTCAAATTTATAAAGATAAGAATCTTTGCCCAAGTGATAAATGGTCAAAAGATATCAACATGAAGTTTTATAAAGAAGAAAGTAAAGCTATTTGTAGTCATATAAAAATGCTCTAGGGGCAGCTATGTGGCTCAGTGAATAGAGCACTGGCCCTGGAGTCAGGAAGACCTGAGCTCAAATCCAGCCTCAGACACTTAACATTTACTATCCATGTGACCTTGGGCAAGTCACTTAACCCCAATTGCCCTGCCTTCCCCCCTCCAAAAAGCAAAAAAAAAAATGCTCTAAATCACAATTGATGGGATAAAGGCAAACTAGAACAACTCTGAGGTATCACCTTACACTTATGAGAAATTATAAATGCTAGAGGTTGTGAGGGGAAAACAGGCATACTAATGAACTGGTGGTGTAGTAAGTTGGTCCAACCATTCTGGAGAACAATTTGGAACTATGCCCAAAGGGCTATAAAATTACATATACCCCTTGACCCAGCAATACCACTACTAGGTCTATATCCCAAAGAAAAAGGAAAAGGACCTATATGTGCAAAAATAGTTATAGCATCTCTTTTTGGGGTGGCAAACAATTGGAAATCAATGGTATGCTCATCACTGAACAATTGTGTGTGATTGTGATTGAGTACTATTGTGCTGTGAGAAATGACCAGGGGGGTGGTTTCAGAAAAACATGACAGTAAGACCTATATGAACTGATGCAAAGTAAAGTGGAAAGACCTGGGATATCATTGTGCACAGTAACAGCAATGTTGCAATGATGATCAACTGTGATGATCATCAATGATGATGAAATGTAACCATTTATCAATTAGGCAAAGAGTCTTATTTTTATAAATTTGACTCAGTCCTATCCTCAGTATAAATGTAAGAAATGATGGCTTTATCAAAGAAATTTGCTGCAAATTTTTTTATATTACTTCATTGTCTATATACCTTTTAGAGTAATATAGTTTCCTGATCAATACAATGAACCAAAATAACTCTGATCAATACAATGGCCCAAGACAATACCAATGAGTCCTCATGATGAACAATTGCTATCCACCTCCAGAGAGAGAACTCTAACTGCAAATTAAAATATTATTTTCTCACTCTATTTTTCTTTATTTTTTAAAAAACATGACTAATATTGAAATGTTTTGCATGATTTAACATGTATAATTGATATATTACTTGCCTTCTCAGTAGATGGGGAAGGGAATGTGAGGGAGGGAGAGAATTTGGAGCTCAACCTTTAAATAGAAAATAATATTTAAAAATTAATAAATAGTAAATTTTTAAAACAAAATCAATTCAACTTTTATGATCAGCATCACCAATAGCTGAAGTTTGTTTTGCTTATAAATTATGCACTCTCCTTTCTCTGTTACTACCTCTTTCCCTAATTACTTTAATTTATTTCTACATCAGCTAGGTGGCACAGTGAAGAGTGACAGGCCTGAAGTCAGAAAGGCCTGAGTTCAAATCTGGCCTCAGACACTTCTTCCTGTTTGCCTCAGTGTTCTCATCTGTAAAATGAGCTGAAGAAGCAAATGGCAAATCACTCCAGTATCATTGCCAAGCAAACCCCAAATGGGGTCACAAAAAGTTGGACATGACTAAAATATCTTAAACAACAACATTTCTATAGCAACTTTTGTGTATGTGTTTAGTCCTCTTTTCTCCAGTTCATATAACATCATGAGATGCCCATTCCTCCCACCCCATTTATATGTTTATATACCCCACTTCTGGCATACCTCAGAAAGAAGAATGATTCAACAAAGAAGACTGAGAAAGAATGTCTAGTCAGATAGGAGAACAGTGAGAGATCAACGTCATAAAAACCAAGAAGAGATAATTCAGACAAAGAAAATAACTGAGTATCAAGTGTTACAGAGGGGTTAGGAAGGGTGAAGGCCAAGAAAAGACCATCGGATTTGCCAACTAAGAGGCTGAAAGTTTTGGAAAAACCAATTTAAGTTGTTCAATGAGATCAGAAGCCAGGTTGCCAGGGGCAGGTTAAGAAATGAATGAGAGGAAAGCAAGTGAAGGCAATTTTTATAAACAGCAGAGTCACAATTTGCACTGAAGTCTCTGATACCAAATCTACTGCTCTTTCTGCTATATCATGTTCCTTTCCTCTTATTCATCTACTATAAGTTCCATGAGGGCAGAGACTATATTCTTATCTAAACTTGGTGCTTTCCTTAGTACCTACTCAGCATTCTATACATAGAAGGAACTTAATATATGTTTATTGAATGTTGATTGAATATTTGAACCTTTCTACCATATATTAGCCTATGAAGAGGGTAAGTAAATACGTAGTAAGAATGTGAGTCCCTATAATAGACATTTCCAACTTGGGGTATGCATATTACTGGGAATACAAGAAATTTCTCAAAGGATATAAAGAATATTTGGTAAACAAACAAAATGTTGTTGAAATATCCCAAAAATAATAGTGTTTTGGGAGAAAAAAAGTTGTAGATTAGAGAAAATTACTTTAGGATACTGAAAAATGTTATATAGTGAATAAAGTTTTCTTTACGAAAATTTAATCAATTTTATTTTTATGTATATATGCATGGTAAACTCTAGGATTTTTTTTCATATTGAATAAGGCTACAGCCAAAGATTCCAGGAGGTAAGAAAACATTGAGAACCCCTACCTTAGATGAAAGCTTTTAGAGAGCTACTTTATAATTCATAGGGAGTGGGTAAGACTAGCTTATGGAAATAGGTGATTTATAGTTATTCATTATAGTTAATTATAGTTAATGAGTTTATTATATGTAATGAATGTAGATGAGGATCCCTACCAGCAGAGGGCATACACCACTAGGTAGGGAAGATTAAAAGTTGATTGACAAACTGGAAAATGGATGGAGTCAACAGAGAAAGGGCAGGACTAGCACCTTGGGGACTGAACCCAAGGTTATAAGTTAATGGAAACAGTCTCATTTTTTTAACAAAAGATTAACAAAGACAGCAAGGAAAACTAAAAAGCTCTGTAGTATATATGAGAGTGCCAGGCACAATACCAATCTGGGGCATCTTGGGTCTCCACTTGCATTTTCATCCTTACCCTTACCCAAAAGTATCTGGTACCATCAAATCCTGCCTTCTACATATCGTTTCCATTGCCAGTGTTTGCTGCAATTCAGCAACCTCAAGACAAATGAACAACTTGGGAGACTACCTTGTCCCTAATCTTTATGGTCTCTCCACGTTGATTATGCCCCAAACTTGTAGCCTTCCCTTGAGAAGTTAATGACCACTCCTTCTAGTTCCATTCCAATTCCTGTTCCCCTCTTTACCTATGGGGCAATTACAGGATTGCAGAAAGTATTTTGTCAACTTTGGAGGGCGAGTTGCTTTATTGTTGCTATTGTTCAGCAGAAGGTCTGCTCCAGATAAGAATGAGATATGTGAGAGACTCCAAGACTTGGAAGACAATAGTATTAAAGGGTCAATGTCTCTGAGACTCAGAGATTGGGAGGTTGGTACTTGCTTCATAGCAGGGTCTTTTCTAGATAAGTCTTGTCCTACCCTGACATTTAGTAAGTGAAATTAGCAAATAACTGTATATAAATTAGTAAATAACTGTATATTAGTAGCTTGTGGTTCTAGCTAGGTAGGCTGAGCTGTCAGTCATCCACCGAGGCAAAATGCTTATGGGAGCAGATATAAAACTCATTCTCTTGCCATAGGGCTTCACTTTCTTTCAGCCAGTTCTCCCTCAAAGGTGGAGCTTCTTTTTAAAATCCCTATTCCTGACTCCCCCAAAATGGCCCAACTATTAGTTTTCTTTTGATTCGTTTTGTTTAAGTAAGAGCAATAAAATCCACAACTTGCCCAGTTGCAACCTGGGACATTTTATCAATGCTTGTCTTTCTCCTTCTTATTCCCAAATCATTTTCTATTTTTCCTACTTATTCACTGTTCTATCAATTAAATATTCTACTTAACCATCCTCCCAGCCAGTTTGCCTGACAAAATACAACTATATTCATAAAACCTCAAGTCTTTAAATCAGCTTCTTTCTCAGAGTTTTGTCCTCCCTCATTTTCCAATCTCACCAGTATCATCCAAATCAGAAAAAAATTAGCACAAATTCAAATGACTATCTGAATTTGGTACATTGTCATACACTGAGATAACTCTTAAAATTAAATGGTTTACAGAAATAGCAGTTTTTGCTTCTGGGAGCCAAGATGGGAGTAAGCAGGAAATTGCCTGAACTCTCCCATACTCACCTCCAGACAACCAGAAAATAGTGTCCCCAAAATTAATTCTGAAACAGCAGAACCAGCAAAAAGGCAAAGTAAAACAATTTTCTAGCCCCAAACAATTTGGAAGGTCAGCAGGAAAGGTCTGTCTCATCTGGGTAAAAGGGGAGTGCAACCCAGGGCAAGCATTATGCCAGCAACCCAGAACAGGCCCTGCCTCAGTAAGCCATCAGAAGGCCCTGAGCACCAAAACAGGTCAATGAACTAGACCCTGTGGTCTCTTTGCAGTAACAGGCAAGTGGCTAGCCCCACTCCCATGCAGTCCAGCTCAGAATCCTTCCCACCCCTCCCCACATGCCTACCCTACCCCTGTAGGCCTCAGCCCAATGCCTGATGAGCTGCCAAGTGTGACCCCTGTGGCATCAGCCACCCACCCAACCCCCACCTCACAACACCAGATGAGCCCCAAAGCAGAACAAGGCTCTCCCCATGTGACTCAGTGCAGTCAAACAAGCAGATGCCAGCAGCAGGCCTTACTGGGGGAGGGGAGTACCTCAGCACAACATCAGGTGAGCTGCCAGACATCTGGAGCACCCTGCAACACCAGCCACCCCACCTCTACCCTACCTCAGAATAGCAACAAGTGAGTCACCAGACCCTGTAGGGCCAGCACAGTGAGAGAGTCTTCTGGCAGCACCAGACAAAGAACCAGGGGCTACAGTCCCAGTACCCTTTCCACCCCAGGAGCAGAGTTCAATTTTAAAAGTAACAAAATAGATTGGGAAAGATGAGCAAAAAAAAAAAAAGAACCTGACCATAGAAAATTATTATGATGACAGGGAAGATCAAGATACAAACTCAGAAGAGGACAATAATGTCAAGATACCTACATGCAAAACAAAGAAATATGTGAACTTGTCTCAAGCCTAAAAAGAAGATGGGAGGGTGAGTATTGGGTATTGCTTTAACATTATTCTCATTGGCTCAAAGAGGGAATAACATACCCAACTGATTGCTTAGGAGGAGAGGCGGTTGAGTAAAGTGGAGGAGGAGACTGAGAGAAATGAAGGCAGATTGGGGAAGGCAGTGGTCAGAGGAAAATATAGGTGAGGAGGGAAAGAGTGAAAGAAGAGAGAGAAGGATAAACAGGAGGAAAAATAAGAAGGAAGCAAATACACAATTTGTAATCATAACTTTGAATGAGAATAGGGTAGAACTCTCCCACAAAGTGGAAATGCATAGCTGATTGGATTAAAGACTAGAATCTTACAATATTGTTTAAAAGAAGGAGAGAGAGAGACAGAGAGACAGAAACAGAGAGACAGAAATGGAGAGACAGAGAGAGAGAATAAAGGTAAGGAGCTGGAACAGAATCTATTATGCTTCAGCTAAAGCTCAAAAAAGCAGGGGTAGCAATCATGATCTCAGACAAAGGAAAAGCAAAAGTAGGTCTAATTAAAACAGATCTAATATGGAAGGAAACCACATCGTATTAAAAGGTCCCATAGACAATGAAGTAATATCAATACTAAACATATATCCAAGCAGTATAACAACTAAATTCTTAAAGGAAAAGTTAAGTGAGTTAACAGGAGGAAATAGACAGCAAAACTATACTAGTGAGGAATCTCAAGGTTCCCCTTTCAGAACTAGATAAATCTAAACACAGAATAAATAAGAAAAGTTAAGGAGGTGAATAGAATTTTAGAAAAAAGTTTATGACAGACTTCCAGAGAAAATTGAATAGGGATAGAAAAGATTATATCTTTTTCTCAGTGGCACTTGGCATCTACAAAAAAAATTGACTACATGTATTAGGGCATCAGAACCTCAAAGTCAAATGTAGAAAGTCAGAAATATTAAATGCATCTTTTCCAGATCATAATGCAATGAAAATTACATTCAATAAATGGCAGTGGAAGGATGGATTAAAAATGAATTGGAAACTAAATAATCTAATCCTAAAGAATAAGTGGGTCAAAGAACAAATTATAGAAATAATCAATAATTTCATTAAAGAGAATGACAAAAATGAGACAACATTCCAAAATTTGTGAGATTTGGCCAAAGCAGTACTTAGAGGAAAAATTATTTCTTTAAATTGTTACATCAATAAAATAGAGAAAGGGAGGATCAATGAATTGGGCAACCGAAAAAAAATAGAAAAAAAATTAAAAATTCCCAATTAAGCAACAAATTGGAAATCCTAAAAACAAATGGGGAGTGCAATAAAATTAAAATAAAGAAATATTGAATTAAGAAATAAAACTTGGCACTGGTTTTATGAAAAAATGAATAAAATAGATAAACCATTGGTAAATATATTTTTACAAAGATAGAAGAATGACAAATTTCCAGTATCAAAAAATGAAAAGGTGAATTTACTACCAATTAAGAGGAAATTAAAGCAATTATTAGGAAATAGTTTGCCCAATTACATGTCAATAAGTCTGACAATCTAAGCAAAAATGATGAATATTTACAAAAATACAAATTTCCCAGATTAACAGATGAAATAGAAAGTTTAAATAACCCCGTCTTAGAAAGAAAAACTGAACAGACCATCAATTAACTCCCTAAGAAAAAATCCCTGGGGGCAGAGGGGTTCACAAATAAATTCTACCAAATATTTAAAGAACAATTAATTCCAATTCTCTATAAACTATTTGAGAAAATAGGTGAAAAAAATGAATCCTACCAAGTTCCTTTTATGACATAAATATGGTGGTGATACCTCAACAAGGAAGAGCTAAAACAAAGAAAGAAAACTATAAACCAACTTCCTTAGTGAATATTGATGCAAAATTTTTTAATAAAATACTAGCAAGAAGATTACAGCAATATATCACAAGGATCATGCACTATGACTAGGTGGGATTTACTTCAGGTATTCACAGCTGGTTCAATATTAGGAAAACCATCAGCATAACTAACTGTATCAGTAACAAAACCAACAGAAACCATATAATTATCTTAATTGATACAGAAAGCACTTTTAACAAAATGCAGCACTCATTCCTATTAAAAACACTAGAGAGCATAGGAATAAATGTCACTTTCCTTAAAACATATCTTTCTATCTTAAACCATTAGCAAGCATTATCTGTGATGGAAATAAGCTAGAGTCTTCCCAGTAAGATAAGTGGTGAGACAAGATGCCCATTACAACCACTATTATTCAGTATTGTAGATATTAAAGCAATAAGAGAAGAAAATGAAAGTGAAGGAATTAGAAGAGGCAATGAGGAAACAAAACTATCACTCTTTGCAGATGGTATGATAGTATACTTGGAGAATCCTAAAGAATCAATTAAAACCCAGGTTGAAATAATTAACAACTTTAACAAAGTTGCAGATTATAAAATAAGCCTACATAAATTGTTAGGATTTCTATATATTACCAATGAAGCCCAGCAGCAAGAAATAGAAAGAGCAATTACATTTAAATTAATGATAATGTAAAATACTTGAGTGTACCTGTCAAGACAAACCCAGGAACTATATGACCACAATTACAAAACACTTTTCACACAAATAAAGTCAGATCTAAACAACTGGAAAAATATCAATTGCTCAGGGGTAGGCTGAGACAATATAATAAAAAATGACAATTCAAATCAAACTACCAAAAAACTATGTATAGCTCAAAAAATAATAATGAAATTCTTCTGGAAGAACAGAAGGTCAAAAATATCAAGAGAATTAATGAAACAAATGCAAAGAAAGGTGTCCTAGCCATAGTACATCTCAAACCATATTGTAAAGTGGTAATCATCAAAGCAATCTGTTACTGGCTAAGAAATAGAGTGGTAGTTCAGTGGGATAGATTAGGTACACAAAACACAGTAGTAAATGACCATAGTAATATAATATTTGATAAACCCAAAGACACCAGCTTCTAGAATAAGAACTCACTATTTGACCAAAAAGAAAAAACTATTGGGAAAACTGGAAAACAGTATAGCAGAAACTAAGTATATCTTACATTGCATACCAAGATAAGGTCAATCATAACCACAAATTAGGAGAGTAAGGAATGGTCTCTCTGTCAAATCTATGGAAAAGGGAAGAATTTTTTACCAAACAAGAGATAGCATCATGGGAAGTAAAATGAATAATTTTAATTATATTAAATTTTAAAAGTTTCTTACAAACAAAACCAATGCAACCAAGATTAAAAGGTAAAACACAAGGCTGGGAAGCAATTTTCACCCATGTCTCTGATAAAGGCCTCATTTCTCAAATATATAGAGAACTGAGTCAAATTTATAAGAATACAAGTAATTCCTCAATTGATAAATAGTCAAAGGATATGAATAAGCAGTTTTCACAAGAAGTAATCAAAGCTCTTCATAGTCATATGATTATATGTCTAAATCTATGTTTATATGTCTAATACATTTACATATTAATTAATTACATAATATATTAATACACATCAAAATTTTGACTATAGTCTAAATCATTATTGATTAAAGAAATGCAAATTAAAATAACTCTGAGCTACCATCTCACATCTATCAGATTGAATAATATGACAAAAAAGGAAAATGATAAATGTTGGAAAGGATGTCAGAAAATTAGGATATTAATGCACTGTTGGTAGAGTTGTGAACTGATTCAATCATTCTGAAGAGTAATTTGGAACTATACCCAAAGGGCAATCAAACTGTGCATTCAACAGTACCACCACTATGTCTGTATCCCAAAGAGATCATAAAAAAGGAAAAAGGACTTACACATACAAAAATACTTATAGCAGCTCCTGTGTGGTGGTGAAGAATTAGAAATTGAGGGATTGTTCATCATTTGGTGAATGGCTGAACAATTTGTGGTATATAAACATAATGGAATACTATTGTGCTATAAGAAATACTGAATAGGTGGATTTCAGAAAAACCTGGAAAGACTTGCATGAACTGATGCAAAATAAAGTGCGCTGAACCAGAAGAACATTGTACACATTAAAAGCAACATTGTGTGATGATCCACTATGAATAACTTAGCTCTTCTCAGCAATACAAGGATCCAAGACAATTCCAAAGAACCTATGATGGAAAATGCTATCCACTCCCAGAGAGAGAACTAATGTAGTCTGAATACAGATTGAAGCATACTATTTTCACTTTGTTTTTTTCATTGTTTTTTTTCTCCTTTCAGTTTCTTCTTTTATAACATGACTTATATGGAAATGTGGTTTGTATGATTGCACTTATATAACCTATTTCAATTTGTTTGCCATTTTAGACAGGGAAGAGTGGAGAGAGAGAAAAAAATGGAAATCAAAAAAATTGATGTTAAAAATTGTCTTTACATGTCACTGGAAAAAAAATACTGTTTAAAAAAATAAATAGCCATTTTAAAATTTGCTAGTCTACTGCTCCAGAGAGAGTCAGGAGCAGGTTGGCTGGCTTCTCTTCATCCAATTCTCCATTACCTCCACTAGATAAAAGGAAGTGACTATAAAGGAAGTTAATAGGTAAGAGGATCTCCACCTACTCAAAAGTACTTCTGGGATAGTTCTGAGAAGTCCTTGGCTCCTCGTGGCTCACTATCACTGGAGAATGATGATAAAGTTTAGTACACAAATGATAGGATGTGTCTGATCCTAATCTCCATTATTCTCCACCCATTCACCAGCACATGGTCTTTAGTTCTCCATGTTTTCTTCTCAGTATCTCCTTGCTTACCTGACTTCTCCTACCTATAAGCTCCCTTCAAGGCCAGAGTCACGAAAACATTTTTAATGCTTTACCCTCAGGTAAAATTTGAAACTTGTCAGAGATTGAAGAATACTAGAGGGTCTTCTGATTAAGATAGCTACATGAGATAGAGGAAATTGTCAGAAGATGGCAGAATAAGGCAGAGAACTACCTGGTTCTCCCAAATTCCCCCACAAATACCTCAAAATAATGCCTCAAAGTAAATTTTAGAGTGGGAGAAATAATTTAAAATTGTGGCAAAGCATTTTTCCAGCCTAAGTCAATTTGGGGGGAATTTAGGAAAGATCTGACCTCCCGGGGTTGTGGTCTGGATTGACTGAAGTGCGTATCTCTGAGTCAATAAACGGCAAGCCCTGGGGACAGCCATGTGAGATGTAGTCTTATTTTGGGGAACTTCCACTGCACAGACTGTGTGCAAGTCAGTCTGGTGATTGGAGAAAATGGGAAGGGGCATGCTATGTTACTGTAGGATGCAGGGCCCAGACTTCCTGACTGTCCTCAATCCAAGGCTGTGGCTATGGGTGAGGAAGAGTGATCAGACACTGGTGAGTGTGGTCACAGGGGAGTAGGGCCCTCCTGATTGTGGTCATTCACAGGGTAGCAGATTCCCAGGTTTTGATTTCAGTGCTAACAGATAAGCTGATGCTGCATAAAGGACCACAGAGAGAAGAGAAATTGTGATGGCAGTGGTGCTAAAGGCCCTGGTTAGGAGCTCAAGGACAGAAAGGAGTTGTAACCTGAAGTCACTTATAGACTAAGGCATGAGCCAGAGAAGTCGCCCTACAAGAACTTAGATTATAGAACACTGTAAGAACCAAGATGCCAAATGCTCCCAGACAGAGCTCACAAAATAACAACATAAAGAAAACCTGAAGCCTGAGACATTATCTGCCACAGCCCAGGAGAAGAACCTTACTCTAACACAAAGTTAACAGTCAAGAAATAGGCCATTTAAAATTGAATTTAAAAAAAAGCAGAGAAAGAACCTGACCAGAGATAGGTGTTAGAGAAGCTCTGGGTTCAAACCCAAAAAAAGACAAAGCAACTCCTTGTAAAGCTTCAGAGAAAAACGTGAAATGGTCATAAGCCCAAAAAGAGATTTTGGAAGAGCTTTTTTAAAAGATTTTTAAAATCAAATAAGAGAGTTTTAGGGAAAATTGGTAAAATAAATGAGAATAAAGCAAGAAAGGCAGGAAAATTATGAAAGTCAACCAACTAAAAAAAGACTCCAAGACTTACCAAAATAAATATCTCCTTAAAAATTAGAATTGGGAAAAAGAAAGCTATTGATTACATAAGAAGTCAAGAAATACTAAAACAAAATCAAAGAATGAGAAAATAGAAGAGAATGTGAAACATGTCATTAGAAAACAACTGACCCAAAAAACAGACCAAGGAGAGGTAATATAAGAATCCCTGGACTATCTGAAGGTTATGATAAAAAAAAAAAGAGTCTACACACTATACTTGAAGAAATTGTTGGAAAAATAGCACTGAAGTTCTAGAACTAGAGGAGAAATTAGACATTTTAAAATCCACAAATCACCACCTAAAAGACATCCTAAAATAAAAGCTAACAGGAATATCATAGCTAAGTTTCTTTTTTTTCTTTTGTGAAACAATTGGGGTTAAGTGACTTGCCCAGGGTCACACAACTAGTGTCCAAGGCTGTATTTAAACTCAGGGCCTCCTAACTCCAGGACTGATGCTCTAACTGCTGCACCACCTAGCTGCCCCTAAAGCTAAGTTTCAAACTCCCAGTTCAAGGAGAAAATATTACAAGCAACCAAGAAGAAAGAATTTAAATATCATGGAGCTACAGTAAAGAAAACATAAGATTTACCAGTTTCTACATTAAAAGAATGAAAGCATAGAATATGATATTCTGAAAGCAAAGGAACTGGGTTTTCAACCAAGAATTGCCTACCTGGCAGAGCTGAGTATAATCCTGCAAGGGAGAAATGAATAATGAACTAAAGGCCATTCAGGTATTCTTGAGGAAAAGACCAGAGCTGAATAGAAAGTATGATTTACAAGAATCAGGAGAAACATAAGAAGTAAACACAAAAGACTAATAATAAGGGATTTAATAAAGCTAAACTTTTTACTTCTGATAAAGGGAAATGATATTTTAACTCTTGAGAATATTATCATTACAAAAAGTTGCAAATGTCCAATAGTCATTGACAATGTGGGACTGAAGGTCAGGAAAAAGATATGTGTGTGTGTGTGAGACAGAGAGAGAGACAGACAGACAGACAGAATTAGGGTGTCATAGAGATAATAGAAACCATAGCAGCTGATGATATCACCAAGTGAGGGATTGTAAAAAACAAAAAAGGAGATGAGGACAGAACCTGGTAGTACACATACCAATTCTGGTTGAGCTTGGAATATGACCTAGCAAAGGAGACTGAGAAGGAGCAGTCAGACAGGTAGAAGAGAAACGAAAGAGAATGCCATTTTAGAAAAAAAAAAAAAAAACAGAAAAGAGACTTGATCAAAGAGAAGTTTAAGCATCAAATGCAAGGCAAGAATGAGGGATGAAAAAGAAGATTCTATTGGGCAATTCCAAGATCACTGTTAACTTGGAAGAGAGCCTTCCTTCATAACTTTCAGTTGAGAGTAAGGTTGCTCATATTATCTCTGTGATGTTAGGCAAGTTAGCTTCTACTATGTGCTAGGCTTGTGCTAAGCACTAGGGATACAAAGACAAAAGACAGTCTCTGTCCTCAGGAAGCTCATAAACTAAAGGGGGAGACAACATGCAATAAATTGTTGGAAAACAGGATAAGTAGGGAAAATAGACAGAAGGAAGGTATTTGAATTAAGATGGACAGGAGAAGGCTTCCTGTAGAAGGTGGGATTTTGGCTTAAGTTTTAGGGAGGCCAGGAAGCAGAGATGACAAGAGAAAATATTCTAGACATTGGGGGAAACTAATGATAATGTCCAGAGTTGGCAAATGGAGTGTTATGTGGGAAGAGCAGCCAGAAGACCAGTGTCACAGGATGGAAGAGTACATGTGTGAGGGTGTACGAACATTGGAAAGGTAGGAGGGGTGAAGTTCTGAAGGGCCCTGAATGTTAAATAAGCATTTTGTATTTTCTCCTAGAAGCAACAGGAAGTCACTAAGATTTCTTGTGATGTGGTCAGACTTGAGTTCTATTCAGAGATCAATTTGACAGCTGAGTGAGAGATAGACTGGAGTGGGAAGATACTTGAGGAAGGGAGGCTAACCAGCAGATGAGTGCAACAGTCCAGTTGTGAGGTGATAAGGGTCTTCATCAGAATGGTTACAGTGTCAGAGAAGAAATGGAGGCATAAATGAGAGCTATTATGAAGGTGATTGGTTGGTTGTTATCCTTCATTCTTGAAGAGGATCAAAGTGACATTACTATGTTAGAGTCAAGTTACAATGTTTCCTACTGTGACTGATCAGGCTGATAGAAGCTAAGAATTCTCTACCACAGCTTGGGCATAAAGAAAGAGTCCAAGGGAACAATTGGAGTGGATTCTCTAACTCTGCACATCCCATATTTCTTTTGACCTACTTCAATTCTGCTTTTTTTCCATAGAGCAGAGCACCTTCTTTGATGAAGGCATGTCATGTTGAGCAGTCCTGTGCCAATGTTTCCCATGTCACACAATCAGTTCCAAAGTTCTTCAGAGAGACCTAGAGAGTGCCTTGTATCACTTCTTCTAACCAGTATTAATATAAAAATGAAAGGTTTTGACCACAGATTGGAAGGAGTAGAGGGAGAAAGTGAGGAGTTGAAGGAATCCCCTAGGTTGTGAGCCCTGGTGATTGGAATAATGGTGGTACACTTGCCAGTGATAGGGAAGTGAAGGAGAGTGGACTGTTTAGGAGGAAAGATCATGATCAGTTTTGGACTTTTTGAGTTTAACGGGTCTGGAGGTCATTCAATTGGGGATAGCTAAAAGGTATGTGGAAAGTTGACTCCCGAACGACTTCGCTAATGCAACAAATAAAGGGCATGCACTAGATTATGTCTCAGATCTAGTTCCAAATAAAAATAACAGCTCACATTTCTATAGCACTAAAAGATTTGCAAATTCTATTTGATCCTCACCATAGACCTGGGAGCTGACAGGTATTATTAGGCCCCATTTTACAGCTGAGAAAATAAGGCACAGAGGTTAATTGATTTACCCAGTGTTTAAGGTAGGATTAGGAATCAGGCTTTCCTGACATCAAACCTAATACTCTGATCCTCTGAAACCTCTTCGAATTAGCCCCACCCAACTGCATTTACTCAATATCCCTTCAATATATATAATTTATACTGCATTCATTTGCCAGTGTTTGTTGCTATTTTATAAGCATTCCTAATATTTTCACATTAGTATGTCCTATCTTTTAGGCTTTATCATAAGCCCTACTCCTCCCAGGGAGTTTGCAACACAATTTACCACTGGGGTCTTAGGAGAGAGAGAGAGAGAGAGAGAGAGAGAGAGAGAGAGAGAGAGAGAGAGAGAGAGAGAGAGAGAGAGAGAGAGAGAGAGAGAGAGAGAGAGAGAGAGAGAGAGAGAGAGAGTTGGGTGTGTTACACAAAACACTCAAGAGAAAAAAACTTGTAGAATTTCCAATGCAATTTATTGCAGACAACACAAGAAAGGGGAGAGTTTGAGAACTCCAGGAAAGGCAACCAACCAGCTTACACCTTATACAAAAAACAAAACAAGACAAATTTGTTTTTATAATATGGAGACACACTACCAATGAGTGCTAGACTGAAATAATTCTCTCTTTACTTGGCTTGTGGAAAAACTTTGAAATGTAGAGTGGCCAATGATGGATTTTTCAGGCTGCAGCCTCAGGATTGACCAAGGGAAGTGTTTCTTTCACACCCAGAACTGGCTTCACCATTGGAGAAACAGGAAGAGGGCAAGCCAGATGATAAAGGCTGAGATAGAGAAGAGCTAGCAGGATCATCAGTGACCCTCCCAACACACCCACAGAGAAGAGGTGCCCAATGGTTGGATAACTAACAAAAAGCTCTAGGAAACAAGGTCAGAGAAAGGAATTGGAGGGGTTTAGGAAAAGACAAACTCCAGACAAGTTGGAGTCTTTGACTTCAAGATTTGGCTGACGTACACAGATGATGAGATATTTGGTGGATCTAAAATGGAGTGGCTAGCAGGGTAGGGAGCTCTGATTTTAATTGGTGACTGTAGTATAACTGGTGGAGGTAAACTTCACACTAGAACTGCCACTGGAACCCTTGACACCCGCAGAGCCACCACCAGAGCTGCTGCTTCCTCCTCCTCCAGAGCTGGAGCCTCTGCCTCCTCCAGAGCCATAGCCTCCTCCTCCAGAGCTGGAGCCTCTGCCTCCTCCAGAGCCATAACTGCCTCCTCCAGAGCTGGAGCCTCTGCCTCCTCCAGAGCCGTAGCTGCCTCCTCCAGAGCTGGAGCCTCTGCCTCCTCCAGAGCCATAGCTGCCCCCTCCAGAGCCGGAGCCCCGGCCTCCTCCAGAGCCGTAGCTGCCTCCTCCAGAGCCGTAGCTGCCTCCTCCAGAGCCATAGCTGCCTCCTCCAGAGCCAGAGCTGCCTCCTCCAGAGCCAGAGCCCCGGCCTCCTCCAGAGCTGTAGCCACCGCCTCCACCTCCACCTCCAGAGCCGTAGCTGCCACCACCTCCGAACCTTCCTCCTCCTCCAGACACAGAAACATGGCTGGTGCTCACAGCTGTGGGAGAAATTTCTGCTGTTAGACTGGGCACCACCCAGCACTGGATGAAGTCCCCCCACCCCATCCCAAGAAGGCACTCCAGAGCCCAAAGATCGATTCTTGATACTTACACACACTCACGTTTGGAACATATGCTCCAGATACCCTAAAAGGAGAATACAAAGATGGTTCCTATGACTCACCTCAACCACCCCATTCTCCATCCCATACTTGACACCACTGACCCTTCCTGTAAGCTGCTCCCTTCCCCATCACTTGACCTAAATCTGTCTCTCCTGACCTTGCAAATCATGGAACAATTCCCAGATATCATTATAACAGTTCGAATTTCCAGTATCCCTTGGCACCAAAAGCTCTTCTTTCAATAAGTCTGTGAAACAGATCCCTAATACTTTAAGACCACTGGATTTGGGGCATATTACAAAGAAAGGAGGAGAGTCGGATGAGGTTGAAGTCAAAGAGCCTCATTTCCAATACTTTTGTAAATGCTAACAATTCCAATACCAAAATCAGTGCTTCTATGGCCTGGGTACACATACTTGCTCTGCAGCTGACTAGCTGTGGGAGCTTGGGGAAGACACTTAATGCCTTTAGCCCCCAGGGGCCTCATCCATAAAACCACAAGGAGAGACTCCATGATCCCTGAGTTCCCTTTCATCTCTAGATCCTGGGTCGTTCTAACCAGGGCTATAGAAGGACTAGTCCTTCTCTAGGGAGCGCTA
>NW_027186342.1:833484-910425 GCF_028583685.1 Petaurus breviceps papuanus
GATCTGTTCCCTCTCTCGAGTCTTCACCTTTTGAATCTCAGGGTCAATCTCCACATTGAGTGGCTGCAGGAGACCCTGGTTGATGGTCACCTCCTGGATACCTCCAGGGGGACAGGCAGACCCAAAGTTTCCTCCACCAAAACCACCACCCCCACTTCCAAAGCCCCCACCTAACCCACCACCACCATAACCACCACCACCAAAGCCACCACCACCAAAGCCGCCACCACCACCAAAACCACGGCCACCATAGCTGCCACCACCTAAGCCCCCACCTAAGCCACCACCACCATAGCCACCACCACCATAGCCACCACCACCTCTTCCATAACTGCCACCAGCAACACTCTGACAGATGCTTTTAGAGCCACCTAAGTTAACCAGACTTTGGCTGCCAAAACCACCACCACCAGCTCTGTAGCTTCCACCAGAAAATCGCCCTCCACCTCCTCCACTCCTGCGGATGGTGGAGCTGCTGGTCACCCTGCGGCTGCAGGAGACCCCAGCAGAGCCTGAGCTGAAGCCCCCACCACCACCACTCCGATAGCCAGATCTGGAACTAAATTGTCTGCTCATGTTGACTCAAGAAGGGGACACACAGCAGAAGAAAGGACTAAGGAGCTAAGCACTCCTTTACTTGGAGCAGAGTGTCTTCCTCCTTATATATAGATTGTAGGAACTGGGTTTGGTCCCATGGAGTCAGTGCAGATTTAGAGCAATCTGAAGGGTTTGGTTTGCCTTGCAGCCATGCAAGATTTTTACGAGCCCCAACAATACAATAAACACTACACACCTAACTCCCAGGATGGGTCCTGGAAAATGCTGCTCCTGCAAAATCCATTCAGGTGTTAATTGGTTTATCAAAGACATCTCTCCTCATCAAACTCATTTGATCCTTAGTGAAGCAGGAGCCCAAAACTGTTTCCTGTTTCCTCTGCTTGGTCTTTCATTAACTTGCTTTTGAAGTTATGCAAATTCCACTTCAGACCTTTCACTCCACACCTTTCACTCCACAGGACTTCTACAACTCCCTCCACCAGCCCCAGTAATAGGATATCTTCATCCTTCTCAGGCTTTCAAATTTGCCTTCCTGACTCCTAGCTCTCTCTGAGGCTCCCAGCTCACTAGCTCAATTACTCTTCCTTCATTGCCACAGGTTTTCAAGTCCAGGGCCCTCTGGGAAGATCTTTACTCAAAACAGGGAATAGTTCACACTTAGTGCTTTCTTGACAATAACCCTGTGAAATAGTACTCCCATATCCTATTCAAAGACACTTCCAGGATGGAAGCTCAAAGAGGTCCAGTTCTACTTCCCCTGGCCCTACTGCCAGCTAAGAATGGTCAGTGCCAGGAGGCAAACTCAAGTCTCCTGATTCCAAGTTCAGCACTCTTCTCCACCATCTCAGGCTGCTTCCCAGATTGATCAGTCTATGTGAAACAGCTAGCTGATACAATGGATACTGGTGCTGGACTTGGAATCCAGAAGACCTGAGTTCCAATCCAGTCTCATCTATTTATTAGCTGGGGGAAAACTCAGCCAACTTCCACCCCCCCCCCCAGTCCTGGATTTTTTTTTCTTTGTTTATTTTTTCCTTCCAGGACTTATTTATTTATTTTTAGTTTTCAACATTAATTTCCACAAGATTTTAGTTACAAATTTTCTCCCCATCTCTTCCCTACCCCCACCCCAATCACCCAACTTTTTTTGTTCTCACTTTCCTCATCTATAAAATGGGAATAAGAACCTCCCCAGCTTAGTGTAAGGCTCTGATGAGATAACATCTAAAGAGTGCTTTGCAACCCTTAAAGCATGATACAAACACAAATTACTATTATGGGACAGCTTCCTTTCATTCTCCCCACCTTGGGCATAGAATTCCTAGAGCTACTGTCTCCATAATGGTCATCTCAGCTATACACTAAACTACCTTCTCCAAAAGCACTCTTACTCTTGGCCCATCTATGACATAAAAAGGCTCACGATTGCTAGTGCTTTGTTTTCTGCTTTTCCTTCTGAGATCTCTGTTCCCTTATCCATGTAAGCATGCATTTGGTCCTAAGTTCCTAGATGACAGAGAATGTCTTGGTGGGCTTTATAAAGGAGAATGGTATTAAAAAAAAGAACTTCCCCACCATCCAGAAGACTTGAACTTGACACTCCTCCCTTCAAGTTCAAGTACCACTTGCTAGATATAGATCCTGGATCAGTTTCCTACTTTATACAATGGGAACAGAAATTCTTTTGCTCCCTCCCCCCATAAAACTGGTAAGAGGATCAAATGAAATTGGGCACTTAATGGGCTCTGTAAACTTTGAAGGGCTATAGAAAGGTTAGCTATAGTTAGTTCTCAAAAGTGCTAGCGGGGCTCACTATTTCCACCCACCCCACCCCCAGGAGATGCCTGCTTTCTGATGTTGAGAACCTGTCTACAAAAGGAGGCAACTGCATGGATGCTTGTCTCATTGAAGTTAGAAGCCAGAGGAGCCATGAAATTAAGGACCAGTGCACATGCCCTAAACCTGAGCAGCTAGGGGCCAGCCTAAGAGAAACCAAGCATCTCTTCCTTGGGTTCAAGCAAGTCCTGCTTCTGACACATCCTGGCTATCATCATTTACCTCTCAAGGCTCTAAGCAACGCCCTGAGACTAGAATGTGCAGAGAAGGTGTCAACCTGCATTGGCAGAGGAAGGTTCTTTACCTGGGAATTCCCTGTACCAATAAGTCATATCCCTTCTCTCTCTCTCTAACAAAATCTTTTTCTGATAGTTTTCCATTGGACTTCATCAAGAAGGAGCTCTGAGTTTCCTATTAGAAACACTTCCCATAGAAGAGAAACTGATAATTAATTGAGATAGTAAATTGCAAAGGCCTCTTAAGTCCAGAAAAATATGTCCTTTAAACATTATGGGAAGAAGAGCAGCCTAAGTGTTGCAATTTTGTAAATAAGAAGCACCAAACCACATACCTTTCTGAGACCCTTTTTTCCACATATCCCTAGAGGAAAACAGAATCATGGTAGGTTAAACACTGACCCAAGCAGCACAGAGCACTTATAAAAAAGAAAAAATCTAAACTAGGTTTTAAGTTGTATTGATTAATAAGAAGAGAGGAAAGCATGGTAGTCTCCAGAGCAAAAATCAGAAGGAGGAGAAGAGAATCTCCAGCTTGAAAAATGATCCTGTCCAGCACTTTAAAAGGCAGAGTTCACATTTCATTTGAACTGTTGGGAAAGCAAGTGGTCTTAGCTGGAGTGGCTCATCCAAATCAATCTATCCTTAGGGGAAGATGAGTCATTAAATATGGCCCAAAGCTTAATAGGAGACACTTTGAAGTCCAAGCTGATGAGCTCAGTCTTGATTCTCTAGTGCCCAAGGAAGATTTGGGTTCAAGTCCTGAATCTGAAATACTGACAAGTCACCCTGGTCAAGTCACTGCTCTTCTCAGTGCTCTGGGCAATTCTCTAAGAGTATAAGTCACAAATGCATTCTGCATTGTTAGCTTGTTCATCTCTCAAATTCCCTATACCGATGAAATTACAGATCCAGTCCCTTTCCCAATAGCATCCAGTGAAACAAACTCTGTTTCTTCATTGTGTACAAGTTGTCCTCTTGCCTCTTCCCCTAACCCTACCATAGAATGTAAGCTATGTGAGGGCAGGATCTATATTATGTTTTGTCTATGTCCCCAGTGCCTAATGTATAATATAGGCAATTAGTAAGTGCTTGCTAAATGATATATCAGGGAAGAGTTAGAATAAAAACAACCTTTGAGAAAGATGTTTGCTTTTTGTGTTTTGGCTTGAAGAGCAGCAGCAGAGTGCCTGGTGAGATGGCCTTTTGCTTTGGTTTGTTTACACATCTATCAAACATGAAATCATCTGACTTGGGAAACCAAAGAGATCTTTCTGGAGAGAGCAATGCTGGACCAGCATAAGGGACAATAGAGGCACTAAGATCTGGAAAGATCAGAAGCCTCCTATTATCTGACTTCTTAGAAAGTTGGATACCAGGCTGGTATCCAACCATTATAGGACACAGCAACCAAGACTAAATTCAGATGACTTCAAAGAGCCCTGTGAAAGTTGCCTGCTGTATCTCAAAGCTATCTATTGATTATCAGGGAAGTCAATTTCCTGGAAAAATAAGAGATATGCAAGCTAATAGAGGCCAGCCTAAGGAGTAAAAATAAGTCCAATTTCTTTTGCACTTTTAATGAGGTGGTAAGCCAAGGGTTATTGTTCCCATTTTATAGAAAAGTAAAAAACTTCAGAAAGCAAAAGTGACTCTTTTACATTCCCGTGGTCCTTGAGGTTAAAAGACTCAAACCTCAGTCTTCTGATTCAGTTCAGGATTCTTTCCACTACACCCAGATATAAAGATGTCACTCCTTTTCTTCCCCACCTCTAACCACCAAGCTCTGTCCTTCCCCTCCTTCCAAAAGCTATTCAAAATTCCCCTTCTCCAGAGAGATCTCTCCCATCTAGGCTGAGCTAATATTTAGGGTTCTATCCAGCTGCTCTGGTTCTGCCCTTGTTTTGTGTTTCAGTATCATGGCTACATGATGGCTTCTGTATCATCCTCTCTCTTGGTTATTATGACTAACTCCACAGTTTGCCCCCATCTTGTGACACTAGAGACCTGGGAGGATAGACTGGATGTGGCAACCTTTCTTGCATCACTCTTTCTGTCACAGGACCAAATATCTTTCAGCTCAGCATACTCCCTAATGATACATATCACTGGAGACAATCAGGTTCCTTCTAGCACTTTTGAAGGATTAGATGTATTTTTACCTCCTGTGAATGAAATCCAAAGAAAAAGGATCGGTTCCCACCATTTCTGGTCCTTTGCTCTGGTCCTGAGTTCTCCCATCCCCACAGGTAATTACTGAGAAGATGGACAAGTCTCAAGACCCACTATGTTGATGTCTGGGCATGTCATGGTCACTGATTGATTGAGCCCCCACTTGATGCAAGGCTGATCCCAAGCATGAAGGTAGGGAAGAAAAAACAATACAGAGAATAGAAAATACAGGTATGGAAGAGGAGGCAGACAAGAAAGGTAGAAGTGGTCTATCTATTCAACCAACTGTGTATGGATGCATTGAATCATGCTGTCTTAGAGTTGGAAGGGACCTTAGAGATCACAGGAGGATTATAGTGCAATGTAAAGACTGCACCTAAAGTCAGAAAACCACAGCACAAGGGGAAAAGGCATCTTCCTTATCTTCAGGCTAGTCACTTAAGCACTGTGCCCCTCAATTGCTTCATCTGTAAAATGGGATGGGACATTGACTAGATAGTCTCTGAGGTGTCTTCCATGTCCCTATTTATGATCCTCTGAAGTCAGGTTCACATCTGGGCTCTGACACTAACTGGATTTCTAATTCTAAAATCTACGAACCTCTCTGAGCCTCAATTTTCTCATCTAACAAATAGGGATGAATATCATTTAATAGTGAGAGCAGGAGATTAGACTAGATACACTTTAAGGTGCTCTAAATTTGTGATCATGTGATCTTCCTCACAGATTCCCTGGAAGGTCCATTAAGGTGCAATACTTTATCTCTGTAGAATTCTATCTAAATATAAGTTGTTATTACTGACTTCAATTCCAAATTTTACAGATGAGGAAACTGAGGTAAAGCAACTTGTCTGGGGTTGGTGGCAGGATAAGAGATCAAAATATTAATTCCTGGTGGATTTTGCTTCCTATGACATACCATGACTATAGCTTTTAGGGGAAATTAAATAAACATATCTAAACCACCCAACCAACCAAGTTCATTAAGCATCTACCATGTACCCATTTTGCCAAGTATTATTAGGACACAGAAGAACATGTCCCAGAAGAGCGAACCAAAAGTCTATAAAAGGGTGGATATGAGTTAAAGACCAAATGATGGAGCCTGACTTTTCCTAGATTGTGATAGTCTTTAGAAATACTGGGTTGGTCTTCCTGTTTGTATTATTTTTTCAATAAATTTCAAACAAAGTAGAGCACCAGACCTGTAGTCAGGAGGACCTGAGTTCAAATCCAACCTCAGATACTTAACACTTACTAGCTGTGTGACCTTGGGCAAGTCACTTAGTCCCAATTGCCTCACTTTCCCCCCTCCAAAAAAAAAAGGAAGTGAGTCAAGGGATGACTCCTCTAGTCAAAAAAGAAAATCAAATCTTTGCTCTCACAATTTACAGAAGAAATGTAGAATATAAATTTCATGAGAGCAGAGACTTTGTATTTTCTGGCACATTGACTTGCATTTATAAGGTGATTAATAAATACTTTTTTGCCTTAAATTGACATTCTATTCCCAACCAGAAGTCCCCATGTTCAACTCCTCTCGAGTCCATTCATTCCCTTATCTCAAACTCGTGAAAACTGTAGTTCAGGTCCTCATCACCTCTCAGTTGGTCTCCTGCAATAGCCTCCTCATTAATCCCTCTCTCCTAGTCTCTCCCACCTCCAATTCCACCTCTAGCGGTCAAAATAAGCTTCCTAATGCATTGGCGTGACCATGTCATTATGCTACTCCAAAGTCTACAGTGATTCCATATCGCATCTAGATCAAATGACAACTTCCCTGTTTGGCATAGAAAGTCTTTCACATCATCTCCCACCAATTTGCCTTTTCACAAGTTGTCTCCTGTGTCTGGAATGCACTCCCTCTTAGAATCCTCGGCTTCCTTCAATGCTCACCTCAAGTGACATTCCCTGCTGGAGTCCCTTCTTATGCTCCCCCACCCCTTTCTCAAATTATCTTGGCTTATTTGTCTGTTTATAAGTGGTATCTCCCTCTAGCATACAAACTCCCCAGGGGCAAAGACTTTCTTCTTTTTTGTCTTTCTAACCCCAGCACCTAGAACAGTGCTGTCCAGTCCTATCCCTACCCCTGCCTCTATTTTACAAATGAAGAAACTGAGGTCTAAGGAGATTAAAAGGCTTATCCAGGGGCAGCTAGGTGGCACAGTGAATAGAGCACCAGCCTTAGAGTCAGGAGGACCTGAGTTCAAATCTGGCCTCAGACACTTAACACGAAAACTAGCTGTGGGACCTTGGGCAAGTCACTTAACACCAATTGCCTTCCAAAAAAAGAAAAAGAAAGGCTTACCCAAAGTCATATGGCTAAACCTCAGAAGCCAGATTTAAATCCAGGTCCAGTGACTACAAAATCAATGCCCTTTCCCATGTGCAATAACATTTTTTGTTCCCAGTGACAGTAGCAGTCATTTGATCAATACTCATTGAATTGGATTAGCTAGAAATGAATTGAATTAAACTGAAAATCTTTGGTATTTCAAGGATTATTGATTTCATCGATGTCAAAGCTCTTTCTTTCCACCAATGCAAACCTCTTCACACTTGAGTGAGACATGAGAAGAACCGTGGACCTCTAAAGTCTTTTCTGACTCAGGTTCCTTGAGTTTAGGAGTCTGCGACTAGTCTAGTGCATAGAAAAGTCTTCCTTATACTGAACTGTCACCTCCTTCCCTAGAACTTCCACCTGTTGGTCATGGTTGATCCCTCTTGAGTTGAAAGCAACAATGGAGTCAATTACCTCTTGAAATAGAAGTATCGGTCTTTTGGTGGCCACCCTTCTAAAGATAAACCTTTCCATTTTGGGTGACATTGGTCCTCAGAAGACAGACCTACAGGGCTCTGAAGTAGAAAACCTCTCCTAGAGGATAAAGCATATCAGAATTTATGCTCCACTAATAAAGAACCCAGGGTCAGCCACATTGTGATGAGATGTCAGAAGACACTGGAGAAAGCAACAAAAATAATGACAGCCAGTATTTACACGGACCTTTGAAGTTTATAAAGTGGTTAATACACATTATCTCATTAATCTTATTCCACAATCCTCTCCTCTAAGAAGCCTTCTTAAAGTAACTCCAATCTTTTCTGGGCTCTCCTCCTCTCAATCCTGCCCCATACAGATTCCCCCACTCCCACTCCTATTGCCAGAAGCCAACAATAATTTTCACGGTCCTATCTATGATTTAGGTAGCCACCAGTTCAGCCTGATTAGACTTTTAAGGCCCATGAATAATATAACATTTCCACTCACCTCACCCACTTATTCCTCATTTCTCCAGAACAAAAACCCTCCATGCAGACTAACCAGTCTCTCCTCCTACCCATGTCTCCTCTCTTTGCCCTCATCCATAATTCCCTTTCTTCTTTCTTTGTTTGAGTATGCATTGCCTCCTACCTGAGGATGCTTCCTCCTGTTTCCCTTGACCAATCTATATCCATCATTTCCTATGGGGGAGAATTTCTTGGCTCATGGCTGCCCAACTAGTGATTTAGTTCTGCTTTTTAACTTGCATACCTTCTTTATGAAAATGGTTCTAAATGTATTTGTGCTTTAGGATATAGCATATTACTTCTTTATGTGTGTATTCAATTCATATTCCTTGACTAGATCATAACTTGAAGGTGAGGTCTAGGTGTTCTATTTCATAGAGTTCCATGGTTTGGAAAGTACTTTGGAGATCATCTAGTCCCAACTCTTTTACTGATGCATGAATCCTCTCTTCAAACATCCCCAAGAAACTTGTCATCTGGCTTATGCTTCAACACCACTGATGATAGGATACACCATCTTACAAGGCAATCCACTCCACTGTAGCTCTCAAGTCCAGAAGGAGCAACCAGAACCAGCAGGTGGAACTCTAGGGAGGGAGATGACAACTCAGTATAAGGAAGATCTTTTTACTCACTAGACTGATTACAGATTTATGGATGCAAAGAATCTCCAAAGAAGGAGCTTTGGATGTCATCTAGTCAAATTTCATCATTTTACAGATGAGGGAACAGAGGCTGAGAGAGATACAATCTCACATGTGAGTTAATGGTAGAGCTGAGATTAGCACCTAGGACTCTTGATTATGTTCTTTCTACTGTACTGTGTCCAACTCTATGAGCTGGGAGGTCTATGATACTGTGAGCAATTCTGATGGTTAGAAGGTTCTCACTTATAATAAATCAACATCTGCCTTCCAGTAATTTTCATTGATTGAGCCTTGTCTACATCTCTGAAATAAAGCAATATGTCTAAATAAAAATATACAAATTATATTTATTTTGTCACTATTGTCACCACTATTGCCACCACCACCACCACCAAGAGTGCCTAACATAGGGCACACAGTGAGTACTCAATCAATGCTGGATAACAGACTGACAAAACTGCTGAGATTGGAGAAACTCCCACCTCCCATCCCCAGGGCTTGTCATTCAGCATAGGGGCATTATTTAATGGGATGCAATAAATCTAGACTTTGGGAATGGGCATAAGTGGGTGTGGTGATGGTTTGAGGGATATTTTTGAGGAAAGAGATGGGGTGAGAAACATGCACTGGCAGGCCACCTCAACCAAATGGGGCCCAGCCTCAGGGTTGGGAGAAGGTAACAAACAAGGAACAGAGAGAAATAAAGTTTGGGTGGAGTAGAGGGGAGTCAAATACAATGGCAGGGAGGGCCAGACTGGGGAAGGATGTTGAAAGCTAACAACCAGAGGAGAAGGAGGAGCTAAGACTTCTTCTGTAAGAAAAGGGGATATCAGAACAGAGGCACAGAACTGAGGGAAGCACTCACCAGGAGTGCAAGGAGAAAAGGAGCTCCAAGAGACTAAGGAGGAAGATGGAATAGGAGGGAGAGAGAGACAGAGAGAGAGAGAGAGAGAGAGAGAGAGAGAGAGAGAGAGAGAGAATGAAATGTAGCAACATTGAGCCTCTCTTGCTTTAAAAAAGGTTTGCCTTGATTTAGGGATTAAGAGAGAGCTTGAGACAAAATATTCACCAATATAAGATGCCTCAACTTTTGGAGAGCCATGCTTTGGAGATGAGCAGAAGAGAAGTCTTGGAACTCTTCAGCTTAATGCTAGCAAGGTTCAGAGCAAGTCAAGGTTAGAGCTACCAAAGTTGGGATTATCATCAAATTGGGATTAGAGTCTGAATTACTTATCACTCAGGATTATTACAGATATTAGTTAAGGTTTAAGGTGGGTTGAGGTTAAGGTTCAATTCAATTCAATCAGAACTTGCAAGGCACTACACTAGATACTAAAGATGCAAAGAGAAAAATGAGAGTCCCTCAAAGAACTTACATTCTATGGAAGGATACCTACATGTAAAGAAGTAGATGAAAGATAATTTGATTTTTAAAATAAGAGACCACTAACAAGTAGGGAGGTCAGGAAAGGTTTCAAGTAGTAGATTACTGATCCTAGAAGGAAGCCAAAGATTCTAAGAGGCAAAGGTGAGCAGAACTCCAATCTAGGCACAGAGGTAAGAGGTAAGATGCCAACTATGGGAAACAGAAAGAAGGATAGTTTAGATTTAGGGAAATACTTAAAGACCATTGAGTCCCCCATTTTATAGATCAGGAAACTGAGACTGAAATAGAAGTCAAGTGACTAGCCCAGGGTCACACAGATAGTGTCTAAAGCAGTATCTGAATTCAGGTCTTCCTGACTTGAAGATCACTGATCTATCCACTGTACCATCTATATGCCTACAGATTGTTAGGGCTACTATCTGAGTATAGCTCATTTTCTTTTAGTATTTAACTTAGAGTTCTTTTCTGGGCTGAAGTTAGGATTAAAGTTAAAAACCAGTTGCCATTTATTATTTTTTATGTATCTGGTTCATGATGTTCTCATGAGAGAGAGGGAAGGGTGTAGAAACTTCTAAAGAATAGACTCCCCAAATGAAGAGAAATGTGAGCGATGTGGGGAGGATTCAAGAAAATCTGTAGATATGATGGAAAGTCTGGAAAGGAGAATTGATGAGGAAGGTCAAATGAATTGGGATGGTTTGACCTTAAACTTTGAAATCAATGAAATAACTTTTCTATCCATAAGTCTCCACTTACTAGACCATCACCACCCTACTGTTCTCCATGCCCATCTTGAAGCACATACAAATTAGAGCCAGAAGAAGATCAGAAGAACTTGAGAAAAACTCTTCTCTCCACCAGCAGGGCTGTTGTAGACTAGGACCAAAGAACAAAGGACCGAGGAATGGAAGCCTTGGAGAACTGGGAAGGATCAAACTTGTATGAGATGCTTTAAGGGAAAGAGGTGCTTGAAGTCGGGGTCATGGATTTGATGGCTTCTTTTTAGAAGTCCCTTTCAGGTCAGAAAGACTTGATTCATTCTGATGGTCCAGAGTCTAGCTACCTGGCATCTTATCCCTGCCACTGACATAAACTTACATAGATTTCCTCCTCAGACTGAGAAGTTGGTAATAGCAGAGAAGCAGCCAGTCCTACCAAACCACAGGAGCTGCATTTTCCTTAGCACATCTCTTAGGGACTTGAAGACCAGATCCAAGACCAGATGGTTACATGTGCTTATGGCAAGATGAATTTTTAGAGGCTCTTCCTTCTACTTGGAAATATCCCAGACAAGGAAGTGAACATCTTGTCTAAGGTTGGATGAAACTAAATGCATAACAAATTGACAAGAACTCCTCCCTCTAGAAAACACTTCCAAAGATAGAAATCTCTCTCAGTTGGGAGCTAATAGAATTAAAGGTAGATTCCCATAGTGCCCCTCCCCAAGAACAGCCTGACAGGGAGACGCAGTTGGCAAGCTGTGCCCTGGACTCATGCTGCCCTGGGCACTGTCTACCTCCCATATGAATTATGGGCTTGGCCTCCTGATGCTCTCTCTTGCAGCGCCCTGTATTGGTTTGTAAGGTGTGGAAGATTTCAGGGGGGATTTCCCACCCTGACCAGATGTTGCAAACTTACCCTGGAGTCTGAAGCTAGAGCCAAGAAGTACAGAGTGGAGTGGATTAAGTAGAGATTGAAAATATTTTTGTTTGTGATATAATGGAAAATGTTCTGAGATTAGGCCTTAAAGAAAACAGATTTATAATCCCAACTCTATCACCAACTCATTGAGTATCTATAGAAGAGACCTTTGATCTCCCTCAGCCCATTTCCTTTCTGTAAAATTAATAGAAGATCCAATGAAGGGAGGCAATGTGGTAGAGTGAGGAAAGCAATGGATTTGAAGTCAGAGATACCAAGTTCAAATCCCACTTAAAATAATTATGACTTGTAGTAGGTAATCATTTAATCGCTTAGCCTCTCTGTACCTCATTTTCCCCTCCTGTAAAATGAGGCAGTTAGATTAGATAAAGTCTCTAAGATCCCTCTGAGCTCTCTGCCTATGATCCCACACCCTCCTAAACTCACTTCACAGGGCTATATTGAAGATCAAGTAAGATACTAGCTTTGAAATATGGGAAGTACTAAACTGAAGAAAACTATTTTAATTGCTATTTTGGAGATATTTGGTTGTGATGTAGTTCTCATCTGGATCTTTGTCCTGTGTCTTGATTGAACTCAATCAAGTTGTACTTTTGTCAGTACAAAAGACAAGTCCAGTCTTGACTCTCGTTTGCTATGTGACTTTGAGTAAATTTTCTGGGTCCTACTTTCCCCAAATAGAACATAACTTTCCTTTCTCCTCTGTCCTTATTCTTTTTCTTCATCTTGCCCATCAGTCCCACTTTCAGATCCTACTCCCACAGGCCTGCTGCTGAATCAGATGATACTAGATGGAATTTTCAAGGAGGCTGGGTAGTTGAAAGTATGGTGAGGTGTGTCTGGAAATGAAATATCTTATCAATATCAATTTTGTTTCTGTTTGGGGTGGATTCGGTACCCAAATTCAATCTATATTTTCCCCCTGGGAAAAAAAAGTAGGTTGCATCTTTCATGCAACTGCAAAGAAATACAGTATGAGCCAACATAATAGGCAAAGTATATAGAATTCAAAGGGCTTTCTCCACCCCCAGCCTCTCCGTTGAGTTTCCATAGCTACTTCTTTAGGAACATGGGTTTAAAAGTCTCTCAGTGGAGGAGTGAGGAGTGTGCTGGAACCAGTTCTAGCTGATTGTTAAATTTTCAGTGAGAACACTTAAGTATTCACCAGAACCCATTATCTCCACCCATACCAACCTCCTCACTCTTCAACTCACTGACTCTTCAACTCAGACACTACCTCTACCCCCTCCAAAAATAAAAAAATGACAGTTTCCCAACCATCACCTACATCTCATCTTTAACTGCCACTGATTTTTTCTACTATCCATTCTCTCACCCAATATACCCTTTTCACTTCTCTCTAACCATTTCTGTCCTTTCTATCTCTCAGTACTCTATAAAATCCATTCCTCAGCCCAGTCTTCTCTAACTCCCCTCCCCAGGACTAAAATCTAAGAGTTATGTTCAGTTCTTTGTCTTTGTGTGTGTATGCATGCCCTAAAACATGGGTCACATCTCTGATATCAGCCTAGGAATTCTCCAAAAGTGAGGACTAATTATCCCCTCACAGTTTTGAATTTAATAACAAGAGCAGCAGGGCTATGTGCACCAAGAGAAAGTATTTCATAAAAGTTATTGTCTCTTTGACAATAGGTGAGACCATACCTGCAAGTGTTTCACACCAAATAGGGGTGCTCAGGGATGAAAAACCCAGCCAAACAGATTGATACACAGAACAGTTTATTAGAAAAGCACCCAAAATGTCAGCCCTTCGAAGACCAAGCCTCAACAACAAAATGGAGCCAATGACAATACAATGTGAACTATTCTCGGTCCCCAGGAGGAGGGAGGAGTTAATTAATTACAGTCCAAGAAGTATATGTAGCAATCCCTCTGGAAGTGATAGATACTCTCTTCCCAGACAGTACCTACTCCTGGTAAGTACTCCCCAGAAGTAAATGTTCACACCTATGCACAGTCAGGTTGCTATACAAGCTATGGGCCAAGGGATAGAAAGGGTCACTAGAGATCCCAACCTCTGGAGCCTAGAGCTAAAGCACTTGGTACAGTTACAGTCACTTCTCAATTGGTGATTCCATGAAACCTCCTTTTTTTCATCACAAAACTAGGCCCTCAATCTCAATAGAAGGGCCCAAATGGAAGGAGAGTGAGGTCAAGCATGACCAATATATGTCTGAGAATTTGTATATGTGTTTGTCTTTCTTTCTGGCTGACTGAACCAGCTACAAATGAATTTTGGATTATCTGTTGCTTGAGATCAACCAGACAGATCTCCTTTAACTTCTGTTGTCCACCCAAGCCCAGATCCATCTAGCAGCTGAATTCTACACACCTATGACACTCCACACACATTGACATATAACCAAGGCTCCAATATATTTACAAAATTGTTGAGGCTACTCAGGAAGGGGCTAATGAAAAGGGCTGGGAAAAGGTTTGAGGGGCATTTGAAATTAGAAACTGGCAGCTGTAACTCAGGAAAATCCCGGATGGCCAGGGCTTTGGTCACACTACTCAATGACATGTCTGCTGGAAGAATTGGTAGAGGTCCGGATGATCTGCACCCTGGAAGAGCTCAGCCCACTTTTCCTGTTTCTGCTGCTTTCTCCATACCCTCCACTGCTGCTCCCCCCGTAAACTCCTCCACCTCCCCCTCTGGAAGCACCGCCGCCCCTGCTGCCCCCATAGCTCCCGGATCCTCGGGCAGAGCTGCTCCCATAACTGCCGCTGCCTCCGCCGTAGCTCCCGCCGCCGCCGCCGCCGCCGCCTCCAATGGTCACTTTACTGCTCTGCACAGCTGCAAAGAAAAGCCCAGACCAAAGGGCTTGTTACAGTTGATCTATAGAGACTGCACTACGTGTGCTAGTGGCCCTCCTCCCATGCTAACCAGTCACCAGTAGAATCCTTCAGGGAGGTCCAGCACGTCCACACAATCCTCAAGTCCTCCCCACCCCGCCCCCAACCCCCCCCCACACACACACACACACATACACACACTGCTACTTACAGATGCTAACAGGGTTCTGAAATTCTCCTGACATCCTGAAAAACAAAAGAGAGCTATGTCAACCAGACCCACAAAACCTGAAATAGACGTAATTCACAAATATATGGTATTTTAAGTTTTATAAAGCACCTGACATAGCATTTGATCCCCATGACACCCTGTTAGGTGTCATGATTATCCCTTTTTTACAGGAAGGGAAACTGAGGTTCAGAATGATTAGGTGACTTGCCCAGGGTCACACAGCTAGTAAATGTCCGAAGCAGCATCAAAGCCCAGATTTTCCTGGCCCAGTGACACAGCTTCTTAAGAAAGAAATAAGGCAAGGAAAAAGAAATCAGGGTTGGGTGAAATCATGGGATGTAAGAGAACTTAAATGCCAGCTTAGTACAAACTTCTAATTTTATATAGATGGGGGAAGTGAGGGCCAGGGAGAGGCAATAGCTTGTTCACGATGAGTGGTTGAAGGAGAATAGAACCTGGCTCTCCTCACCAGGTCCAGTGCTCTCTCCTCTGTAAGACATAGCCTAAGTTAAACTTCAATTGTTTGGTGTACAATCTTACTACACACACACACACACACACACACACACACACACCATACAGGTAATGGGTTCGGGCTACTGTTTTTCATTAGCCCTGGAGACTAAGAGAATAATGTATTCATCCTAAAGTAGGAAGAGCTGAGCTTAGACCCAAGGAAAAATTTCTTATCCAAGAACACTGGAGAGTTTGAAAGAGGTTAGCACTGCCCTCCTTCATGGATCATAAGATGCTAGAAAGAGTCTCCTCTGTCTGGAAAAGCTTGGAGGCAGGGGAATGGAGAAAATGACCTCCCAAGAGCGCACCCAGTTCCCTGAGACAAGTCCCTGGCTGACCCCATGCCCACCTGATCTCCTCTCCCTCCAGCAACTTCCTATAGGTGGCAATCTCAACATCCAAGGACAGCTTGGTGCTCAGCAGCTCCTGGTAATCGCGCAGAAGGCGGGCCATCTCTTCCTTGCTCTGATGGAGAGCTTCTTCCATATCTTGCAGTTTCTGCTGGGCATCTTGGAGGGCTTGATCCCCTCTCTCCTCAGCATCCGAAATGAGTGACTGCACTTGGCCAATCTGTGCCAGAGAAAAACCAGGAAGGGAGCCAAAGATGTAGCCCCTTGCACCATTCACGGAATCCTAGATTCTTTGCGCTAAGGGACTTTGGAGGTCTCCCATCCAATGTACCCATTTTACAGAGCAGGAAACTGAGGTCAAGTGGCATGAACTGACGTGCCCAAAATTGTCTGGGGAAGAGCTGGAGAAAAGACTTAGAAACTGGATTTAAATTCACTAAATCTGAGGGCAAGGATCATTTATACAGCTTCTCTTCTCCTAGCTGGTCATTATGTCCTTGCACCTACTTCCCTGCCCTGCAGCTCAACAGAAGAAGAGGATGTTTTTGATACCCAAATGCTCTATATCCTGGCTCCTTCCATATGTGTAAAATGTATAGTTTTCAGGGAGAAGGAGCAGCTCTGTTTTTACATGCTCCTAAAAGATGAAACTGTCCATTCCCATCTCAGAGTCAAAGTTGGTGGGAAGAGAGAGTGAATAAAGAGAAGCAGATGAAACCAAAAGATACAAAGTTCTCTACTGACTTTCTAGCCCTTCCCAACCAAGCCAGTACCCCTACAAGATGGCTTCATCTCTTATCTAAAAAGATGTCATTTAAAACCCCCATGTTTATACATGAAGGCAAAACCACAACCCCAAATCCAATAGAAATAGGTATATTTTGATGTTTCCTATTTGGGATCCTCTGTGTCCCCATCTCCTTCATGGAAAAAACTAAGAATTGATTCCTTCAGTGCCATTGTGTGTTTAGACACTCTCCCTCTTGCTTTACAAGGTGACCATAATTAATTCCTTCACTGCTGTCATCCTCATCCCTAAAAAATACTGCCCATCAATGTGAAATAGACTTTGGAAGGAAGAGGGTCACCAAATCCTATCCTGGAGAGCAAGAATTAGCTCATTTCAATTCTTGTTTGGGGGCCAGGCCCATTGTCCTGGGGTAGATATTCTAGGAAAAAGATCACTGGAAAATAGGAACATTTCACTGAAATCTATTTGGAGGAAGGAAGGCAGGAATGGGCCATTTTGTGAACTAAAGTTGGAAACTCATCCTACCTGTTTCTTCACATTTCCAATCTCTGACTGTAGCCTCTGAATAGTCCGGTTGAGCTCTGAAATCTCCATCTTAGTGTTCTTCAGGTCGTCATCATGTCTGCCAGCTGTAATTTGGAGCTCCTGGTACTAGGGATCAGAGACCACATCATACTCAATGACAGCTCACTCTGTGTACCTTAAGCCTAAGCCTGGGAATCAGACCCAGTCTTTCTAAGGGACAACTACCTAAATGCCCTATCCAAGATTGCCTTCAACCTAGAGTTGTCCCCCACTTTCCATAGCCCATCTGAATATTCTTACATCCCATGATTCCTGGGCTCAGACTCCACTCCAGTCAGGCAATTTTGCTCCTTCTCCCCCACCTTCACCAACCTCTCCCACCTCTGGGTCTTTACATGAGTCATTCCTCTAGTCTGACCCTCCCCTCAAATTTTTACCCATGCTTATTACTCACTCCTCCAAGAAACCTTCCCCAACTAACTTACATGGCTCTGGTCAAGCCACCACTCCCCTAACCTCAGCATTTATGGACCCCAATGCACTTAATTTGCATTTTCTTCTTTTTCTATATCTCTGTGGTTCTGTCTCTGTCCTAGACATATGTCCATCTTCCCTTTTAGACTAGTAGTTTCTCAAGAACAGCAAGTATATTTCTTTTTCCCTCTGAATTTCCCACAGTGTTTATGGCAAGGGTCTGAAGGTGGAGGACTCTGCATTTAGATTTCTATTATTTTAACCTATTCAACTTCTCTGCTCTTTACTCAATTGACCCCACCTTAAGCATAAATATATGGGGCATTTGAGAGAGCCTGTTTCACTTTGACCCTTAAACCAAGGTACAGACAGGTCTTGGGCTGTGGGGCCACTCACCTTATCCTGGTATCTAGCCTCAGTCTCAGCCTTGCTCTTCTGGAAAATTAGTTCATATTGTTCTTGGACCTCCTGGATGATGCTATCTAAATCCAGGCTACGGTTGTTATCCATGGAGAGGATGACATTGGTGTCACTGGTGGTCGTCTGCATCTGGGACAATTCCTATGAGAGAGAGAGAGAGAGAGAGAGAGAGAGACTGCTTTTTGGGTGCTCAACTTTTGCTTCCATCTTCCCCCCAAGGACACTTTCCATACTCCTCCAGGAAGCTTTCCATACCTAGATCCCAGTCTCCCCAATTTTGCTAGCAGCACTACCCTCTAAACCCCTCTCAACAAGTACATAAAACCTTCTGTAGAGTTTCATTTTGCTACCTACCTGTGATTCTATTTTCTCTATGTGTACCCTAAGTATGTACCCCACTCCTCCAGCAGAATGGGAGCTCCCAGAGGGCAGGAATCATATAGCCTCTTGTCTTTAGTTACCCCCTACCTCAACAACAGAGACAAAGATCTGCATACAGGGACATATCTGCATAAAGTTTGGGAGGTGTCTCTCTACTGTCTATCAAATATAAATCATATATCAAATATAAACCCTTGATTTTTTTTTTTTCTTTTTTGGAGAGCAATTGGGGTTAAGTGACTTGCCCAAGGTCACACAGCTAGTTTTTGTGTTAAGTGTCTGAGGCCAGATTTGAACTCAGGTCCTCCTGACTCCAGGGCTGGTGCTCTATTCACTGCACCACCTAGCCTCCCCCGTTTGTCCTTTATTCTTGAAGAAGAGTCCTGTACAATGTGTCTCCAACCTAGTTTTCCAATCTTATGCCACCTTCCTTTACCATATTCTGTATTCTAGCCAAACTGAACTATCTCCATGCCCTGTTATCATTTAGTCTTATGTTTCTGTACTTTTAGTCATGCCATTCCCCATCTTTAATCTGTTCAAATCCATCCTTTTCCTTCAAGGATTAACTCAGGGATCACCTCCTCCATGAAGCATTCCCTTTACTCTTCCCTTCTCGGAGCCCTTGTCTGGACCCCTCCTTTACTTGCCTCACTCTCCCATGCATCATAGTTATGTGTGTGCATGGTTTTCTCCCCTCCACAGAATATGAACTCTTTAAGAAGAGAACACCGCCATATCTCTCTTTGTATAGATTCCTAGTCACTATTTACAAGAGTAGGTGCTTAATAAATGATTTTTTTTATTTTATTCTTGGTTATAAAGGATGATTGTCAGAAGGAGAAGAGATATACTGAGAAATTTATACGATACTTAAACTATATATACACATGCACATACACATATACATACGCCTACACATACTCATACACACATACATATACACATACGTATACGTATACATATTGGTTGAATTGAATTTAAGTTGAAATAAACCAATGACTATCAGACAGGACCACTCCTAATCTAACCAAGATTTAAAGTTTTGTTTAGGTTTTTAAAGATTTCTAGAGAAAAGTAAAAATATCACCCCAATCTCAATATCCATCTTTAATACTCAGAAAGCTTTTCCTGTTCTCTCTTATAGCACAAATCCAGTGCCACTCCCAAAGAGCAGATGAGGACCTAAGGACTGAGACTCCTCCAATGAATCATGCCACATTCATAATTTTAGACAAGAGAAGAAACTGACTTCCTGTAGATAGAGACCTTACCGCTTCATACAGGAACTTCAAGAAGTCCATTTCCTTGAGCAGTGTGTCCACTCTGGACTGCAGGTCAATTCTGTTCATATAGGCAGCATCCACATCCTGAACAAAAAAAGTAGAGATATTTTTTACCTCATAGCCATTTCTTAAATATTAATCGGTAAACTGTGGATTACTCAAGACCCTTGTCTTCCTAACTTTCCACTTGCTGGACTTTTACCTGAGGGTAGAGATAAGAACTTCTGGAAAGGAATGGAGTCTCAGATCTGCCAGTGTGACTACTTGCAATGACCCAAGATCTGGCCTTGGGGAGCAGAAAGGTGAACCACTTATTTGGCCCAACTGTAATGCTAAACTCAGCCTAAATCTCATTAGCTGGGCAGTCTCCACCCTCCTTGGATCATGAATAACCAAAAGGATCATTAGCGATTCCAATGTAACTCTCAGGAGATAAGAATTAAGAGATTTAAAACAGTCTCTCTTTCATATGTTCCACCTTCAGAGTGAACCAAGATTCAACTTTTCTCTTCCAAGGAGCTGACATAATTTGAATGTCAGTGATACTTCAGAGGCTAATTTGTTCATTCCCCTGCCTCCAGGCATCTGGCATAATCCAGGACCACAGGAATAGGAAGCTAAGGGTATCCCAGAACTCCCTTCAGTTACTTGTAATGTAGGGAAAACACACTCGATTCAGAGTCAGAAGACCTGTGTTCTTGAGAACGCCTTGAGAAAATCACTACAGTTCTCTGGGCTTCAACTCCCTCATGTATTGGAGGCAGGGAGGGGTTTGTACCAGACCACATCAAAGGTACCTTTTAGCTCAAAATCCTTTGACATGGTCTGGTACAAACCCCTTCACTACTCATGTCCACAATGCTCACTCTTGGCCCCACCCTCCAGTCTCTCTCCAAATGGCCCATTAGCCCTCTCTGGCCACCCACCTTCTTCAGAACGACAAAATCATTCTCAGCATTGGTCCGCTTATTGATTTCTTCTTCATACCTGCAGAGAGGTGCAAGAAAACCATAAATGAGAAAATCCAGGATCCTTAAGGTGTCCCCTTCAAGTATGAACAGTCAGATGCATCTTCTCCAGACCAAGGGTGCTAGGTGGCATTCTGGGCTAAGCCCAAGATAAGAAAGATCCTAGTTCAAATCCAGCCTCAGACACTTACTAGTTATGTGACCCTATGTGAGTCACTCTTATTCTGGAAACCATATTCAAGTCAATATTAGAACTGAAAATAGAAATTAGGACTCCACTCACCATCCCTGTGACTCTCCATACCAAACCTTCCATCCCTAGGCACCACTCCTCAACACATGTGATCTCTCTCTCTCTCTATTAGAATGTAAGCTCCTTGAGGGCAGGGATTGTGTCACTTTTATATTTGTATCCCCAGTGCCCAGAGCACAGTGCATGGTGTATAGCAGGCACTTACTAAATGTTTCTTTTACTCCTCTATCCATTTAAATCTAGCATCCTTGTGGCGGCCAGGTAGCACAGCGAGTAAGAGCACTGGCTCCAGTGTCAGACTGACCTGGAGATCGAATCCCGGGCTCAGACACTTAGCACCCACCCAGAAACACCTGGCCGTGTAACCTTGAGCAAGTTACTTAACCCCAATTGCTTAGGGGCGGCCAGGTGGCTCAGCGAGTAAAAGCACCGGCTCCAGTGTTGGGACGACCTGGAGATCGAATCCCGGGCTCAGACAGTCAGCACCACACCCAGAAATAACTGGCCGTGTAACCTTGAGCAAGTTACTTAACCCCGATTGCTTAAAAAAAATAAAATAAAATAAATAAATCTAGCATCCTTTCCACTATGTCATGCTGTTAATGTTAAAAAAAATGTCAACTGTAGTTTTGGAAAGTGTTGGGTTACTATTACTACTATATAATTGGGTAATTACAAAGCACTCCAATGTACATTAATTATTACTATGACATATTTATAGATGTATATCTGATTCTAGGACATTTATTATGATGAGTTTCATAAGCACCCACCATGGGATGTAGTTCATAAATGGGGCAAGTTGCAGAAGAATGCTAATCTGAGATGAACATTGGATAGTTATGTCATTTGTAGGTATTATTGTACTGTCATTACCACAGCTAATAATAGTACCAAAGGTTAATAATAACAGCTAACATTCATATAGTGCTTTATAATTAGCACAGCTCTTTATCTCATGTGATCTTCACAACAACCCTGACAGGTGGGTGCTCTTATTATTCCCATTTTGCAGATGAGGAAACTGAGGCAGAGAGAGGTTAAGGGACTTGCCCCCATGGTCACAACAGTTATTAAGAGGCTGAGGCAAGATTTTAATTCAGCTCTTTCTGCCTCCCAAATCCAGTGAGGAAACTCTCCCCACCAATGTACATCAAAAAACCTTCTACCCCCAAGTTTCTGTGTTGATCTGCCTGAAAAATTCATTTTGTTGCAGTCAGCCTGGTGAAGGGTCTCTCTGATTGGTCCTCTAATAAGACATACAGAGTCATTTCTAACTTGGTAGCAGCTAACAGAATTTGCGATCTACTTGCATTGATAATGTGGGGTAGCCTTCATGACATGATGGGGTTTCAGAGCTGTTACTTTAATGGATGTATAGTAACATGTATATAATACTTTGGGTTATGAAGTTTTGCTTACTTACATTACCTTGTTGCACCCTCAGAACTGTCCTGGAGATAGGTAAGACAGGAAGGGTTATGTCCATTCTATAGGTGAGAACTAAGCCTCAGAAAGGAGAGATGACCTACAGAAAGTCACACAACTAGTACTTCCCCAAAGCCAAATTTCTCTCCCTTATATAGAAAGTCCCCATCTCACCCTCTTACCACTCTGGGCTCCCAAACTCACTTGTTCTTAAAATCTTCCACTAAGTCTTGCATGTTTCTTATCTCCGAATCTTGACGCAATCTCTCGCCATTCAGGCCATCCAGCTGTCTCCTCAGCTCAGCAATATAGGTCTCCAAGATGGGTTCCAGGTTGTTGCTCCGGGTGGAGGTCTTCACCTGCTGCAGCAGGTCCCATTTGGTCTGCAGTACCTGGTTCTGCTGCTCCAAGAACCGTACCTGAATGATGAAAGAGTTACTGTAGCATGGAGCCCTGGACTTTGTCATCAGTCCTACAACCGAACCCCTGAAATGTTTTCTGGAAGTCACTTGAGATCACAGTCTCACTTTTCTATCTGTATCCCTGGCACATTATTTGACCCATAGTAAACATCTAATAAATGCTCTTTCATTCATTCATTCATCCAATGGTTTTTCTCCCCTATAAAAACAGTATAACTTATTCTACTTGACAGGGTTATTGTGAAGAAAATATATAGAAAACAAAGAAATGAGAGGCATTATTCTTGTTACTGAGTATGGGAACTGTCCATACTATCTGTTCTCACTGGCTACCCACCAAACGTTCCTCTTTCCCCTCAGCTCTGTATTTTGACCTATCTTCATGCCTTGCTAATTCACCTTTAGTCAGACAGGGCAGTAAATGACCACTCCCCTGTCTGAGCAGGGTCCAGAATGTGCCCACCTCTCCACATTCTCCTAGGCTCTTCCCAATTCCCATCAGGCCACCTCCTTCCAAAGGATCGAGACTAACTGGCAAACCATTTGTTATTGAAGGTGGCAATGGTAGACACCCATCTCAAGCAAAATTCCACAACACTTCTAGGCTCAGAGAACATTTGGAAGCCCCTAGATCTGAAGTTTCTTATGGTGAGGGGCTAGATGTGTACTGATTATGGCTGGGAGACAGAAAAAAAAAAATTCCCAGAGAGGAAAATCTCCCATGATTCCCTTTCTTGTTTATTTCACTGGGAAAAGAGATTAAGCAAGAGGCTTCTAAGGGTGGTGTCAGTATGACTTGTTTTTATGGGAGAGAGTTCACAAAAATACTCTGTGAGAAATTCCAGTTCCCCACAACCTATTTTTATCTTGCAGTTACTCACAGGAAGAATGTCAAAACTGATAAGGAAACTTCAGGATCATCTATTCTAATCCTCTGTCTTTTTACAGAGAAGGAGAATGAGGCCATCAAGAGTAAACAGACTTGCCAAACATCCCACAACTAGTAAATCACAGAGATTCTAATAGAGATCCATTTAATAGAGGCCCAAGTTCAACCTTCTTTCCAGTGAGTGGAGAGATTAGATCTAATCAACACCAGAGCGGCTGTGCTTCTACAACACTGTGTGAAGCATGGGGTGAGGGATGAGGACGGAGAGGGATTTAAAGAAAAACAGACTTAAACCCTGCCCTCCAGGACCTTGCAGCTTAGTTCATCTCAGGATGTCATCCCCTCACTACTTAGCACAAGGTTCTTACACACAATATTCAATAAAATGTTTGTGGAATGGTAAGAAGTAACAGAGAATTTTTTAAGAAACTGTTTTGGTCAACATCAAATAGTTGAGGCATGAGATTGCAAAGCAAGGCTAGCCTGTCTTCTGTCTACAGCTTAATTACCTATGAAAGAATAACTTTTGGTAAAGGAGAAGGAGGTGGAGAAGAAAAAGGAAGAGTGGGGGGAAAGGAGGAGGAGGGGAAAGAAAATGAAGAGAAGGAGGGGAGGAGGAGCAGGAGAAGGAGGAAGGGGGATGAAGGGGGAGGAGGAGGAAGAAGGGAGACAATCTGGAGGAGGAGGAGAAAAAGAAGGAAGAGGAGGAGGGGGAGCAGGGTGAGGAGGAGGAAGTGAGACAAGGAGGGAGGAGGAAGAAGGGAGATAAAGGAGGGAGAAGGAGGGGGAGGAGAAGGAGAAACCAGCAGAAATTCAAAGAACCAGAAGGCAGAAGAGGAGGAAGAAGAGGAGTAGAAAGTAGTAGAAACCTAAAGTAACCAAGAAGGTAACATCCAATAGACTTTTCCTTTCCATATGCTCCTATATCCTCCCCCAACCCCTTCTGCCGCAATGTCTGCTCTCCTCTCTTCCACCCCTGTCTTTGGGATCCTGCTGTTGAAATACAGATAGACATATCCACATTTCCAAGTACAGTTAATAAACTGAGCTGGTTCTCAGTTTAGTCTCTAACACTCTCATGCTGTATGGACTCAGTGAAAGTGGCAGAGCTTCTCTGGGAAGTGATTGAACCTCTCCAGATCTCTGCTTCTTCATTGCACCATAGCCAGGAAGAGAAAAAGAGTCATCTTCACATTCTGGGAATCCTCCCAAGAGTGGTGCAGCAGCCCAATGACGAGTCCCAGCTCACAGAGTGGAAGGAGAGGAAAAGGGAAATAGTTGCTAGGCTGCCAAAGCATTTAATGATTTCTCTTCTATAACCAGGCACAAAATGGGATTAGAACTGATAGTCCTAGGAGGAAGGGGAAGATGCAGAAAAAAGAAATTCTCTTTCCTCGTGATTCCACATCATTGGCCCTTAAAGATCTGAAGGTGGGCACACAATAAGACTCATAAACTATATGGTAACTGTTATATGCAGCCAGAGGTACTTGCTGGGCCAACCATCTGATGCCCCATCAGATCTTCCCAACCTTGCAGGAAAGAGGATGGGAGCGGGAAACCAGGTCTTTTTTTTTTTTTCTGACAGACCATCATAGTTTCTAGAGCAGGGATCCTTAAACTTGTTCTGGATATCTCAGGATAATGTTTTTAATGCATAAAATAAAATACATTGGATTACAAAGGGAAGCATTTATACTGAAGCACAGTTACAATTTTTTTTTTTAAGAAATGTCTATAGGGGCAGTTAGGTGGTACAGTAAATAGAGCACTGACTCTGGAGTCAGGAGGACCTGAGTTCAAATGTGACCTCAGACACTTGACATACTTACTAGCCATGTGACCTTGGGCAAGTCACTTAACCCCAATTGCCTTTCCTTCTCCCCTCCAAAAATAAAAAAAAAAGAAAGAATTTTATGGATCCCAGGTTTAAAAAAAATACTTTCTGTAGAGCTGAAAGAGACCTCAGAGATCATCTAGTCCAAGGTTCTTATTTTGAAGAGGAGGAAAGTGGGGGGGGGGTTGAGATGACCCCTAAAGTCCCCATGGATTATGCCCTTCCCTTCCCCAAGGGTAGCAGGGAGGAGCAAAGCTAAAGCATCTCCTAGAAGAATAACTGAGATTTTACAGCATTGAATTGTTTCCCCTCAGGTCTCAAAATCTGGTGTAGTGTATTAGGCATTAGACTTGGAGTCTGAAATACTACCTCAGACACTTAGCAATTCTGTGACACTGAACAAACCTTTCAACCTCTCCCAGCCTCAGTTTCCCTCATCTATAAAATGAGCAGGCTGCACTCCATAATTTCCAATGTCCCTTCTGATTCTGGATCTAGGATCCTATAATCAACTGCCAGACTAATGCTAAATAGTCAGTCAGTCAATAAAGCATCTGTTCAACACCTATTATGTGCCTTTCCTTAGGGACACAAAGAAAGCAAAAGACAATCCCTGCCCTTTGGGAGCTCACAATCAAAGGGGGGAGACAACAAGCAGACTTATTCACTGTAGGGTGGCCTGTGCTGTTGTCCCCCCATTGGCCACACAGGTCCCAGGAATTGGCCCCTCCCCCTATCGCTTCCTGAACTTACCTTGTCAATGAAAGAAGCAAATTTGTTGTTGAGAACTTTGATCTGCTCCCGCTCTTGACTTTTTACTTTCTGAAACTCAGGGTCCACCTCCACACCAAGAGGCTGAAGGAGGCTCTGATTAATGGTCACCTCACGAATACCCCCCGGGGGACAGGAAGGACCAAAACCCCCAAGGCCAAAGCCACCACCCCCGAAGCCACCCCCCCCAAAACTCCTGCTCCCAAAGCCTCGCCCACCACCGCCACCTCCAAAACCTCTGCCTCCTCTGCTCTGCCAAAAGCTACTGACTCCATCCCCCACCAGGCCGCCGGAGATATTCCTGCTCCCACTCAGATCATAGAGGCTTTGGCTGCTGTAACTGCCCCTAAGTCGACTGTAACCCCCAAAGCCACCACCACCACCTCCTCCACACCTCCCACCTATGCGGCACACAGCCCCACCACCGGTCAGGCTTCTGCCACTAAAGGCCCCAGAGGATCTGGCACTGTAAACATGCCTTCTCCCCAGTCCAAAGGCAGACCTAGAACTGAACTGCCGGCTCATTGTTTCTCAAGCATCCAGAGAGACAGGTAGAAGGAGAAGAGGCCCTGTTAGGAAGGAAGAGGAGGAGATCAGAGTGGGACGAAGGCACAACTCCTTTGACAAGAAAACTGGCACTGCCCCTTATATATGCAATTGGGCTGGGTCCATTCTTCAACCCTTGGGAGGGGAATAATATTTGGTTTACCTGCCAGCAGTGAGTCTGGTTCAAAACTAATACCTAGGAGTTGCAAAAACTCCATTGCAGACAAACTTCCCTAACTCGCTCATTTATCTTTCATCTCTCCCTACCTGTTTAGAGATTCGACTGAAATGATCACCCAGGATCTGGTTGCTGAAAACTCTTCTGTAATTTCCCCCTAAACATTAAGTCATTTTTTCCAAGCAACTCCCCAAGAAAGTTGTTTGTTTGGAAATGTGCCCTGAAAACTGGGGCAAGTTATGGGGGTGCCTGGTCATCTTTTAACACGAATTGAAATGGCTAGGGCTGGGGCTTCTGGAACAAGAATCCCCTGGAGATGTTTGGTAGGTACCCTGCGTTCTCCTTCCCACCCCACCCCTGTCCTAGGGTTATTATTACTGTCAAAGCCTTGGATTTTTGTCCCACAATTTCTTTGACCCTCAGTCACCTAACCCCCAAAATGGGGATTAAAAACACTATGTACATTCCCACAGAGTTATCATAAGGATAAATCATAGAATATACATGACTATACTCTGTAACCAAACCCAAATCCATCTTTCTTTGTGACCTTTAAGAAAGCTCTTGATGTCTCTAAGCTTCTTGTTCCCACTAAGTCCCAACTACCAACCCCCACTTCCACTCACAGTGAGTTTTAATAAGAAACTACTATATATGACAAACTGTTGAAAATGCTGGGTAAAGAAATCCCCATAAATTCATTGTATCCCCTTGACATGCAGCCAGATCTCCACACCCACCTATCACTTTTTCCAAACCCTAATACATTTCTAGTGGGTTCTACATACCCCAATTATCAGCCAATGTAAGTTCAAGGAAATACAAGTTTATGCTAGCATTCACATGAACCAAATCAAATTAGCAAGGTCAGTCAAGTAGTAGAAAGTCAGATAGATCATTTGCAAACCAAAGAGAAATCTCTTTTTGATTATTATCGGTTTTGCTTTTCCACTGGGGTAGATCATAGAAAGCTGGCTATAGACAATCAATCAATCTACAATTATCTATTAAGTACCTACTGAGTGCCAGACACTATGCTGAACATTAGGGACACAAATAAAGGCAAAAACAGGACCTTCTCCCAATGAGTTTACATTCTAATGAGGGAGATAATGTTTATATAAATGGGAATATTAAAAAAATAAAAAATACACAGAGTAGACAGAAGGTAACTGTAGAGGGGAAGGTTTTAACTGCTGAGGGGACTAGGGAAGGCATTCCTGCAGAAAGTGATATTTGAACTGGGTGTTGAAAAAAGCTAATGCATGAGACAGAGGTGAGGAGGGAAAGCATTTCGATGCAAAAGCACAGCAATGGAAGTTGGAGTGGTGTATTCAAGGAACAGCAAGTGTGCCAATATGACTGGGTTTGCAGAGTTCATGGAGGGGAATAAAGTGTAAGAAGCCTGGAAAGGTAGCCAGTAAATTTGGAGTCAATTAATTGATCTTTCTGAACCTCAGTTTCCTCATCTATAAAATTGGAGGAGGAATTAGGGGCTTGGACTAAAATGCACTTTTCAAGCAGACTGGCAGAAACTAGGCATAGACCAACATCTCACACCATATACCAAGATAAGGTCAAAATAGGTACATGATTTAGGAATAAAATATGATGTCTTAAGCAAATTAGGAGCATGGAAAAAATACTTGTTAGATCTATAGATAAGGGAAGAGCTTATGATCAAACAGGAGGTGGAGAAGATCACAGGAGATAAAATGAATAATTTTGATTAAATGAAATTAAAAAGGTTTTGCACAGACCAAGGTAGCCAAAATTGGAAAGAAAGCAGGAAACTTGGGGGCAGGAAGATTTTCAAGCAAATTTATCTGATAAAGGCCTCATATCTAAAGAATATATATAATTGAGCCAAATGTATAAGAGTCATTCCCCAGCTGATAAGTAGTCAAAGGAAATGAACTGTTTTCAGAGAAGAAATGAAATCTATAAATAGTGATGTGAAAAAGTATTCTAAATCACTACTGATTAGAGAAATGCAAATTAAAAGAACTCCAAAGTACCACTTCATACCTATCAAATTGGATAACATGATCAAAAAGGAAAATGGCAAATGCTGGAGAGCATGTGGAAAAATAGGGACACTAATACACTATTGGTGAAATTGTGAACTGGTACAACCATTCTGGAGAACAATTTGCAACTATGCCCAAAGGACTATAAAACCATGCATACTCTTTGACTCAGCAACACCACTACTAGGTCTGTATCCCAGAGAGATCAAAGGAAAAGGGAAATGACCCATATGTACAAAAATACTTATGGCAGCTCATTTTGTGTTGGCAAAGAATTGGAAATTGAGTGGATGACCTTAATTTTGAAATGGCTAAATAAGCTGTAGTATATGATTGTGATGGAGTACTATTGTGCTATAAGAAATAATAATGATGATGGTTTCAGAAAAACCTGGGAGGCCTTATATGAAGTGATGCAAAGTGAAATAAGAAGAACCAGGAATGTGTACACAATAACAATAATATTGTAATGATAATCAATGCAATGATCCAAGATAATTCCAAAGGACTCGGGATGAAAAATGCTATCCACATTCTAAGAAAGAACTGGTGAACTCTGGGTGCAGATTGAAACATATTTTTCACTTTCTTCATTTTTCTTGCTTTTTTTTGCAACATGTCTAACGTAGAAATATGTTTTGCATGACTTCACATGTTTAAAAAAATTCTGAAAAAATAAATTAAATGTGCTTTCCAATTGTAATACACTGAGATTCTAGGATTTATTGAGCAAAGTCGTGGCCAAAAAGACCACATCCACCAAGAGGTGCAGAAAGAGGACAAAGAACAGATATCATAAAAGAAGAAATCTTGATGACTAGACACAGATGAAAAGTAGAAGCCATCCTAAGAAAGAGAGAGGTCTGGGCCAATGGACAATACTGAGTTTCCATTTGCCTTCTTTACACTTACCTGCTAGCCATGATCTTTAGCTATTCCTTCAAGAAAGGTGTACCCTTGTGATTCTGGGTACATAAATCTATTCTTGGATCCTCAACCAGGAAAGAGAAGGAAAAATTCGGGGAGGGAGGGAGGAGAGGGAAGGGCATGCTCTGCCTACGTTGGTGAGCACCCTGGACAGAACTATCTCCAGGGATAGGGACAGAAAGGAAGACAGAGTTGGGAATTGGGGATAGTCTAGGAAGGCTTCCTGAAAAGGAGGTTTGTGAAGCAGAGTCTATAATTAAAACAGGGGCAGAGAGGAGGGTGTTCCCAAGAATGAAAGTATCCCAAGAAAGAAACTACATGAGGTTTCAGATGCCCTTCTGGCCTCCTGTCCTCATCTTCCAGATGCTCTGTCCTTAAATCTTGAAAAGGGGTCGTGTCTCTTGAACCTGAGTTCTGATCTTCCATGGATCAAGTCAGTCTGGTGTTTATACTGAGCTTACAATTAATATGGTGGGACCCAGATGCAGGGGACCAGCAGAATGCTCAAGGAATGGCAAACCAGATGGAAATGGAACAGGTCAATGTTTCCATACTGGATCAGAGTGGGACTGGGCTTGTGAGGAGTACCTACACTTCTAGCCCGGTGGAGATAGGCAGATGTAATATTTCTTTTAAGTTTTTCTAAAAAAGAAACAAATAACAGATGTTTGAATTTTTTAATTCAAAACTACATAGAGGTCATCTACTCCAAACCCCTCCTTCTATAAATGAAAGAACCGAGGCTTGAAGAAGGAAAATGACTTGCCCAAGGCAACCCAGCTACAAGTTAGTGACAGAACAAGAATTAGAATTTAGGCATTCTTGCCCTAATTTGTTATTATTTCTTTTGCTTCTTCCTGCTCTCAAAATTTCAGATTTTATACATATAATCTATTGTACTCTTCCAACATGAATTATGTGGTCATGTGTAATGGGAATGGGAATTTGAAGATCTTCCCTGCCCCCTAATAGACCTAGGGGGAAGTTTGAAGACCTCCCCTGCTTTGAAAATAAACTCTGCCCCCCCCCCAATTGGCTGAATGTAGTCACATGGAGCCTGTGATGGAGGGAATTTGCTGAAGGGAAGCAGAGCCCACAGGAAGCTGGTCAGAGCCAGAGAGACAGTGAGAGAGAGAGGAGGTTGAGGCAAGGAGATAGAGAGGTTTGTGAGTAGATATTGATCTTGTATTGGTTTGTGGGAAGACTGAAGGATGCTGTGGCTCTCAGTGTTATTATGGCTTCTGAATATCTTTGGTACTATGATGGAATTAGCTTATTGATTTGGGGATTCGGTTTTCTGATGTCTAAATAAATGGTTCAGTTCTATCCTTTATCTGGAGAGTTTGGTATATTTTGCGATTAAAAGTCATGTGATACTTATAGTCATAGTCTTTATCATGATCATGGGTGCTGTAAATATTGCATTGGCGCTACACCATGGAGCCAATGTATAGTTAACTACATGGTCTTTCAAACATCTGTATTTTTAGCCTGGAGTATATTTTTCTCATGAGTAGAGGCTGTAACTTTTGTTGTCCAATATTCCTTCTTCACTGAAGCTAATAAATGCCATGAATCTGGGAAACAATGTCTTAGTGCACAATGAACTTCCAGCTATTGACTGATCCATAGTAAATCTTATTTTTAATTTCTTATAGACATGTTCTACTCTATTAAAATAACTATAGGTAAGGAGAGTTCCTCTAGTGACCACATCATTAACTCTAACATCTTTCCCAATAATAATTCACTTGTACCCCTACAGAAATCGGAAGAGAAGACCCATGAAACAAAAACACTCAATTGTCACTCCTCAGCTCTCAGAAAACTTAGTAAAAAGGGAGTTCTTCTAAGTCTGGTGCTTGGCATCAGTCTCGGGATTAAAGATGATATTGTCTTAAGTTCAAATTCAGCCTCAGACATTTACTAGTTGTGTGAACCAGAGTCACTTAATCTCTGCTTTGGTTTCCTCATCTGTAATATGGGAAAACTAAGAGTTCCTACTTCCCAGGGTTGTTGTGGGGATCAAATGAGGTTATATTTGTAAAGCCCTTAGCAGTGTCTGACACACAATAAGAGCTATATAAATGTTAGCTGTTATCATCACTGTTAGTATTATGTAACTGCACTATTTTATATCAATGGTTGAGCATTCATAGGACATCATAGGTCAGGCAATATGATTCCAGGGGTGGGGCCCTCTAGGTCCTCGAGTGCAGCCCTTTTGCCTGAGTCCAAATTTTACAGAACAGATCCTTTTATTGAGAGGACTTGTTCTGTGAAACTTGGATTCAGGCAAATGGCTGCACTTGAGGACCTAGAGGACCTTGTGTGGCCTCAAGTTTGTAGGTTCCCCACCCCTACAAAAATAAAGCAGGACTAAGAGAAGCTTTGGAGATCATACTCATCCAGCACCAAGGCTCTGGCCCCAAGAACAAGCAATTTGATGCACTGTGATAAGAGAGCAAGAGTTACAAAGAATGAAGCTATATGTTTGGTCTTGGCCTGCTCCCTGCTCAGTGGGGGGCCCTGTCATCTTAAGATACCATATACTCACTGTCCATGTCTCCTAGAATATGGAGGGGTTGGGAGAGGGGAGTGAAGAGGAAGAAATCCCAATTTTTGTTGTCACTTATTCATAGAGGTTGGAGGAAAGCTACCAGCATAGCTGTGATTCTACCAGTTGGGTCTATGGAAAAGGGCACCCAGCCACTCTCCATCCCCACAAGCTAGAATGGTGTGCCTAATGTGGGATTTAGATCAGACCAAAGGAAGAACTTTGTCACGGGACAATATTGGGATCCCGAAGGAAATGTCTATGTGTTTGTAATAAGAGACAGCAGCAGTAGCTTGTTGCCAAGAATTTGTAACAGAAGAGAGCAGAGTAGAAGGGTTAGGGTCCAGGGCTATCCACCCAGGCTAGCAATGGAGGTAAAGGGATGGGAGATCTAATAATAACAGTAAAGGACTTTGCAGTTTGCAAAGCACTTCCTCCACAGCAGTTCTGCAAGGCTGGCAGAGTAGGTATCCTGAGGTCACAGAGTCGGTAAGGGCCAAAGCCCATGTGATCTCCCAAGATTCCTTCAGATCAAAGATGGAAGCAGTCATAATGACATAGCTTATGGCTGGTCATTGAATCCCACTTCCCCAGATCCTCTATGGACAGGAACTCTCGTGCATCTCTCTCCCTCACCTCACCCCCATGGAAAAGAGAAAAGATAAGTCAGTTAAGGGCCCAAACTCACCCAGCCTGTCTCCCGAGCCCTAAATCTGAGATTGCCAAGTGGGTGAGGCCCTAGGCAGCTATCATTCACCCAGATCACACTTTCAGGTGGCAGGAGGTGTCGGGGTTCAGGATAAGCTGATGAGGTGATTAATTAGCACTCCCCCAACACATTTTCCAAGCACACCTCTGCCAGCAGGCTCCCTGGATCAATCTAGGTTGGGGGAGGGAACCAGGACTCCCTGCACAGTTTCATCTAAAAACATTTTACCTCAGGACTTGCTCTCATTATGCTAGGTTCTGAGCATCCAAAGACAAAAAAGAAAAGCATCCCCTGACCTCAAGGAACTTACATTCTACACAGGGATAAAAAAGGCAAATGGATACCTAAGTACAAACTTACTTGAGAAGAGAGGAAGAGAGCCTTGGGAATTAAGGATTTCCTTAGGAGGTAGCACCTGGACTAAATCTTAAAGGAAGCCGTCTAAGTGATGGAGGCAGGGAGAGAGTGCATTCCTAATATGGGAGCCATATTGGCATGGAGCTCTAATGGGCACAGCAAGGGCATGGGAAGGGGATTGAAGAAAGTGGACTTCAGTGGTGGCAAAGGAAGGAAAACATTCAACAGGCCAACCTTCACAGCAGAGAGGTGCAAGCTTATCAAGGGAGGCCTTGGAATTCAAATGGGTATAGCCCCAGAGCTATAGGATGAAGTGGGGAAAGCATCAAAATAGTTGGCAACTAACCTTAGAGACAGAGGAGTGGGACAAGAGGTGATGAAGGAATGGAGGGAGAGGGCAGCTTCACCCACCCACCCACCCAATCAAATCCAACCTCCTTATCCAGGATTTCTAATTTCCTACACAGGTTGGCCCTTTGACACTAGAAGCAGAATTTGAGATCCAGCTCTCAAATGGGAGAACCAAAGCTCAGAAAAATGAAACGACTTCCCAAAGTCACACTAAAAAGCAACAGAGCTTATGGTGAGATCAAGGGTCTGTACAAGGCAGAGAATGGAAGAAAAAATAAGAAAAGTGAAAGAAAGGGGAGGTGTGACAGAGCTCAGTTTTCCCAGTGGCATAGTATTTTAATTTTGATGTGATAAGAAAAATTAATTGTTTGTGATAACTCCTTTCCCCTCCCTCTTTGGGGTGGAGAAGGGAAGAAATTCAATTAAGGGAAATGATTAGATTATAATGTGGGAGAAATACCAAAAACCTGACCAGCAATTCAATTGTATCCTGATTGCCTTGAGTGATACACAAGATTACAATGGACCAAAGCCCTCAACTGGGCAAATCTCAAATCAATGTAGGGGTGTCCTAAGGCAGAAGATGCCTTTCTCTTTGGTGGCCAGGAGGGCATATAGATTACTATGGTTAGGTAAGAAAATTATAGATAACTAAATTCAATCAATCAATAAACATTTATTAAGCAGCTACTATGTGTCAGGCACTGTGATATGTACTGGAGATACTAAAATAGGTAAAAGACAGCCTCTGCCCTCAAGGAGCTTACAATCTAATGGGAGAGACAACATACAAATATATACAATGAGAATTAAATTCAGGATAAATAGGAAATAATTAACAGAGGAAAGGCTTAAGAGGGGTTGGGAAAGGCTTCCAGTAAAAAATGAAATTTTACTTGGGACTTAAAGAAAATCAGAGAGGGAATTAGTTGAAGTGGAGGATGGAGAGCATTCCAGACATGGGGGACAACCAGAGAAAATACCTGTAGCTAAGAGATGGAGTATCTTGTTCATGGAACAGCCAAGAAGTCAATGTCACTGGATCAGAGAACATGGCCGGGAGTAAGGTGTAAGAAGACAGAAAAGGGAGGAGGGAGCTAGGTTATGAAGGGTTTTGAATGTCAAATATAGGGTTTTGTATTTGATCCTGGAGGTAATAGGGAGCCTCTTAGCTGTGATGTGCCATCCAATTATGGCAGTCCAGAGTTCTAGAATTCTATGGTTTCCATTTTCATTGAATTGCCTTACCTTTAGAATAATTTTGGAATTGGTACATTCTTTCTCCCCTTGCAAAATAATGGAATATCCCTCTTACAGGAGTCTAGATTTAGAGCTAGCAGAGACCTTGGCGGTCACCTATTCTCCTCATATTAGAGATGAGAAATTGAAACCAAGAGGTAATGTGAGCTCACATGGGTGTGTCCCAGCCCCAGTCTAAGGATGCCAAATCCAGCCTGCTTTCCACTGCATCACACTTCCCCACAGCTCCTTAGGGTTGATAGCAGGGGACAAGGAGTGAAAAGAGAAGTGAAAACCAAAACTTGGCATTCAGCAGAGGCAAAAGAAGAAGGGAGGTGGAGGGGGGGAAGGCCTACAGGGCCCAGATCCAAGGAATCTCTGAATCCAGAGAACCAGGCAATCTCAGAGACAAAGAAGGGCCAGGAAACTGGTGCCTAAGGGTTTCAGTGATGCTGTAAGCCGAAGAGTTTAGAAAAAGTAAAAGACAAAAGCCTTAGAGTCAGAGAAAGTACTGGTGCCCCCAGGAAACAGAATGAAATCAGAGAAAGATAATAAGCAGAGTTGTATTGTCTGTGGACTGGGGAAAACAAGGGAAAGAGAGAAATGGGCAAAAGGGGAAATAGTGAGGTGGGGGTAGAGGGAGGCAGAATCCAAGAGATAGAGACAGAGACACAGACAGGAGGCTGGAAGGAGAGGAAGGAAGGAAGGGAGAGAGAGGAAAGGCAAGTCCCAAGAAACGGCAGGAGAAACGGAAGATAGGAAGAAAACAAGAAAGGAAAATCAAAGACCTAAGTTGGTGCTTCCACAAAGCTGACATCAAAGTCCTTTAAATATACTTTCCTTGAGGGAATAGAGTAGTAAGGTGAGTAGGCAAAGTGAAAACCATTTGTGAAAAATTTCTAGGTGTTTTGCCCAAAGGACAACCAAACTGTGCATACCCTTTGATCCAGCAATACCACTAGTAGGTCTGTATCCCAAAGAGATCATAAAAGAGAGGAAAGGACCCATGTATATACAAAAATTATTTATAGTAGTTTTTTTTTTGTTGTGGTAAAAAAAATGGAAATTGAGGGGATGCCCATCAATTGGGGCTGACATAACAAGTAGCAGTATATAAATATAATGGAATACTCTTTTGCAATAAGAAATGATAAGTAGGCAGATTTAGAAAAACCTGGAAAGACTTAGATGATAGTGAGTAAAGTGAGCAGAACCAGGAGAACATTGTGTACAGTAACGGCAACATTGTGTGATGATTAACTATAATAGACTTAACTCTTCTCAGCAATACAACGATCCAAGACAATTCCAAAGGATTCAAGAAAATGCTTTCCACGTCCAAAGTAAGAACTATGGAGTCTGAATGCAGATCGAAGCACACTAGTTTTCCCTTTTTTGTTATGTTATTTGTTTCTTTCTCATGGCTTTCCCCTTTTGTTCTGATTCTTCTTTCACAATATCACTAATGAAGAAATATGTTTAACATGAGTGTACATGTATAACCTATATCAGATGGCTTGCTATCTTGGGGAGTGGGAGAGGGGAGGAGGGAAGGAAGAAAATTTGGAACTCAAAATTTTACAAAAATGAATGTTGAAAGCTATCTTAATGTGTAACTGGAAAAAAATACTTATTAAGAAAAAGAAAATGTCCAGTTTAAAGAATCAAATAATCTGAAAATTGGCCGTCCAGTCCAACCCATGTTTGGAAAACAGATCAGCTCTGTAACTTAGCAAACAATTGGTCTCCCAGTCTACACCTAAAGATTTCCAAGATGAGGGAACCCACTGCCTCTGGAGACAGCCTATTTCACTTTTAAATATCTCTGATTATTCAGAAGCTTTCTTTTCCTGGAACCTAAATTTGCTTCTTCAGCTTTCACCTGTGTCTTTCTCCTTCTAGTCACAGAACTACTTTTACTTCTAATCCCTCTTGCATATAATAGCCCTTCATTTATTTAAAAGTAGCTGCCACGTTTCCTCGAAGCCTTCTCCTCTCCTCTCTAAATATTCCTAGTATTTTTGTCTGGTCTTCATATGACATAAACATGTAGAAAGTTCAGCTTGGGGGATGTTGTACCCTATCCAGAAAAAAAAAAAGAAAAGTCTCACCCACCCCATAAAAAACCCTAAAATACTTGACAAAGAGCGGTGTCTTCCTCCTAGGGAAAATTTCCTTTTTTTGGAGGGAGGCTGTAATTTCAGGGAATCAGCCCCACAGTGATGGTCAGGAGACTCCCAATCTATCAGTCTCCCCTATCCTTATAACTTACCACCATAGTGGTACCCCAATCCATCTCCTTCCCTGCAGTATCCTCAGAAACCTACAAGACAGATGGGTATCCCCAAAGCCAGAGTTCCATGCCCAAGCCTGCTCTTCTTGTAGAACACCCACAAACTGTGGCATGTCTGGGCAAGTATCCCCAACAGGACCCACCACCCTGTTCTCAACAATCCACAGGTGCCCTGGGACCCAAACATGTCCCCAAGCCAACAATAGCAGAACCAGGCAGCCAACACCTTGGGCTGGGTAACCCATAATGTTGAGCATTAGGAGGAACGGGAGAATCCAGAGCAAAGACAGACATAATTTTATCCTCAAAGTTTATAGTCTAATGGAGGGAAAGGGGCACCTGCAGGAGAAATAATCTCAAAGTTCAGGGAGGAAGTTGCCCCCCTCTCATCTCAGATAAATGACTTTTGTATAACCAAGGGATGAGGCAGGAATAGTCATAATGCTCTTCTGTCCTGACTTCCAGGCTTCAAGGAGCATTGACTCTTCCACCCCACCCCCTAACCTGCTTGATGCCTGATGCTAACACATTCATTGTAACTATTGTCTTCACACAGTTGTCACTCCTTCAACCAAGATCTAGAAACTTATTAGTTAAGATGGAGGGTTAAACTCTTTCTCCCTCCTAATTCAATAGGGTTTTTGCTCTGCTTGGAGATCATTAGTAAAGCCCTAGGGAGACCTGAAATGGTGGCCAAGAACCAGGAGCAGGAGTGACTTCATTTATCTCAAGCAGATCAAGCCTCTTTTCTGCAAATATGCCTCAAGCCATTTCTATTCATATGGCAAAATTTAATCCCAGTGCACTGTCACCACTTCGGAAGCCAGTTCAACTGGGAAGGAAGGAGACCAAAGGAATATCCAGCAATGGGATATTTACAGTCAAATTCCCAATAAAGTATTAACCCCTATAGCAAGAGTGTCAATTTTTCTGGAGCTGGAGATGTTTTCAAACATCAGGACATGGGAAATAAAAAATTTAGGAAGGAGGAACCTCAATATCTGAATGGATTTCCTAAGTTGTAGACATAATGAGAGAACTTTCCCAAAACATATTGGGAAGAACCCCCTAGAGTTACGTCACCAGAGTGAGAATTTCCAGGGGTTTCACAAAAATTCACTCCCATACTAGTAGGCAAAAGCCTTTTAAAGAAGCACTGTTGGCCATGGAGTCGGGAAAAGTTGGGTTCAGATATCACCTCAGACACTTAGTAGCTTTGTATGACTGAGCAAGTGGCTTAACCACTCTATGCCTCAGTTTCCTTATCTGTGAGAAGAGAGAACTGGACTCTAGGACCTCTAAGGCCCCTTCCCACTCTAGATCAGCGATGCTATGATCCTCTGCTCTGTGAGACCACCCCATACTGTTGAATATCTCCCCAGTCCCAAATCAAATGAAATAGTAAATATGAGAATCCTTTGACAAGAAAAATACACTAGGTAAAAGTAAAGAATTATTAGTCATCCTAACAATAAAGAGAGTCATCAAGGCATAGTAGATGGATAGAGATTTGACCTAGGAGTCAAGAACACCTGGGTTCAAGTCCTGTTTCTAATACAGCTTGGCTATATGACCCTGGTCAAGTTACTTAACTTCCCAGTTTCCTAGGCAACTCTCTAAGGCCAGAGGTTCCAACTGCATTGGTAGAAGGAATTTCCTCAGGAGAGTTCCCTGCTGATGAAGTCACACGGTGAGCATGATGATGATGATGATGACAAATTACTTCAATTCTTCATAATGCCGTGTAGATAACCTTGGGTTCTCAAAAGCTCAAGATATGACAAAGGCCTCCAAATACCCTAGCCTCAATTGGCTCCTCTCCTATGACCTACTGCTTCACTCTGCCTCAGCTGCACACAGAAATTGCCCCACCCTGGATCTTGCCATCTAACCTACAAGTGCACCATTTCCATGATCAAGAGTTCTGACATTCCTTTATCAGATCAGTCTCCTATCGTTCCATCTCTCTCTATGCCTCACTCCTCCCAAATACCATTTTCCAAACTTTCCTACTTCTACTAAGGGCACTGCCATTGTTCCTGGTTAGCCAGTGCTGTAACTTTCAAAGCATCCTTGACTCTTGCCTTGTCCTCACATCCAATATCTAATCAAGTGCAAAATCTTGTTGATTCCACCATCATAACATCTCTCAATGTTTCCCCTTATCTCTACTCACACCGACATCACCTCATCACCTCTTTCCTCATGGGAATCACTTTCTATTTATCTCCATGATTCCAGTCTCTCCCTACTCCAATATATCTTCCGCATTGCTACTGAAATAACCTTGAAGTACATATCTGATTGTTATTCCCCCACTCAAAAACTTTCCCTAGCTCCCCATTTCCTATAGAATAAAATATAAATGTCAGCCTGTTATTTAGACAATCTAAGTACCTAACACTTTTCCAGTCTTGTTTCCTATTACTTCCCTTAAGAGACTACATTGAAGCCAAACTGGACTGCAAACTGGATGGAAATAAGTAAAGAAGCATTTATTAGGCACCTACTATGTGTCAGGTACTGTGCTAAGCGCTTTACAAATATTATCACACCTGTTCCAATTCTATAGTAGAGATGATTGAGACAAATCAAGGCTTGCCTGGAGCCACACAGCTAGTAAATATCTGAGGTTGGATTTGAACTGTCTTCCAGACTCCAAGCCCCAGCCCAGGGAAATATCCACTACTCCACCTAAAATCCCATGTCCCTATATTCAAGCAAGCCTGCCCCGTACTTAGCATACACTCTCTTCTCTTTTGCTTCTCTGGATTCTCCAAGGATCAACTCTTGAAATCTTCCCCTCCCCGGTAGTAAGAGCCTTCTTCCTCAAGTTGCTTTCTATTATATTTGTGCACATACTGCATCATGAATAGAATGCAAGTTCCCCAAAGGCAAGGACTTTTTGTCTTTGCATGCCTAGCACACAGCCTAACCCATAAAAGGTACATCATAAATTCTTATTGAATTGGATTGAATTGAATCAGAGTTACAAGGTACATCAGAGGTTATCTGCTCTAGTCTCTACCTAAGTAGGAATCCTTTCTATTATATCCATGACAAGTGACAAGTATCTCTGCATGAACACTCAGAGTGATGGGGAAGTCACTATTTGAGAAGTTAAGTAGGGCATCATAATCATCACCATCATCACCACAAAGTTTATATATAATACCTTAATATTTGCAAAACACTTTACATATGTTATCTCATTTAACCATCACAACAGATTACTAGTATTGTTATTATTATACTTATTTCAAAGAGGAGGAAATTGAGCCCGAAAGAGATTTTGAGTATTGGAGTAATTTTCATAATAAATAATATGATAAATAAATAATAATGATAATTTTCTGATAAATTTCTAAACAAACCACAAAGTTGTAATACTGGCATTAAAAATATTAAATCTGAAACCATATTCTCTTCAGAATACAGCCCATAATGGCCCCTACCACCAACCAGTCATTGTCAACATCCAAACAGAAACTTGAGCACTTTTTAGAATAAACTTTAATCCACTTATTTCCTTTGTAGAATTATTATTTACTGTTGGGGTAGTGTAGGCAAGAAAAAGGACAATGTTGTTACCATTTTCAAAATGGTTGATGTAGAACGGAATGGAACAGTTCCTGATTTGCTGATTCAAGGACATAGCCATGAAATGTTAGAAATGTGTTTTCTTTGTATGGGTATGGAGGGGGAAAGAGGGAAGGAAGGCAAAATGCATTTTCTCTTTTTTATAGAAATGAAAAGAACAATAGCTGACATTTTTATAGCATTTTTGTGCATTACCTCATTGATACAGCACTTTATAGACATCCCATTTTACCCTCATAACAATCTTGTAAGGTAGTTTTTTTTTTTTGGACTTATAGTTTCATTGTATGGGAATTGCCTCTACCAAGACCCATTGCAGCTGAGAAGCTATTTTACAGACTGAGAACTGAGTGGGGCATTGGGGGCTTAAGTGTCACCCAGCTCATACATGTCAGAGGCTGGGATTGAACCCAGGTCTCTCTTGAGTCCAAGCCCTACCCTCTAAGCCATATTGTCACTCTCTGCACATAATAGATACCTAATAAATGTTTGGTGATTTGAATTTCATTTTTTTTTATCTTTATTAATTTGTTTACTTTTAGTTTACAAGATTCATTACAACAATTCCTTGAGTTTCAAATTTTCTCTCCCTCTCCCCTCTCCCCCCCCCCCATGGCAGCATACAATCAAGTATAGTATCTGTAAATACTTTAATATTAGGCATAGGTCAGGTTATAAAGAAGGATCATATCAGATGGAATAAAGAACAGGAAAGAGGAAACAAAACCAAACAAGAAAAAGAGCAGGTAGTTTGCTTTAATCTGGGTTCAAACACAGTTCTTTCTCTGGATGTAAACATCTCTCTCCATCATGGGTCTTTTGGGGTTGACTTATGACTCTGGTTTGCTGAGAAGAGGCCAGTTTATCAAAGTTGGTCGTCACACATACGTTGTGTCTGTAATTGTGTACAAATTTTGCCTGGCTCTACTCTTCTCACTCAGCATCACTTCGTATAAGCCTCTCCAGGTAAATATGAAGTCCATCTGTTCCTCGTTTCTTATTGCACATAGTATTCCATAACATGCATATACCACAACTTGTTCAGCCATTCCCCAATTGATGGGCACCTCCTTAATTTGCAATTCTTTGCTACCACAAAAAGAGCTGCTATAAATATTTTTGTACATATGGGTCTTTTTACCACTTCTATGATCTCTTTGGGATACAACCCTAGAAGGGGTATTGCTGGGTCAAAGGGTATGAAATTATTTATAGCCCTTTGGGCATAATTCCAGATTGCTCTCCAGAAAGGTTGGATCAGTTCACAACTCCACCAGCAATGCATCAGTGTTCCAATTTGTCCATAACCTCTCCAGCATTTGTCATTTTCCTGTTTTGTCATCTTAGCCAATTGGATTGGTGAGATGTGGTACCTCAGAGTTGTTTTGATTTGCATTTCTCTAATCAATAGTGATGTAGAGCATTTTTTCATATGCTTATAAACATCTTTAATTTCTTCCTCTGAAAACTGCCTGTTCATATCCTTTGACCATTTATCAATTGGGGAATGACTTGTATTTTTATAGATTTGACTCAATTCTCTGTATATTTTAGAAATGAGTCCTTTACAAACAGTGACATAGGTTGTAAAAATTCTTTCCCAATTTTCCATTTCCTTCCTAATCCTGGTTACATTGGCTTTGTTTGTACAGAAGCTTTTCAATTTAATGTAATCAAAATTATCCATTTTGCATTTTATAATGCCCTCTAATTCTTGTTTGGTCATAAAGTATTCCCCTCTCCACAAATCTGACAGGTAAATTATTCCTTGCTTTCCCAGATTTCTTACAGTATCAGTCTTTATACCTAGATCATGCACCCATTTAGACTTGATTTTGATATATGGTGTTAGATAATGATCTATGACCAGTTTCTGCCATACTATATTCCAGTTTTCCCAGCAGTTTTTGTCAAATAGTGAGACCTTATCCCAAAAACTGGAGTTTTGGGGTTTATCAAACAGCAGATTACTATAGTCATTGACTGCTGAGTCTCTTGTACCCAATCTATTCCATTGATCCACTACTCTGTTCCTCAGCCAGTACCAAGTAGTTTTGAGGACTGCTGCTTTATAGTACAGATTAAAATCTGGTATGGCTAGTCCACCATCCCTAGCATTTCTTTTCATTAATTCCCTTTGTGTTCTGGACCTTTTGCTCTTCCAAATGAATTTTGTTACTATTTTTTCTAGCTCTATAAGGTAGTTTTTTGGTAAATTGATTGGGATGGCACTAAAAATATAATTTAATTTAGGTAAAATTGTCATTTTTATTATATTAGCTCGACCCAGCCACAAGCAATTGATGTCTTTCCAATTAGTTAGATCTGACTTTATTTGTGTGAAAAGTGTTTTGTAGTTGTGTTCATATAAGTCTTGGGTTTGTTTTGGCAGGTAGATCCCCAAATATTTTATAATGTCTACAGTAACTTTAAATGGGATTTCTCTTTCTATCTCTTGCTGTTGAATTTCATTAGAAATATACAGGAATGCCAAGGATTTATGTGGGTTTACTTTATATCCTGCCACTTTGCAAAATTTATTTATTGTCTCAAGTAGTTTTTTTACTTGATTCTCTAGGATTCTCTAAGTATATCATCAAATCATCTGCAAAGAGTGATAGCTTGGTCTCTTCTTTGCCTAATTTGATTGCTTTGATTTCTTTTTCTTCTCTAACTGCTACTGCTAACATTTCTAGTACCAGATTGAATAAGAAGGGTGATAGTGGACACCCTTGTTTCACCCCTGATCTTATTGGAAATGCTTCTAGCTTCTCCCATTACATGTAATACTTTCTGATGGCTTTAAATAGATGCTACCTATTATTTTAAGGAAGGCTCCATTTATTCCTATACTTTCTAGTGTTTTTAATAGGAATGGATGTTTTATTTTGTCAAAAGCCTTTTCTGCATCTACTGAGATAATCATGTGGTTTTTGCTAGTTTTATTGTTGATATGATCAATTATACTGATGGTTTTCCTAATATTAAACCATCCTTGCATTTCCAGAATAAATCCTACCTGATCAAAGTGTATTATTCATATGATTAGTTGCTGTAGTCTTTTTGCTAATATTTATTTAAAATTTTTGCATCTATATTCATGAGGGAGATTGGTCTATAATTTTCTTTTTCTGTTTTATCTCTTCCTGATTTAGGTATCAGTACCATATTTGTGTCATAAAAAGAATTTGGTAGGACTCCTTCTTCTCTAATTTTCCCAAATAGTTTGTAGAGTATTGGAATCAATTGTTCTTTAAATGTTTGATAGAATTCACTAGTAAATCTGTCTGACCCTGGAGATTTTTTCCTAGGGAGTCCACTGATGACTTGTTTGATTTCTTTTTCTGAGATGGGGTTATTTAATTAATTTACTTCCTCTTCAGTTAATTTGGGCATCTTGTATTTTTTTAAATATTCATTCATTTCACTAAGATTGTCAAATTTATGTGCATACAACTGGGAAAAATAATTCCTAATTATTGTTTTAATTTCCTCTTCATTGGTGGTAGGTTCACCCTTTTCATTTTTGATACTCATAATTTGTTTTTTTTCTTTCTTTTTTTTATCATATTAACTAAGGGTCTATCAATTTTGTTGGGTTTTTTCATAAAACCAGCTCTTAGTTTTATTTATTAATTCAGTAGTTCTCTTAATTTCAATTTTATTAATCTCTCCTTTGGTTTTCAGTATTTCTAATTTAGTATTTAATTGGGGATTTTCAATTTGGGTTTTTTCCTAGCTTTTTCAATTGCATGCCCAATTTATTGACCTCTCTTTTCTCTAATTTATTCATGTATGCACTCAGGAATATAAAACTTCCCCTAAGAACTGCCTTTGCTGCATACCACAAATTTTGGTATGTTGTCTCATTGTTGTCATTCTCTTGAATGAAGTTACTGATTGTTTCTATGATTTCTTGTTTGACCCACTCATTCTTTAAGATTAGATTGTTTAGTTTCCAATTAGTTTTTAATCTGTCTTTCCATGGCCCTTTATTACATATGACTTTTATTGCATCATGATCTGAGAATGATGCATTTATTATTTCTGCCTTTCTGCACTGAATTATGAGGATTTTATGTCCTAGTACACGGTCAATTTTCATGTATGTGCCATGTGCCACTGAGAAGAAGGTATATTTCTTTTTATCCCCATTCAGTTTTCTCCAGAGATCTATCATACCTACCCTCTCTAAAATTCTATTCACCCCCTTAACTTCTTTCTTGTTTATTTTGAGTTTGGATTTACCAAGTTCAGAGAGGGGAAGAATAAGGTCCCCCACTAGTATAGTTTTGCTATCTATTTCTTCCTCTAATTCCCTTACTTTCTCCTCTAGGAATCTGAATATTGTACCACTTGGTGCATATATGTTAAGCAATCATATTGTTTCATTCTCCATGGTGCCTTTTAGCAGGATATAGTTTCCTTCCTTATCTCTTTTAATTAGATCAATTTTTGTTTTTGCTTTATCTGAGATAAGGATTGCTACCCCTGATTTTTTTTTTTAACTTTAGCTGAGGCATGATATATTTTACTCCAGTCTTTCACCTTTACCCTGTGTATATCCTTCTGTTTCAGATGTGTTTCTTGTAAACAGCATATTGTAGGATTACGATTTTTAATCCATTTTGCTATCTGCCTCCATTTTATGGGAGAGTTCATTCCATTTACAATCACAGTTATGATTATTATCTGTTTCTTTCCCTCCATCCTATTCCCTCCCCCTGTTAATGCTTATATTATTTCTCCCCTTCTCCCTTGCCCTCCTTAATAGTTTTCCTTTTGACCACCATCTCCCTCAGTATTCCCTCCCTTTTCCTCCCCTTCCCCCTTACTTCTTCCCTCCCTACTAACCACCCCCCCCCTTTCATAGCCCTTTCCCCCTCCTACTGCCTGGAGGATATTTTTATACTTAATGAAGTATGTTATTTCTTCTTCACATCAAGAGTGACAGGAACAAATCTCATGCATAGCTCCTCTCCCTCCCCTCTTTCCCTCTATTAGATATGTTTTGCGTCTCTTCTTCATAGAGTCCTATACTTAACTGGTTGTGTTATTCCCTCCTTGCACCAGAACCAATGAGGGAAAAGCTCATATGATACTCATCTCCCTCCCTTCTTTTCCTCTGCTATATTGTTTTTATGCCTCTTTGTGTGGCATAATTTACCCTTTTCCACTTCATTCATTCCTCTTCTTCCATTGCAGTCCCTTTGTAGCCCTTAATAAGATTTTTTTAATCGTCATTTTGTGTAATTTATACTCATACCCTCTATTTGTCTATAAACAGTTTGCTCTTATTAAATGACAGGGTGTGTATGTGTGTGTGTTTTCCTTGTTTACCTTTCTTATGTCACTCTTGCATCTCGTAATTGGAGGTTGAATTTTCCATTGAGCTCTGGTTTTTTCGTCAGGAAGGTCTGGAAATCTATTATATCATTGAATGACCATCTCTTTGGCTGGAAGAATATGCTCAGTCTTGAGGGGTAGGTGATCCTTGGTTGTAACCCAAGCTCTTTTGCCTTCCGGAAAATTTTGTTCCACTGCCTCCAATCTTTCAGTGTAGAGGCTGCCAAATCCTGTGCGATCCTCACTGTGGTTCCTCGATATTTGAACTGTTTCTTTCTGGCCACTTGAAGTATTTTCTCTTTTACCTGGTAGTTCTTGAGTGTGGCCACAACATGTCGAGGACTTTTCAGTTTGGGGTCTCTTTCAGGAGGTGTCCAGTGTATTCTCTCTATTTCTATTTTACTCTCAGGTTCTAGTATCTCAGGGCAGTTTTCCTTAATGAGCTCTTGGAGAATGTTGTCATGATTTTCTGGTAGCCCTATGATTCTCAGGTTATCTCTCCTGGATCTGTTTTCAAGGTCCATTGTTTTTCCATTGAGATATCTTACCTCTTTTTCTAATTTTTCATTCTTGTTGTTTTGTTTGACTAATTCTTGGTTCCTCATAGAGTTATTTGCTTCAATTTGGTTGATTCTAGTTTTTAGCAAATTATTTTCCTCAGTTTTTGGAGCTCCTTTTCCATATCACACACTTTTCTTTTTAAGGAACTGTTTTCTTCATTATAAAGTTTTTCTAATTCTGCAATTTTTATTTTAAAAGAATTGTTTATTTTGTCTCCTATCTCTCTCATTTGGTTTTCAAAGTTCCTTTTGAGCTCATCTAGGAGAGCTTTCTGTGCTTGGGACCCGTTCCCTGTTGATGCTTCAGCTGTGGGTGTGGAATCAACATTGTCTCCCTCTGAGTTTGGTTCCTCCCTCTGAGAATAGTAGAACTCCAGAGTCTTTGTAGTCTGCTTTTTACCAATTTTGAGGCAGGACCCTAGCCAGGCCCTTCCTCTAGGGTTCTCAAGCCTTTACAGTTTAGGGTTTTGCCCTGGCTATGTTTTCAGGGTTGGGGATGTTGGGGATTGGAGCAGGTGGGGTTCACTCTGCCATCCTGGTCCTTGGAGGTCCTGATAGGGGCTTTTTAAATTTCTTGGCTATGGAGTGATAGACCCAGGAGTATTTGCTGTCCCAGACAAGGGCCCTGCATTTGATTCTTACCTTGCTCTTTCCAGTCCCAGCCCTTTGGTAACAGGCCTGGTAGTGGCCCTTGTGGTTGGTGGGATGACTTGCCCCCATCATTGAACAGCCTCTTCCCGGCCTGTTCCTCTTATTTGAATTTCTTAAGGAATGGGTCCAACATCCAAGTTTACTGACAAGAGGGCTGAAATTAAGTACAGAATGTGAGCACACACACACACACACACACACACACACACACACACACACCTTCCAGAGAAGTTGGTGCAGAGAAAAGCGAGGCTGAAAGCAGGAAACTGAGGCTAACTTTGCAAAACTTTACAAAAATGCAAAATGTTTCACCATCCACTAGCTCCAATCCCACATGTCATGTCTTACACTAACAGTAAGTCAGAAACACTGGTAAATTCCCTTTCCAGAGGATGCACTGTTCTCTCTCTCCCTAGAATGGTCAATTGAGTGTGTGTAGAGAGGATGGAGTTGGAGGAGAGGTCAATTTGCAAAATTTTTCAGTGACTAGTGTGGCTAGATGAATTACTGGGGGAGGTCAAGCAACTTTCATGTGGTGGTCTTTGAACTTAATAATTTTGATTGTTAGTATAATTTTTACCCTTCCAGTTCTGAACCTGAGTCAAAGTCACCGCTGAGTCCTTCTCCTCCCCTTTTGCCATAGTTTTGTCTCCAACCAGAGCTGACCATGGCTGTGGAAAAGAATGAAATCTTTTCCACTCCCATTTTCTTACTCAGAGCAGTCTGAACCCTCAGTCTGACCCCATCTCACTCTGGCTCAGAAATCCACAGGAGTACCCTCTTCCCTCCTGAGTATGCACTACCTAGAATGAGCTCCTCTTGTCATTATCTTTCCTCTTTTTTTGCTTCTTTCTCATTCAATGACTCCTGATCCAGAGTTCCCATGTAGTCAAGTGAATCTTTTCCCAAGTCCATCATGTTTCTCCTGTTATGTGCTCCTTCCTTTCTCCTAGCCCATTGTATACACAGCATAACTTAGGGTTAGATAGAAATCCCCCCTCCAAACCCTAGCACCACTTCCTGCATTCCATCCTCTGCCCCATGCCTCTCCCTCTTCTATAGCTAAAACTTTCATGTAAGCTGCTTACCCTATTAACAGGAGATCCTCCTGCCTCTTCCCTCCTTCCCAAATGTTACAAAAGAACAAAAAATACTTTCTCCAGGAAATCCTCCTTGACTAAGCTCCCTGGTTTTGTATCTTGAAGCCCTTCCCATTGTTCCCTACCCAGATGTCTAGAACTCTGTCCAACCACTCCTGGCTCTCCTTTCTCTGGGTCTGGGTCTCTGTCCTGAGAGTGTATCCTGTCTTCTTTGCCAAATTAGGAGTTCAGTACGGATGGGATCCACAATTCCTCTCCCTGACTCTTTCCACACATTCACTTTCCCAACCCCCATTGCCCAGAGCAAGGCTTTGAGAAGAAAATGGATGATGCATAGCAGAGCCTAGACTGAAACCTAGATTCCCTGGGACAACAATTCTCTGGTAGATTGGCTAAGTTTCCAAAATGCCAGTGCCCTGGCTAGAGTTTGAAAGTGACAGGGAGGAGTGTGGTGATAAGGACTTGAGAATTGGTAAGAGATGGTTCCATAGTTCTTGCCTACTAGACTGTAAGTATCATGAGGACAGGGCTTTTTTGCGGGGGGAGGGGGGATTTTAGTCTTTTCTAAACTTCACCTCTCCCTCAACACCTAACATTTGGAACATAGTAGGTGCTTAATAAATGTTTGTTTGAGGAATTTCTTAGGGATAAAACTGGAGAAACTTTAAAAGTAATCTAGTCCAGTTCCTTCATTTTACAGATAAGGTAATTAAGATTTAAGTGACTTGTCCCAAGTGACACAAAAAGGAATTTTGAATTGAATTGAATGGGTAACATCTAAATAAGGGCTATGTGCTGCACTATTTGAACTAAAGGTTCTCTATATGAGTTCAAGGAATTTTAAAATGAAGATATTTAATCAGTCCCACCCCTTTTTATTTCCTACATTTGGCAGATGTGGGACCATATGGTAACTCAAAGTCTGCCCTAGAAAAGAAGAAAAGAGAAAACCCATGCATGAGACTTATGTGTATAGAATATGTATTAGAGGATATTTTCAACAGCCAGCTGGAGATAGAATGAAGGATACTGCAGTCACCTGAATCTGCATCCACATAAGGGTTGTAGTGTAGTAGCTTCCCAGGTTTCCTTTCTGTCCAATTTTCTCCTGTGTGTTAGAAGTGCTCCCGTTTTGGTTTTTTAGTTTGTTGGTTTGTTTTTCAGGGATTCCAGGAGGGCGATTAGTTGGGAACCAGGTGTTATCTATTACCTCCAATCCTCAATCTATGCCTTTACATCTTTGATTGAAGTAATTGATTGAGGTGTATAAGAATATGATATATGAGGCATTTTCATTTGCCCAAGGTTAACTGACAAGGGAGGTATGGAGGATCTTCTCAGTGATCCCAGTGCTAGCTGGACCCAGATGGACACTTATCTATGAAGTTATACTTATAGAAACAGGAGATGAATTCAATAGATTTTAGAAAAAGAAAGCAATGAATGATTACCTTACCATTGCCAAAAAAGGATGACTTTGGTTTGTTTTCAAGGCATAAGGATCAAAAGTGCTGATAATTTTCCCCTTTGGGAGTTGACTTGTAAATGCTCATTCAGATGGGGGCAGGTGGAGCCAGGGGAAAGAAAATGGAATGCCTCAATATACAAACATACTAAGGGGGCATAGGTCTCCATTATTCATATAACCATATGTGTATCTATTTTCTAGGAAACAGTATCAAGAAAGGATAGCTCTTTCAGTTACAATATTCAAACATCTCCTTAATACACAGAATGAAAAGAATCATCAAGAAACACAAAGAAGATGCTGTGAAGTTTAAATGAATCACAGTAGTCCTAGTTTATAGTAACCTCTGTGAGGTCACTGGAGAGGATGGAGCTTAGTCTTCAGAAATTGTTGCCTTCCCCCACCCCCTAGTGAAGGCGGAAGGCTTCCACAGAAGCCCGCCAGATTCCCAAAAGCCTTTTGCATAATGAGGAAGCCATGCCACCCAAATAGGAGATGATTCCATTTCACTGATATCTATCCTCTGGCTTCTCTTTTGGCCCACTGCCTGATTTTCTTCAGCCCTCCTTTGCTAGACTGGACTCTGTAAGCTCTTGTTGAATCCACCCAATGAAAGTATTCTTACATTTTGGAGCTCAGCCTTGACAGGCCAGGAGCATTCCAAAGTCAACAAATGGATCTCTTCACAATCCCTTGTCCCCTCAATGGCCCTCCCTGTGACGAAGGTGCCCAGCAGGTGTGGGAGTCTACCCCACCTGCCTTGACCTCCAGCAGCTCCCTGTGGGTGGTGACCTCAATGCCCAGGGCTACCTCAAAGCTCAGAAGGTCCCCTTATTTTTACCTCTCTGGACCTTGGCTTTCTCACCTGAAAAAAAAAATGAAAGGATTGCACTAGAGAATCTCTAAAGGTTCCTTCCAGCTCTAAAATTCTACAATCCCATGGAGATGCCAGGAAGCCTTTTCTAAATGATTCCTCCACACCCTTGTGTAAGTCTGCTCCCTCCCCTCCACACTTCCTCATTTTCCTCCCCATTCTCCTCCTCCCCTTCCCCCCCACCAAAAAATATCCAGATTCCTGTCCGGCTGTTCTATGTCTGTGTTGGAGCCTGGGTCCTATCTTCCCATTAGACTGGGAACTCCCTGAGGGCAGAGACCAAGTCTTTCTCCTCTTCTCTGTGTCTCCCACACCCACTACTGCCACCACCATTGCCCAGGGCAGGGCGCTGAACATGGGAGAGAAGTACTCAGTGTGGGTGGCATATAGCAACAACAATAACAACCCCAACCTCTATATCCTTTCAAGGTGTTTGGAGCACTTTCCACACAACACCTTGTAAGGGAAGTTGTGCAGCTTGCCAGTCTAGGTTCAGAGAAGGGAGAAGGGGAAAGAATAAGCATTTATTATGTACCTACTACATGCCAGTCACCATGCTAAGCCCCTTACAGGTATCTCATTTCATCCTCACACCCCTACAAGGCAGATAGTAGTATTATCCCCATATTGCAGTTTAGGAAACTGAGGTGAAGTGACTTGCCCAGTGTCACATGGCTAGAAAGTGTTTCAGCCTGGATTTGAACTCAGGTTTTTCTAATGCCAAGCTTGGCTGTCCATGAACTATGACACCTCCTAATGCCAAGAAGGAAAGTGACCTATTAAAGGTCACACATCTGGTATCAGAACCAGGATTCCAATCCATGCCTGTTGACTCCATGTCCAATACTCTCTAACTTATTGTTATTATTTGTCCTTCATAGTTGAAGAGGACCAGTGACATCATGATGTTTTTCACCATTGGTCCCACTATAGTTCATGTATTTCCATAAGCAAGTGTGGTCAGCACACTCAGATACACCTTCCTTTCCAGGATAAAGAAGAGATACTATGATAGAATAGGAAGGCCCAAGGAAATGATTCATAGAATTTATTACTGGAAAAGATTTTTAGAGATCACTGAGTTCAGCCTCTTCCCCCATTTTGTAGATGAGGAAGCTGAGACCCAGAGAAATTAAATGTTTTGTCTGGAATGACATAGGTCATAAGAAGCAAATACAACACTGGAATTCAGGACTTTGGGCTCAAAATCTATTCATTGTTAAATTGTCAAGTGCTTTGAAGTCATTTGTGAAGGTGAGGGAGCAGTAAGTCTGAGCCTGAGCTCCAGGACATCAAGATGTTGGGGTCAATGTATACTGTGTTTGACTGTAGCTGATCAGCTACACCAATATGAGCACAGCAGGCTCTATGACAGGAGGGCACAATGACATTGGAAAGTCCCTGTGATGCTGCAGCCTCCCCCGGGAAAATTACAGTAGAGAAGAAGGAAGCCAGAAGGACATCATGAAAACTCGAACTGAAGTGTCTGAAACAATGCAGTTTATTGAAGGGGAATAACAGCATGTTTCCCCTAGACCAGTATCATTCAGCAGGAAATCAAAGCATCTGGATAAAGTAGAGACCAAAGGATTGCCCAAGGGTTAGAGCCATTAGGCTGAGACTCTCCCATAGGACATAGAGCCTTCTGGGGCAGGTCCTGGACATTGCCCAAGGACCTCATCTCCTAGGCATAGGCCCAGCTGATACTTTCCAGCACATTGCAAACCCTCTAATTTCAATGATTGTGGTCTCAACAGCTGAAGGATGCCAGAGCAGGGGCCAGAAACAAGAAGAGGACTGGAAGCTATGTAGGGGTAAGGATAGCGTAATGCAGAGTTTGGTTAGCCTGGGCTAGTAAGGGGCACAGATGAACAGAGTTGGGCTTTTGGTGGTTTACTCATGTGTAGTTTAGAATTTGTTGTTGGACCTCTGGCTCCGGGTAGAGCTCTGTGAGACTTGGGTGGAGCAGCTACCACCTCCACTGAAACTCCCAGAGCCTCCAGACTGACCAGAGTACCCACCTCCAACACTACAGCTCCCACCAGAGCTCAAGCCCCCACTGGAACTACCACTGTGGCCCCCACTGCCCATTCCCTTGTTGCCTGTCCCCCCACTGCCATAACTGCCCCCACTGCCCATCCCCCTGTTGTCCATCCCCCCACTGCCATAACTGCCCCCACTGGCGCCACCTCGGCCACGTCCACCAGATCCTCCTCCCATGGAAATGCCACTACTGCTGCTGCTGCTGTGGACCATTTCTGGAGAAAAAATACACACACATATGAGATCAAGAACCTGGCACAGCTTTTCACTAACCTCCTCCATCAATCATCTACACACACACACACACACACACACACACACACACACACACACCAGAGCTATAACTAGAAATGTTGGTGCATTTATGGTGTGAAAATAATCCAAGTAACTTAAGATAAATTCAATTGAGTGGAAGAGGAATTAGTCATGAAACATTTCTACCTACTGAAGGCATTCATGTGTTAAATTTCCACACTCCCAAAACGTAGGTGCCCTAGGTCAAAGCCCTGATCACTTTGCCCTAGTTATGGATCTGCCCTAAAAAAAGCCCTCTGGTTTCAAATTCACTGTGTGACCTTGAGAGAGGAATTCTATTTCTTTATGCTTCATCTATAAAATGAGGAATTGGACTAGATGGTTTCTGGCTCTAATACTATGAGTCCATCAATACCCACATTTCATCTTGTAGGAACTACACCAATAGATGCCTGGTCAACCTCTATGACAGACAGTTGAGTATCATGTTAGAGAGGATATAGAAATTTCTAATCAGATGTGGGTTGGAGTAGGTGGCTTCCAAATAAGAGACTCTAGGGTTGTATAGTAGAAAGCACACTAGACTTGAAGGCAATAGACCTGGGTTCAAATCCTGATTTTGTTACTAACTAGTCAAATGACCATGAACAAATAATTTGCATCTCTGGATCTCAGTTTCCTCATCTGTAAAATGAAGCAGTTGGACTAATGATCTATAATATTCTGCAGCTCTGGGATCACATGTTTCAGAAAGAAAAATTACAGATTCCAGGAAATGTATTGGAGGGTACTTGAATCTATAGTCTATGCTAAGCCCTGATCTCTCAAGGAAAGGAGTGGGCAGCCATATCAATCCCAGGGAAAGGGAGGAGGCCAACTACTCCTGTTCCCATAGCTTGTGGGTCACTATCAACACCAAGTCTGGGTTGGCTCTCTATGGCCCTGACCACAGTTTCTTTTGTCTCCTATTCCCTTGTCCTTCCCAAGTCATAGTTTAAGAATCAACATCCTAACATTTTACCTCTCCCACAGCACCCCAAAGTAACAAACCAGTGCTTACCAATGCTCACAGTGTTCTGGCACTCTCCAGACATCCTGTTAAAGAAAAACCTCCAGCTGTATGTTACTGATCCCAAGCTTGGGTTTTTCCTTATGCCTCCCCTGGTCTATAGCCATCTTTGGTTCAATGAAGACCTTTCCCTAAATGTCACATTCCTTCGGGCTGAATTAGATAAGGCCTAAATTCTCTACTTTCCCATGACTCCCCCCTTTCTTAGGAAGAAGGAATTCTACATAGACTAGGACTTTTCTCTAATTAGAGTTAGATCTAAATTATCTCCTTTTCTCTAGTTAGAGTTAGATCTAAATTATCTCCCTTTCCACAAACATTCTCAGAGCAGGACATTCTACAGCCTCCCATGGTACTATGCCTGGTGCTTCTGAGTCCTTAAAAATAGAATGTTCTTCCTAGTCTTCTAGCCTAATTCTTCCCCCTGGAGTTTTTGAGGTGTTTAGCCTAAAGAGGAGAAAACAAGAAAACTGCCTTCAGGCATTAGAAGGCCTGTGACATGGAAAAGGGACTGCATTTATACTACGTTTCTCCCCAGAAGAATAAAGATCAGTAGAGGGAAATTACACATGAGAACTGTCCAAAAAATGGAAATGACTGACTCAAGGCATAGTGAGTTTCCCATCACTGGAAGTCAATAAGAGGAAGTAAGATGGCTTCTTGTCAGGGATGTTGTTTAAGGGACTCATGCCTTGGGTAGGAGGTTGGTCTAGACGATACCCTAAATGCACACCAAGATCCATTGTCTCCTCTACCCCTAACTCTCCCAAACTGGGGAACTTAAAAATCTCCTTCTGACCCATATCTCCTTGGACCAAACCAGGCTTCACTTCTAACTGGCCCCACCTGCACTCCTCTCCCTCCAGCAGCTTCCTGTAGGTGGCAATCTCCATGTCCAGGGCTAGTTTGACAGTCATGAGCTCCTGATAATCACGAAGTAGTCGGGCCAGGTCATCCTTGGCCTGCTGCAGGGCAGCCTTGAGTTCTACCACCTTGGCATTAGCATCCTTCAGAGCTGTCTCCCCACGCTGCTCAGCATCGGCAATGGCTGATTGAAGGTTGGCATTCTGATGGGGAAAGGATGGGAATGGCAGTGAAGGAGTAAAGAGGAGAGAAGAAAAATAATGACATTAACAGCATCCCATCCTTCAGATGGATGCTTCTCATGTCTGTAAAAGTACGAAGAGTGATCAATTTATGTATGTATGTATGTATGTATTGTCCTCATAACAGCTCTGCAAAGTAAATATATGTCTTATTCTACCTATTTTCCATCTATATTTTCCGGGTAATTAATCAACATCAGGTCTGTTGATCCTAGGGTACAAGATTCTTTCTACCACTGAAAAGCCATCTCTGCCAAGAAGCTTGCCTGGATTAATTTTTTAAAATGGCTGACAGCTTCTTCCCAGCCTGCACCCACCTACCCATTCTGGACATGAAGCTTCCATAGCTGTCCCCCCAACACAGGTACTTACATCTTGGCTTGGACGTCTAAATGTTTTGTGGTCTTTTATATTTTGGTAATGTTTCTGACATTAGCCTGCTTCAGGCTTCCATAGGGCAAAGCCTGAGTGTGGCCACTATCCTGGTGAAGTTCCCAGGCAGGATCACACGTAATTGGATGGATAGAGGGGCACTAATCAATAATCAATCAACAAGCATTTATTGAATACTTATGAACCAAGATGATTAGGCACACAGATGATTAGGCTTTGCGTTTTCTTTCATCTTTTTTTTTTGGAGGGAGGAAAGCAAGGCAATTGGGGTTAAGTGACTTGCCCAAGGTCACACAGCTAGTAATTATGTCAAGTGTCTGAGGCTGGATTTGAATGCAGGTCCTCCTAACTCCAGGGCGAGTGCTCTATTCACTATACCACCTAGCTGCCCCTAGGCTTTGCGTTGTCACTTTTGATAACCATGTTTTATGATTTAAGCTTAAGCCATGATAATAACCATTATTATAATAGCTGTCACCTAAAGTTTGGAAAGTGTTAGCTCATTTGGACTTTCCCATTTCACAGATGAGGAAAATGAGGCTCAGAGGAGGGAAGTCATTTTTGCAGAGTCACAGAGTGTCAGAAGCTAGACTTGAACCCAGGTCCTTCTGGCTCCAAGTCTAGCCTGTATCACCTCTCCTTCCATGTACACACCTGCTTCTTGACATTCTCAATTTCAGCTCGAAGCCTCTGGATCATCCTGTTGAGCTCAGAGATCTCACTCTTGATATTTTTCAGGTCATCTCCATGCCTGCCAGCTGTATTTTCCAGCTCTCCCAGCTAATAGTCAGAAAACAAACCCATAGTCAGAGCACCAGAAGATGCCTTAGAGATCTTCTGGTCTAATCCCCCCATTCTCCAGATGCAGAAACCAACACCCAAAGAGGGGAGATGACTTGCTAAAGTTCCATAGCAGAGCTGGGACTGAACCCCACACACCCTTGCTCTCACAACAATTTATACCATGTGGTGGCCATTCTTTGAGGGACAGTACCACAATCTGATGGCTCCAGAACCCAGAACCTGACTCAATTCCAGGTTGATGCAACCACCTAAGATGGGGAATTTCTAATTATTCTGCTATGACCAACTGGAGAGAATCTGTGTGGAGCACTTTGGGCCAATAGAGAAAGTCTAGGTTCATCCCACTTCCCCCAGCTGCATAGTAGAGAAGGCATTTTGTATTCTGCATCAAGAGCGGATGTCAAAGGAAGAGTATTTGGAATTCCATAAGGACTTAGGCTGGACCACTTTTTTGTGATTAATCTCTTTGGCAGTCTGGGGAAGCCTACTGGCACACCCCCTTCCTCAGGAAAATTATTTTAAGGTATAAAATAAAACCAGAGGATTAAGAAAACCAGTTATAATGAAATAGTTTTTTTTAACATGTTTAGAGAAAGAGAAAGAAGGGAGAGATGAGGAGGAGGAGGAGAGGCATGCAATTAAAAAAAACTAGAAAAAGAACAAATTAAATATCCCCAATTAAATACCAGATTAGAAATCCTGAAAACCAAAGGAGAGATTAATAAAATTGAAATGATGAAAACTATAGAACTAATAAATAAAACTAAGGGTTTATGAAAAAATCAATAAAATAGATAAACTTTTGGTTAATTTGATTTAAAAAAGAAGAAAACCAAATTATCAGTATCAAAAATGAAAAGGGTGAATTCACCACCAATACAGAGAAAAGTTTAAAAATAATTAGAAACTATTTTCTCCGACTGTATGCAAATAAATTTGACAATCAGTGAAATAGATGAATATTTACAAAAATATAAATTGTCCAGATTAACAGAAGAGGAAATAAAATATTTCAATAACCCCATTTCAGAAAAAGAAATTGAAAAAACCATCAATGAACTCCTTAGGAAAAAATCTCCAGGGTCACTTGGATTTACAAATTCTATCAAATATTTAATGAACAATTAATTCCAATACTATATAGACTATTTTGGAAAATAGGCAGACAAGGAGTTCCACCAAATTCTTTTTATGATACAAATATGGTACTGATACTTAAACCTGGAAGAGTCAAAACAGAGAAACAAAATTATAGACTGATTTCCTTAATGAATATAGATGCAAAAGTTTTAAATAAATATTAGCAAAAAGATCACAGCAACTTATCATGAGAATAATACACTATGATCAGGTAGGATTTATAGCAGGAATTCAGGAGGGAGGGAGGGGGGAAAGAGGGGAGGGGGCCATGGACCCCAGATTAAGACTTTATGGGTTAGAGAGGTTTCTGTTTTCCACTTAACAATGATCAGGAAAAGAATTCTATGACAGCTAGAGAAGGCAATTGAGAGGAATGGTAGAACCTTTCCCCCTAAGGAATTATGAAAAATAACTCTAAGTCTCATTAATAAATAAAACTTCAGGTTTGCAAATCACTTTCCTTGCCCTATAAGGAAGGTCACACAAGTATTACTCTCCCCATTTTGAAGATAAAGAATCAGCCTCAGAGGGATGGGAGCTACCCAGGGTGACACAACTAGAAAGTGACCAATCTGTAATTCAACCCCAAGTTTTCTGACTCAGAAAGAGCATATGGGTCTCTCATATATGGTTAGTCTTGACTATCAGAAGCAGGAGTCAGCTCTTAGCGGTTCCTTGCCCCAGCTCTAGGGTCCTAGGACACAAGAAGCTTTCCCAAACTAATGAAGCAGCATCACTTACTTTACTCTGGTACAGGGCCACGGTCTCAGCCTTGCTCCTCTGAGCAATCTCCTCATATTGCGCTTGGACTTCACTGATGATGCTATCAAGGTCCAGGCATCGGTTGTTGTCCATGGACAGGACCACGGAGGTGTCACTGGTGTCTGACTGCATCTGGGACAGCTCCTGCAAACCCACATGGATATACTCACTCCAAGACATAGTCTATAGGCATTGAAAACCATCAGAGGAGGGGGAAGAGGAGAAGAGGGGAAGGAAGAAGAGGAGGAGGGAAGTCAGAAGTAGGAAACAGAAAGAAGACTCAAGGATGGCTGGAAAACAGCTGAGTCTAACCAGGCAGGGTAGCACTGAATGTAGGATATGGATATTATGTTGATTGCAGCAACAGGGGCTGTAGTTATATAACAGGGCCTTCTTGAAGGGTCCTCGAAGAGCCTCTAGAAAAGCTCACTAAGATTGGTCATCATTGGCTTGGGAGGACATATTCGAGCAGGAATCTTGAGATGGAGCCTCTTTAAAAGAATTTTCTAAGCCCTTGTTTAAGAGGCCAGAAGACAAGTAGGTAACAAGGATAGAAAGTGAGAAGAAAACTTACTGCGTCATACAAGGCCTTTAGGAAGTTAATCTCATCCATCACATTGTTCACTTTGGTCTCCAGTTCTACTTTGTTCATATAGGCAGCATCAACATCCTGTCAAAGAATTCGGTTGTATGAGGACAGTTGAAGGGAATATGTGTGTGTATGTATACATACATGTATATGTATGGATAGGGGGGTGTATGTGTATATAAATATATATGTGAGTGTAGGCATATGTATGTTCATTTATACATAGGCAGAGGGCACAGGATGAGTTGAATATGAAGGGATGATATCTAAAAAATAAAATTAGGAGGTAAAAGAGGAATATAATGGGAGGAGATAGGGATAGATAGAATAGGTCAAATTATCTCATATAAAAGAGGCAAGAGAAAACTGTTACAATGGAGGGGAAGAACAGGAAGGTGAAAGGGAATGGGTCAACATTACTCTCATTGAATTTGGCTTAAGGAGGGAATAACATACACACTCAATTGGGTATCTTACCCTACAGGAAAATAGGGGGTAGGGGATAAGAGGGTGGATGACAGAAGGGAGGGCAGATTAGGGGAGAGGGTAGTTAGAAGCAAACACTTTTGAAAAGGGACAGGGTCAAAGGAGAAAATAGAATAAGTGGGGACGGGATAGGATGGGGGGAAATATAGTCAGTCTATATCACTACTATGGAAATGTTTTGCATAACTACACATGTACAACTCTATTGAATTACTTATCTTCCCAGTGGGGTGGGTAAGAAGGGAAGAAGGGAACAAATCTGGAACTCAGGTGGCCAGGTGGCTCAGCGAGTAAGAGAACCAGCCCCAGAGTCAGGATAACCTGGGATGGAATCTGGGCTCAGATACTTAGCACCACACCCAGAAATAACTGGCCATGTAACCTTGAGCAAGTTACTTAACCCCAATTGCTTTAAAAAAAAATCTGGAACTAGAAGTTTTAAAAACAAATGTGTATTAAAAAAATTTTTGTTTGATCTGAATTGTGCTCTGGGTGACCCACCATGTAGGGAATGAGAGGTCCAGAGAGAAAAAGGATTACAGATCTAGTTCTGGAAGGACCCATAGGGTCCAAATCCAACCAAAGACACTTACTAGCTGTTTGACTCTGAGCAAGTCACTTAACCCTGTTTGCCTAGTTTCCTCATCTGGAAAATAAGCTGGAAAAGGAAATGGCAAAGTACTCCAAACCACTATACCAAGGAAACCCCAAATGGGGTCACAAAGAGTCAGATATGACTAGTTGACTAAACAACAAAAAATATAACATTTTAAGGTCCTCAAAGCCCTTTCCATACATTTCATGTGATCTTCACAACAATTTCCATTCTACAGATGAGGAAACTGAGGCTCAGAGATTAAGTGACTTGCCCAGGGTAGCACAACTGTCCTTAATATCAAAATTGATCCCTCCTGACTCCATATCTGGGACTCTTTGACCACATCATGCTGCCTCTGGTACAGTGGACTTTAAAGCTAAATGAAGAATTTGGATTTTAAGAACTCATGTCCAGGGGAGTTTTAAGATGAACTAAAAGCAATTTTAACTCTCCAAGAAAGGGTGTTCTGCAGACTCTTACAGTCCCCTAAACTGATAGGCCAAGAACCTATTAATAAATAAACCAAAAACATTGACCACTACCCATTTCTCCAGCACCCAAGATTTACAAAGTACTTTCCTTACTACAATCCAGTAAGAAAGGTAGTGCAAGTATTAGTATACCTGTTTTTCAGATGAGTAAACTGAGTTTCAGGTGAAGTAACGTACTCTTAGTTTTACAACTAGTAAACATTGGCTTTTTTCTCTTTAGACGGTTTTCTGGCATAACTTAAAATTCAAACATATTTGAAAATTCAATAAGGCCAACAGGTCATCCAACAGGGATGACCCAGAGAGGAAGCCTGGAACTGCATCCATTTTTCTTGAGGGATGGGGAGAGTAAAGAAATAACTTTACCCTAAATACTGGCCACTCTATCTTATGGTAGGGCCTCTTCAGGAGGACTCCTACCTGTCCAGGAGGCAAATATCTCCCCGGATCCTGATTCCTCACAAGGGTTTCCCCAGCTCTCCAGATTCAGAGTGAGAGATGGAGTGATGATAAGGTGTAAGGCAGAGCTTCTTAACCTGGTGTCCACAAACTTTTTTATATTTAGATAATTATATTGCAATTCAATTTGTTTCCCTTATATTCCTATGCTTTTTTTTTAATCATGCATTATTCTGAGGAGTCCATAGGATTCACCCCTCACTCCAGGGGGCCCATCACACACAAACACACAGAGTTAAGAACCCCTGGTGTAGAGGAAAGAACCTCGGGGTGAGACCTGGAAGACTTGGTTTCTAGTGTCCACATTGCTAGTTATTAATGCTATGTGACCTTAAGTCAAGTCATTTCAACTTTGGCCTGTGGTTACTTTATTGATAGGATGAGGGGATTAGCCTACCTAGATGAACCCTGCATTACCTTCCAGGTATCGCATTGAAGGAGTCTGGTATCTGCTAGTGTTTCTTCCTGTCTTTCCAGTTCCAAAGTTGCCACCTCCCTCCACCTCCCAGCCACACACACCACTGTGAGGTCTCCAAGGGAAAGGGAGGAGGATTGGGGAACCTCACCTTTTTAAGAATCACAAAGTCATTCTCAGCAGCTGTGCGTTTGTTGATCTCCTCTTCATATCTGTGGAGAAAAAAAGACATTTCAGGTCAGAACCTTCCTGGGACCCCCACGGAGTCCTCATTATGATCAGGAAAACAAAGTTGATCAACAGCACCCAGTTTCCACTCCAAAGAAATGGGGTTTGGGTTGGACTAAAGGAAAAACATCCAAATGGTGATGAATTAACTATTGGACACTCTCCTAAAGTCTTCCTCTCCAAAGAAATCCCTCCTGGATAGATCAGGGAAGACCCCTACATCACCTGGAGTAAAGACCATTTCCCTATCCTGTCCTTCCCTTCAATTTCCCCTCCCAAATTGGGTTTGCCATAATTTGCTTGCCCCTGGGGCTCACCCATATGTGATGTTAATGCTTTCCTGTCCAGTCTATGCCTGTTGTTTTTATTTTGTCATCCAGCTCGATTCAGTCCAATTCCATTGCTTATCTGTCTATGTCTGTGCTTCTGTCTTAGACTATGAGTCCCTGAGAATAGGAACTACATAAGTATATTCTCTCTATTTTTCGACTTTACCAGCTTCAGTGTGAATTATACTGACCAGGGCTGTGCTCCCTATCCACCTATGTATCCAAGGCCAAAAAGAACCATGGAAGCATTAAACCAATACAGGTGTCCAGTATTCTGATCATAGACCACTCAAGAGCTGTAGGCATGGGAGATGAGGGTAAATACAAAATTTAGGGAAAGGAGGGACTTTGGGAGAGCAAAATACAGGCAAAGCCTAGGAAGGCTTCCTGGATTAGGAGTTATTTAAAAGGTGAGGATTGGAAGTGATTCAAATGACAAGAAAGAAATTGCTTTATAGACAGGTGATGGAGGTGGAAGGAAGAATAGAAGGGAAGACTAATTGGAGAAAACATTGGATAGAAAGTCAGAAGGGACTATTTAGGAGCCAGTCCCATCAATCTAGAGGAGAAAAAGCAGACCCAGAGAGGAGGATATCACAAAGCCAGGAATTAGCAAAACAGTACCTAGAACCCAGGTTTCCCTTCCAGATCTAAATCTATGACCCACCCACTCAGATGCCTGCTAAGCTGGAAGTGGAACTCACTTCTTCTTGAAGTCCTCAACCAGGTCCTCCATACTGCTCAACTCCCCATTCAGTTTGTTTTTTTCATTAACCAGTCCTTCCAGGTAGGACCTGAGGCTGCTAATGTAGTTCTCAAAGAAGGGATCAAGGTTCTGGATGTTGGAGTTAGAGGTGGAGCCATGGTCCTGCAGCAGCCGCCATTTGGTCTCTAGGACTTGGTTCTGTTGTTCCAGGAAGCGGACCTGGAACCAGAAAGGAGAAACTATCAGCACCCTCCTGGACTTTTCCAGTGCACTACTGGCCAAGATCCATCCCCCAGAGAGCTCTATAATTGGTTACTATGGGCCAAGGACTCAGAAGACCTAGGTTCTAGTCCTGGCTTGACCAGTTACCATCCCTCTAACTTCAGTCATTTAATTACACTGAGCCTCAGTCCCCTTATCAGTAAAATGGGAATAATCACACTTGACTAATGAATAAACCAACTACTGCAGCATCAAATGAGGAAACAAATATAAAAGTACTTTGTAACCATAAAGTGCAAATCAATGCCTGTTCTTTATACTACACTATACTGCACTATACTATACTATATTATAAATACTATACTGTACTATACTATACTATACTACTCTACATTATACTACATTACACATTACATTATATTATGTTATACTATACTATACTATATTATATTATACTATACTATCTTATATTATACTATATAATATACTCTACTCTACTATATTATATTATACTACTCTACATTATACTATACTACACTACACTACACTATCCTACACTATATTACATTATATTATGTTATATTAGACTATACTATATTATATTATATTATACTATATCATATTATACTCTACTGTATTATATTATACTATATCATATTATACTCTACTGTATTATATTATATTATATTATATTATATTATATTATATTATATTATGTTATGTTATGTTATGTTATGTTATGTTATGTTATGCTATATTATATTATATTTATTATATTTATTATATTTGTTATATTTATTATATTATATTATATTATAACTTTGCATTATTATATTTATTATGTTGCATGATATATGAAACACATCATATTAAGGCAATGGTAAACCACTCCAGCATCTTTGTCAATAAAACCCCAACAAATCCTTATCAGTCTCTTCTATGAAATGTGGATAATGCCTTCTATTAAAAGCTCCTCCTTCCCCCTACCCCAGGTTCAAATAAATATATGTGTATATATTGAAGAAACATTTACTGTGTGCTTACTATTGCAAGACATTCTGTTGAGCAGAGTAAGATATACCATGCCTTATGGAAAATAAAACACAGTGCCTATCAGTATGATTGGAAGAATGCTAAGAAGACCCTAAACCCTCAAACTACTTCCCCATTCATATGTAAGATGCCACCATTAAAAAGTGAAACCTTTGCCCTAAAGTAATCCTCTCTCTTCAACTATCTTTTACAATACTAATATCAGATTGTTCCCCTGGGAAGAGGGTTGTAGGAGGAAACAAGAATTAATTAAGTACCTACTATGTGCCAGGTACAATGCTAAGCACTTTAAGAATATTCTCCCATTTGATCCTTACAACAACCCTGGGAAGCAGGTGTGCTATTATTATCCTAGTTTTACAGTTGGGCAAACTGAGGCAGACAGAGGTTATGTGACGTGCTCAGGGTCTCACAACTAGTGTATCTTAGCCTGGATTTGAACTCAGGTCTTTCTGATTTCAGGTCCAGCACTCCATTATCCTACCTAGCTATCCAGGAATGAGTTTTGCCAGGTAACCTGAGAAGGGGTTAGGAAAGAAAGGCAGGAATATTTGAGTATTAGAGCCAGAAAGCAATTTAGAGTCCAGCCAACCACACTATTTTATAGAGGTGGAAACTGACCATCCAGAAATTTGCCCAAGAACACAGATTTTATTGGTGGTAAATCCAGAATTCTCTCTACTCCTCCATGAAGCAGAAATTGCCAAATGTGTGTGAGGTTTGGAGTTTGGTTTGGGTGTTTTATGGGGAGGAAGTGGGAAGAGAAGTAGGAAATGAGAACAAATATCTAATTCACAGTTTTGCTTGAGGCCAGATCTACTAAACTGCATGTGTCCCCTAAAGGTTTTTCTATCCCTCTTTTTACTTTATCATCATAATAGTAATGGCTCACATTTCTATACATTTTTAAAGTTTTATCTCATTATATCCTCATTTTTAAAAAACCCTTGTAAGGTAGTCAGTATAAGTATTATTCTTGCCCATTTTGCAGATGACAAACTGAGGCTCAGAGAGATAAATTAGTGACATGGAGAAGGTCACAGAGCTAGTCATCTGAGAGCCAGGTTTCAAACAGCATCATGCTACCTGAGAGCACTCGGCATTTCTCCCCAGCTGTACACATTTATCCTAATAAGAGCCCCCTTCCTCAGCCCAAGGAATAAATGCTTGGCCAAAGTAGCTTACAATAATTATTAAAATTGTTACCTATTCGATTATTTAACCTCAAAATGACAGAAACAACCACATTTTTATGAGTTTCCAAATCATTTCTCTTTGGCCTTGTAGATCTTTTTTTTTTTTCCTCCTCAGATGTTCTAGGAATTGGGGTAACTATCAACCCTTCACAACAAATAATGATGTTGGCCTGTGAGGTCTTGTCTTAGAAGGTGTTCTAGTGGCAAAAACATTTGCTCTTTGAGTCAAAAAACATCTGGGTTTAAGTTCTAGTCCTAATACTTATTAACCCAAAGACCCTGGATAAATCATTTAATCTCTGAACCTCAGTTTCCTCATCTGTAAAAGTTAGGTAATACTTTGCATTACCTTTTTTATGAGGTTTGTGAAGAAAGTGCTTTGTAGATGGTAAAGGTTTCGAGAAATGGGGGCTATTACATATCTATCCATCTTTGCTATTGTGATCCCAGCTCTACCTCTTTCTCTTCCCATAGCCTAGGGGTAGAGAGCACCACCTCTCTGCCTGAGGCAAAGATCAGCTTTAACAGAGCTGCCCTCTCTCTTCTTAAGGTAACTAGCTCACATTTAATATGAGTATAGATTGGAAAACTAAAGAGTTTTAGTCTCGAAGACCTTCTTCTCCCCAAGGAAACCTGCTAAGCCGAGCCAGTGCTATGGGAAAAGGACATAAGCAGAGTGGCCATATTAAAAAGAAAAGGAAAACGAAATTTGCCACTGATGGAAGCTGATTGATTGCTGAGAAATTCCTACAAGTTGTAGCTAAGTTAGTTGGCTATCTCAAAATAGCCATAGAATGGAAACATTTTACAATTGGATAGGACCTTAGCCATTTTCTAGGCAAATTGCCTCATTTTGCACGTGAAGTGACTGGGGCACAGCAAAAGTCATAGATCCTTCCATCTGGACCCTTTAGATCCAAACAGATCCAGATCCTTTAGATCTGGAAGGAACATTAGAGGTCCTCATGCCCAACAGTTTTCTTTTTACAGATAAAGAATTGAAGCACAGAAATGATGGACCTGACCATTCCATAGAGCCAACATTTCAACCAGCCTCCTGAGTCCAAGTCAAGCACACTTTACATCATGGTATGCCATCTGGGCAGATACTATGGTACCAGGTTTACTTATTACCCCAGTGTTTCCAGTTGTCTCACCTTGTCAATAAAGGCAGCAAACTTGTTATTGAGGGTCTTGATCTGCTCCTTCTCTTGGGTCTTCACCTGCCCAATTTGGGGGTCAATCTCCACATTGAGGGGCTTTAAGAGACTCTGGTTGACAGTTACTTCATGGATGCCACCAGGGAAACCACCGGGACCACTAGAGCCACCAAAGCCACCAGGGCCACCAAAGCCACCAACTCCTCCTCCAAAGCCACAAGCTCCCCCTCTAAAACCACCAGCTCCCCCTCCAAAGCCACCAGCTCCCCCTCCAAAGCCACCAGATCCCCCTCTAAAACCACCAGTTCCCCCTCCGAAGCCACCAGCTCCAAACCCACTCCCCCCAAAGCCACAACTTCGGCCACTACCAAAGCCCCCTGCCTGGTAGCTACCCCCAGCCACGCTGTAGGAGATCTTCTTGTTCCCCCCAAGAGAGTACAAGCTTCTGCTGCCAAAACCAAAACCCTTCATGGCACAGGCTGAGGAAGCACTGCTGCCACCACCTCCTCCACATCTGGAAGCCGATGTCGACTTGCCAGAGCTTATTCGACTCTTGCTAGAAACCACAGCAGATCGACCACTGAATCCCTGGCGTTGCCCTCCACTGGAGGTCCTACAAGATTGTTGGCTATAACTGACTTGGTGGCTCATGGTGATATGCTCTAAAAGAAAGAAGAACTCAAAGCACTGGGGGAGGAAGACCGGAGGATACTCAGAAACCTTCTGAAGTTCAGGGCCCAGGATGGCCCCTTATATGAGGCCAGGGAGCTTGGCTAACTACTTCTGAGCCAGCGACCTAATTGAGGGAATTAACGGGTTGGGTTTGCCTGGCAGCAACATGTGGAGTCCAAAGCTAGCAACACACCTTGATAATCACTCAAAATTCCCAAATTGCTTTGCGTTTCTGGGGTTACTCAATGAAAATAAGCTTGTGTTGGGAAAGGGGCCTTCCTGCAGGGGCTGACACAGCCCCAAATCCCCAAAGTACCTCACATTCAGGTTTTGGGGATTTATAGGTCAGCATTTCTCTAGTGCTCCTAATCCTTTATGGTGACCCTACCTGCCCATCTCATTAATCATAAATATACATGTAACAAATTCACTTTAGGAGACCATATATGTAGGATCACAGAACTAGGGGGTTGGAAGACCTACATTCTTAGTCCAAACTTTACAAATCACCTCTCCTTTCTGGGTCTCAGTTTCTTTATTTGAAAAAAAGGCTAGTTTCTGCAATTTAACTTAACTGTTTTTAAGGTACTAAAGGGGTAAGTGGAGGGTGGGAGAACAGGGGTGAAGGGGGCGGTTTTGTGGAGATATATCTGCTATATCGAAAGGGATTGGGTTTTTTTTTTAAAGGAAATTAAATGGCCAGTAAAGAATAGATGCTTCCTCTGAGATCCATATGAAAATTATCTGCATCTGAACAGACCAAGTGGGAAGTCCAACTTCCCAGTAAACTTAGCTTTTGTGGACAATCTAGTCATTCTCAGGACTTATTTTCTCCCCAGTTGAGTTCTTTCCTTGGTGCCTCCAAGAAATTGTCTCAATTATCTTCTTCCCTTTTTTTGCCTACACCCCCATCTGTACCCTCACCCCACATCTGAAGATGATTTTCTATTTGACCCTAAGGACATACCCACACAAAGACACTGCCCCTAACCCCTAAAAAGCCTTTTTACTTCTTACCAGGCTTCATATTCTACCAGGGGACCCCACTTTTTAAAAAAAAATGTCCCTATTAAATGCCTGTACCTTATGTCTTGTTGCCCTCACCCCCTTTTTTTGGAGGGGGAAGGCAAGGCAATTGGGGTTAAGTGACTTGCCCAAGGTCACACGGCTCATTTTTGTGTTGTGTATGAGGCTGGGTTTGAACTCAGGTTCTCCTGACTCCAGGTACTTTATTCACTGCACCACCTAACCACCCCAATAATCTTTAAGAGTGAAAAGGATCTAGAATGTTTTAAAAACCCAGGATTTTTGCCTAAAATGAAAATCGCCTAAAGCACTGACAAATTCAACAATTTTCTTCAGCTCATGGAGCTAGTGTTTGTCAGAGGCAGAGCTTGAATTCAGGTTTTTCTGACTCAGACATACTCACTCTCTATTCTCTCATCTCATTGTTGCTGTTCAGTCCTTTCCATTGTGTCCAACTATTCATGACCCCACTTGGGGTTTTCTTGACAAAGATACTGGAGAGGTTTCCCATTTCCTTCTCCAGTTCATTTTACAGATAAGGAAACTGAAGCAAACAGGGTTAAGTGACTTGCCTAGAGTCACACAGCTAGTAAGTGTCTGAGGACAGATTTGAACTCAGGAAGATGAGTCTTTCTGACTCCATATCCAGAGTTCTAACCACTGCACTGCCTAGCTGCCCCAGTTCTCTCATGTTACTCCTGGCAAATAGCCTGTTCACATATTAGAACAGGTCTTCAATGCCTTAAGCCAGAAGACTGAGCACTGTGTAATGCAAAGAGCCTTGTATGGAGAATCAGGGGACCTGGATTCTCCCAAGCCTGCCTAGAGCATGCACTGTGGGTCTGGTGTGCTGACAAAACCAGGTCATGCTCCAGGCAGGTCTAGGATAACACTCAATGGTTGCAAATCTCTTTCATTCCTCTCTACTAACTTGTGAACAAAATGAAAAATGAAACAAGCATTTATTAAACCCTACTGTGTGCCAGAGGTTGTGCTAAGTACTTTACTAATATTATCTCATTTGATCTTTGTAACAGCCATGACAGGTGAATGTGCCACTATCCTCATTTACAGGAGACTAAGGCAGATAAAGGTTGAGTGACTTGCCCAGGATCACACAGCTGGTAAGTTTCTAAGACTGGATTTGAGCTCAGGTGTTCCAGTGCTTTATCCACTGATCCATCAGTTGCCTCCATGAAGTAAGCAATGACTCTATGTCTTTAAGCAAGCCATTCTTTTCTCTAGCCCTCAGTTTCCTCATCTGTAAAAATGAAATGAAGATCCCTTGTGGCTCTAAGATGACAATGAAGAGTCCATTGAAAATCACGGCTATGAGTCTGAGAACTGACACTAAGTGGCTGTATGACTTTGGACTTTCCCTCTCTGGACTTCAGAGTTTGAGTTCTATAAAATGAAGGGGCTAGATGAGATAATCTTTAAGATCCTTCCATTGTTCTAATGACTTAATTACAGTGCAGAATCAAATTCAACTGGAGAAATATGGCTCTCTTGGAAAAGTTAAGAATGTGATTGGTTAGAAGCAACTTTTCAGTCACCCTGGCAGGCCAGAAGAGTAGTCTTGGGGGAGGAAGGAAGAGAGACAGACAAAGAGAGGAGAAGGGAGGGAGGGAGAGAGGGGGGAGGAGGAGGAGAGAGAGACAGAGGACAGAGACAGACAGAGAGAGAGAGAGAGAGAGAGAGAGAGAGATTGCTTTTTGGTACCTTTTAAAAATCATGCCACATTGACCATTGGCCATTCTGACTTTAAGCAAGACCATCTTTTCACTTAAATCTGCAGGTTCTTTTGGGTCCTAAGAAGGACTCTCCGCAACATGATATGTATCCATTGAAATACAGAAATAAACTGGTATCACTTTGGCACAATTGGTTCGTGGTAGATGAATCGTAGAGGACAGCACTTCTGTCCATCCCATGAGGATTGCCAGGGACCTCGCCCAGCTTGAGTTGGCTAAGAAGGAAGTCTTTATTTTAATCACTAAGAATGAATTTCAAAGAGTTTGGGGTGGAAGTTTGGGACTATAATGAGGGCCCTTCCCAAATCCCTGCTTCTTGCCAAGGCTGGCAGTTAATCTCCTCCAGGGGCAGAGAATAAAAGCTCCATGCTTCCCCCTTTCCCAGCCATTTCCACAAACCAGCAAAGACATAAATGTGAAAAGAGAAAGACAGTGCTGCTGAACTGCTAAGCTAATGACTTGGAACAGTTAGAATGGCATCCTGGGTTGGTCTGCTACAGATGGCAATTGACTGGAGACCTCATGGGACAACCTGCATCTTCTGCCCATTTCTAGGGGATGGTGAAGAATTCACTGAGCACCAACTATGTGCAGACTACGGCACTGGACAACACAATGAATAAGACTTGGCCCTTCTCCACATGGAACTCTCTATCAATTCAGCTGCCTGATCACCTGGCAAAATGGAGATGTGCCCATTGTGACTTGGAGAAGTCATGTCACTCTCACTAAAGGCATGAGAACAGATGTCAAGTATCCCATGTGGAACAGAACCCTATCCTTAGCACCAAGGAGAACCAAAGAAGGAAGGAGATATGGTCTCTGCCTCCCAAGAGCCACCATCCTGAGGACACAGATGCCAGCTGGGACATAAAGAAGCCAAGACATAACTGGGATCTGCTGAACACTGGAGGAGGAAAAGGATGAGGCAATAGAAAGGGATTGGAGAGAATGATACATGCTAAAGAGAGAGAGTTAGTCTAGAAAGCTCTTCTGGATGAGAAAAAGTATGGGACAGTGATGTAAAGTCAGGGAAGGGCCAGTGGAGCCGTCAATTCTATGGTTCAGAGCAGGAAAAGGCATTGGCCTTTCTGAAGAAACCTGTCCTCCAGCTCTAGCGTAAGCTCAGAGAACCAGCGTAGACCTGATAAGGCACCAGGGAGTTGGAGGGAACAAATCAGATCCTGATGTAGTAGGATGAGATCTTGAACAGGGAATTTCCCTCTAAGATAAGGAGGAATTGGTTGAGTTGGATAACCCTACCAAAGCAGACAGCCTAATGCCTCGGTAACATCCTTGTACCCAAAGTAAAAAACCTAAGGTTTATTCTCATCTCTGCAACTTACTGGTAGTGACACCCTAGGCAATTCACCTAACTCTTCTGGCCCTCAATTTCTCCATCTGTAGAATGGAGAATAGAATGCCTGTTTTGTGGAACTAAAGAGGATTGTTGTGAAACTCAGATGAGAGCATTAAATCCAACAAACATTTACTAGGGGAGTACTTTGAGAGCTATCCAATGGAGAAGTGGGAAGGAGTACAACTCGGTATGTTTGAAAAATAATTTTTAAATGATTTTAAATGTTCCTATAACATACCAAAATCCAGGGTTCCATGAATGAAACTCAGTGTTGAAATTACAGGAATATGTTCACCCAGGAGAGCAAACACCACAGGCCGTTCCATATACAGAAAACTGGCCATGAGTACTCACTGACCCTCAATCCATTTTGAGTTGCTTTCCCACCTGTGGGAAGGATTATACTGTCATCCATCCTCTCTTCTCAGTCTGACCATAATCCTTTTGTGATTAAAGATTTGTGTTTGTAGGACAACTGGTCAGGGTTAGAGATACAGACCATAGCCATGGGACAGAGACACCAGCCTTTGCCCCGTGACTTTGCCTCAGTCACATACTTGTCTAAGCAATTCCCCAATATGAACCCTCTGGTCCCATCTAGCCCCTCCCCTCACTGTTTCCTATACTGGCCTTACTCATTTCTACATCCCTGATTTTGCTTATGTCATTTCCTTCAGGCTTTATAATGCTCCTCTCCCTAGACCTGGAGTTCTTGACCTTTGGGGGCTTGTAAACCTCTTAGTCAATCTGGAAAAGTCTGAGAACTCCTTCTCAGAATCACGTTACTAAATGTGTAAAATAAAATACATAGAATAATAAAGGAAACTAGTTACTTTGAAATAATTATAATTTTTAAATAAAAATTATAAATTTTTATTAATTTTTAAATTTAAAATTTATAATTTTATAATATAAGGATCTCAGCTTCAGAATCCCTTCTTCAAAATCAGAGATTTTTAGAACTGAAAGGGACCTTAAGAAATCATTTGGTTTATGACATCATTTTCACCATTTCACAGATGAAGTAATTAAGACCTTTGAGAAGTTAAGGATTTTGTCCCAAATCACAAACCTGCAACAGGTCCCTATTACCTTCCAGGTAATAGGTTCAAGTCACTTATCCTGGCATTCAAAGCCCCTCAAGTCTGGCATCACTCTGTCTTTCCAACCTTATCTTATACTGCTGTTGTTCAATCACTCAGTGAAGTCCAACTCCTCATGATGCCATATGGGGTTTTCTTGGTGAAAATACTGGAGAGGTTTGCCATTTTTCCTTCTCCAGTGGATTAAGGCAAACAGAAGTTAAGTTACTTGCCCAAGATCACACAACTACTATGTGTCCGAGGCCAAATCTGAACTCAGGTCTTCTGAATCCAGGTCCAGCGTTCTATCCACTGAGCCACTTGGCCAGCTCAATCTTATATTAATCCTCTCCATATAGTCTACACAGAAACTAGAATACCGTATGTAACTACTCCCCGTCTCCTGGACATAGCCCTTTGCTTTGTTCCCTGTGTCTGAAATGTGTCTCCTAACTTAAGCTGAATTCTTACTCATCCTTTAAAGCCAAACTTGAATCAGGTCTTCCACAAAGCCCTTCCTTGTGTGCCTGATCTGGAATTATCTCCCCAACCCTGCAACTCCAGCATGTCCCAAAAGTCTTAGTGCAGTTGTAAGCTGTAACAAGACTTTTGGGACACTCCATTCAATGATACAGAATGACTCTTACTAAACTCAAAGTTTTCCCCTAGGTACACGGCAAGGTGGAAATATTACAGCTCCCATGACTGGGTATTTGTTCAAAGACATCACACCTCAGAGGGTACCTATAGCACTCCTTATCCTTCAGCAATGTAGAAACAAATGAGCAGAGCACATAGTTAACAAGAATAATTAACTAAAAGAATAAGATTCAGGAGCCTCCACTCCCATGTCCATGCCCCAAGTCAGTTCCTCTCCATCTCACCCTCACCTCCAAATCTCTTGGTATTAGAATAATTCTTGGCATAGAATTTTGCTATAGAATAGAATAATATATAGGCTATAACAATATATGTAATATATAATATATGATAATATAGAGAGAATAGAAAATGCCATGTTACAATAGAATAATTGCTATTGTTTATGTGCAATAATTCAGTATTCAATTAAGGAAAGTCTTCCCTTCACAGATGCAGACCCCAACCTTCTCTCCACCATACTAGATGATGTCAGGAATTGGTGTGTTGTTTTTTTTAATCTTCACCTGGAGGCTGAGCCTCTGGTGATGAGCCTCTTGAATTTAGTCCTTCCTCAGACAACAGATGATTCTGCTATGTCTGGCACCATATTCAAGACCTTTCCAATCTTCACTCTGTTGTCATAAGCCCTAAGAATCCAGAGTCAGTTACCCACACAGCACAACAGGTAGCCTTAATGGAGGATTATTCTCCAAGGGACTTCAGAAATGCAAAGTTAATAAAAGTCTGGCATTTTTAAGTTTCCCTGAAATCTGGTCTCTTTAGCCAGAGGTGAGAACTTCAGGAGTTTCAGATGGAAAACAAGAGATTGAAAAGGGCAATTTGAGAAGTGGAGCCTTAGGTACAAGGAGAAGGGTGTGTCAGACTTGGGATGTCTGAGGCAAGAAGGACAGAACAGGGCCCGTCTCTCATATCTCTCTTTGTGTCTCCAAAACCCTGCAAAGGGTCTCACAGACTGCAAGCTGCTTTATAAATGCTTGTTGAGTTAGTGAATGAAGGAATGAATGAGACATCGCAATCTTACACACCAAAGGAATGTGAACAGCACTTGGCACTCACTCCTTCCACAAATTCTTAAACCCTATCCTGTGTGCCCAACACTGTGTTAATAATAGTAATAGCTGGTAATTATTTGAAGACTACCTACATTCTTTCCTTTCATTTTCCCAACAATCCTATAAGGAATAGTGCCATACTCACTTAAGACCCAAGCAAAGTGAGACTCAGAGAGATTGTGACTTGTCCAAGATCATACAGCTAATAAGTAGAAAAGTCAGGATCTGAACCTGGGTCCTATTGACTCCTAATCCAGTGTTATTTCTAGTCTCCTAGTCCAAGAAGACATGTAAGTTCCATAGAAGATATGTAAGACATGTTCCATAGAAGTTCCATAGAAGACATGTAGTCTTGCCCTCCAGCAGGTTACAAAAATGTATAGATTTACAGCCTTCCCCTACCTTTTTTTACAGAGAAAGAAACTGAGTCTCAAAACCTATTTGGGGAGATGACATAGAGAGAGATGAAAAGTTAGGTAGCAGTAAAGTAGGATGGGATGCAAAAGAGATGTGGAGCAATTTGGGCCAGAACACCTGGTCTTCCAGGAGGCAGGGACTGAACTTGACTTTGAAGGATGGGAAGGCTCTGGGTGAGCAGAGGCTTAAAGCAAGGGGTCTGCTCTCTCCCTCTCTATTGACAATACTCTTGTTATGCAGTCATTCATGTCCCCATGGACCATACTGTCCAAGGAGTTTTCTTGGCAAAGACACCAGAGTGGTTTTTCATTTTCTTCTCCAGTGGATTAAAGCAAACACAGGTTAGGTGACTTGCCCAGGGTCACATAGCTACTAAGTATCTGAGGCCACATTTGAATTAACATCTTCTTGACTCCAAGCTCAGTGCTCTATCCACTGAACTACCCAGATGTCTGCATTAACGATATTATGAGCACAAAATTGAGTTATTTTCTTCAGGGCTCCCCTTAGTATCAGAAGAATAAAATTTAAAACTTACTATAATCCAGTTTAAAAATTGCTTCTCCTTACGTTATTGCCTTTGATCTTCATATCAACTATGCTTATAGCTGCATTATCTCTCACTTTTACATAGTAATAGCTGCATTTATTTAGTACTTTAAGATTTGCAAAACACTTAATAAATGTTATCTCATTCTGTCCTCACAACAACCCTGGAATATAGTTGCTATTATTATCTCCATTTTGCAGATGAAGAAACTGAAGTAGACAGAGGTTAAGTGACTTGCCCAGAATAGCAAATGCTTACTTTCCTAGGTATAAAAGTGGTTAGAGGGCCAGACCTGGAGTCAGAAAGACCTGAGTTCAAATCCGGCCTCAGACACTTACTACTTGTATGATCCTGGGCAAGTCACTTAATCTGTTTGCCTCAGTTTCCCCTTCTGTAAAATGAGTTGGAGAAGGAAATGGAAAACCAGTCTAGTATTTTTGTGAAGAAAACCCCAGATGGGATCCTGAAGAGTCAGACAATTGAAAAAATGTCTCAACAACAACAACAAATCTCCTAGCTTGCTCAGTAGGTAATTGCCTGAGGTCTTCCTGACTCTAGGTTCATTAGTCTACCATACACTTCGCCAACTACAGGAAACAGAAGGCCAATCAAGTTAAACAATTTACACAAGGCCACAGGTAGTGAAGCGGAACAGCCAAGGCTGACACTGGGCCTCCTGACTCCAAATTCAGGGCTTCTCCTACTATACTGACAACAGCTACATAAAAGCCAATGCAAAGCTGAGCCATTACTTCTGTCAGAAATAATGACTCACTTCTGTACAAGAGCTAACAAGAATGCTCATAGTCAAGAATCCATTGTGAGCTGGATTTATACCAGAGGTGTAAGAAGAGTTCATCATTAGGAAAACAATTAAGATAATTAATCATTTTCAAAACAAAAACACTGAAAAACCACATGGTAACATCAAAATATATAGAAAAAAACCTTTGGCAAAGCACAATATTGATCTATGCTTTAAAGAAAACCACAAAGCCTAGGTATGATGAAAAAAGTGTTAAGGTGTATATCTAATACCAAAAGCAGGCATTATATGCAAGCTAAGTAGGTCCACGCAGAAAGTGCCAGGCCTGGAATCAGGAAGACCTGAATCCAAATCTCTCTTCTAACACTTACTTCATATGACCTGGGAAGTCTCTGAAACTTTTTTTTTGCCTTTTGGAGGGCAATTGGGGTTAAGAAACTTGCCCAAGGTTACAAGGATAGTTTTTGTGTGTGTGGGTGTTAAGTGTCTGAGGCCGGAACCGAACTCAGGTCCTCCTGACTCTGGGGCCAGCACTTTATTCACTGCACCACCTAGCCACCCCTGAAACCTTTTTTTTTATCTTCAATTTCCTCATCTCTAAAAATTGGGATAATGTGATAGCATCTACCTGACAGGATTATTAAGAGGATCAGATAAGACAACCCATGGAAAGCACTTTGCAAGCCTTAAAGCTTTATATATAAATATTATTGTTAAGTATTGGTATCATTACTATGCAGTGAAAAAGACTGGAAAATTTCCATTAAATACAGGAATAGGCACCAATACCTTCTTCCCCTGCTATTATTTGACATAGTTATAGAAATACTAACAATAAGAATAATAAGACAATAACAATAAGAAAGAAATTTAAAGCATAAAGTCAAAAAGGACACTCTACCCCTGCTCAAAGGAAATACAAAATGCTTACAGTGTTCACATCACCCACTGAAAATCAAAATAATACAATCTGACCCATATGTTACCACTAGAGTTCACAAAAAAACCCTTAGAGATATAAGAAAAATCTTATAGACATGGATAAATTAAATATAGATAATTTTTATATAGATAATATACATAATAGACTAAGATATGGGTATAGTAAGACAGATGAAATGAGGTGAGGTGAGATGGGATGAGATGAGATGAGATGAGATGAGATGAGATGAGATGAGATGAGATGAGATGAGATGAGATGAG
>NW_027186342.1:915425-925681 GCF_028583685.1 Petaurus breviceps papuanus
GGTTGGAGGAAACAGAGCTTGGGGAAAGATGAAGAAAGGAGTGAGAATAGTTGGAATGGACCTCAGAGGTGAATTTGTCAGACCCTTACCCTTACCCACAAATCCTGACCACAAGAGCTCAGATCAGACTCCATCTAACCTTCCACCTCATGCAGGACTCCCCTCTATAGATTAACATCCAACCTCTACCTGGCTACCTCCATTGTAGGGAATAAAGAATTTAGAGTGACATAAATACTCTTGTTGAGGGACCCAGGATTCTTTTTACGACTTTAGAGAGTAACTTTGTCTCCTAGAATCCAGATTATGGCTTGGATTATGGTTGGACATACAAAATTCTGGAAAGTTTCCATGCTGGGAGACTCTTTTTAATAAAAGTTACAGCTTACTTATAAACTTTAATGATCAAAGGCCAAGTCCTGTCTCTGACACAAATTACGTTACTATGTCCAAGTCGCTTAACATCTCATTGCCCTAGGAAACTCTCTAAGATATAACGTGTGAACTATTTTTATACTTCCCCCCCCAAAAAAAAAAAAAACTTGAGCGCATCAATGGAATGCATGGGTGGGGAGGGGTGAACAACAAAAGAGGGAGAAGGGGAGAGAGTGTGCTGTTAAGGAAAGATGTGAGCAAGAAAGGATTGACTGCTTGTGAGCCTAGGGTTAAGAAAGATCAGTCCTTTAGGTCTGTGTTAAAACCACCAATTGATCACAGTTATCCATTTGGAGAACTCTGCAAAAGACTATTGAACCAATTTAGGGTTGCGATAATCCTGACAGTACAAGTACCATCCTGACTCATCATGCTACATTGAGAAGGAAGGATGCTGGTCACAGCCCATTCAGGAAAGTCATGAGGTTCTGTTTAATTGAAGGCTCAGGTCCCTTTAGCCTCTCCCATATGTCCAACCCCTGTGCATATTGATCTAGTTTCAAGGGATCACTATCCTGCTCAGAAGACTACTGAGGATCCCCGTTTTGTACAACAGACACAAAACCAAGATGCAGTATATCATGCAGCAGTTTATTGAAGAACAGAAAGATAGAGAAGAGGGAGGGCAAAGGCAGGACTATGCTGGGATTGGAAGTGGAGACAGAATCCTAATGGAAGAACCCCACTTTATATCACAGAAATCTCAGATTTGGAGATGACCTCAGAGGCCATCTAGTCCAATCAATGCATGAAAGAGAAATCTCTTCTGCAACATCCCTGACAAGAGAACATGCAAATCAAACTCTCCCCCTGTGCCTTAGCCCACCAAGATGCTGAAATGCATGATGGTTCCAAGTCCAAGAAAGACTCATCTCTCAGACTCTATTCTTGATTCAGAGGGCATGGAGGGGAGTAAGGAGCTAGCACAGTGGCTAAGCCTTAATACTTGGTCGTGGAGCGTTGGCTGCTGGTGGTGGTCTGGACAATCCTGGCTGAACGTGAGGTGCCACTCTCTCCAGAACTCTGGCCAATGGTGACTCTCCTGTTTCCAGACTGGGATCTCTGGCCAGCAATCACAGTTTGGTCTCCACGGTTGCTAGAGCCAGAGCCTGAGATGCTGCTCCCTCCAGTGACCTGTCCACCTCTGCTGCCTCCCCTGGAATGGCCTCCAGAACTAGTGCTGGTACTAGTGTTGCTGACCACAGCTGCAGAGAAAACAGATCAGTGGTCACCTATGCCCTGAGCTGACAGCTGGCTGGAGAAGTAATCCCATAGTTATTAGCACTGGAGCGCTCAATGGGACAGAGGTGCAGGAAACAGGAAACAGACCTTTAAGGTCTGAGAAAAGATGCACACATGCACACACACACACACACACACACACACACATCTCCAGGATATAAACATAAATGGACTCAGCAAGACATGAATCTAGACATCAGTGTTGGGGGGTGGGGGTGCTAAGGGGAATAACAGTTACAAGGGGCTAATCATCAAAAGTGTCCTTAAAATGGGAAGTGAGAAAAGCACTTTGAAATCTCTCCACACCAAGGATGAAGAATTCCAGGTGAATCTTTTTTTTTTTTAAAGCAATTGGGGTTAAGTAACTTGCTCAAGGTTACACGGCCAGTTATTTCTGGGTATGGTGCTGAGTATCTGAGCCCGGATTTGATCCAGGTCATCCCAACACTGGAGCTGGTGCTCTTACTCACTGAGCCACCTGGCCACCCCCAAGGTGAATCTTAAAAGTAAATAAGCTTATCTTCCTGACTTTGCCCCAAGTGACACCTTGCCCTGAGTAACTTGGGAAGTCAAGCAGAAAGCTTTTGGACACCTCAAATCTTCAAATGCCCCCCCCCTGATCCCCACCAAGGATGGAACTTAGCTGGTTAAAAAAAAATAAAACATTGAGAGAAGGATATGTGGATGAACTGAGTATGGCAAGGCTATGTGGTTTTGAGGAGAATGTTATATTAATCCAATAAAAGGAAGGGAGTAAGATACTTACAAATACACACAGTGTTTTGGCACTCCCCAGACATTCTGTTTAGAAAAGGAAAGCAAATATCAGGAGGACAGAAAACTTAGCTGGTTAAGAATGAAATATTATGCAGATTTGGCTCCTAAAACTTACCAGAGAAAGGTAAAGTGGTTTATTGATGTATATTTTTATATATTATAATAATACATACATCATAATATATTATTATATGCTATACATAACCACATATTACATATGATAATACATATTTATGTAAAGAGCCATAGAAATGAAGACAGAAGACCTGGGACCAAATCCCAGTTCCTAGATTTATAGCTTCAACTTCTCTGAGACTTGGTTTTCCCTCTCCATGCTGAGGGTTATAAAACTCATACTTCTATTTCTTAGAGTTGCTGAGAGGAAGCACTTTGTAAAAATACTACACAAATATGAACTGTTAATATAATGACAATAGAAAAACATCTGATTGCTTTCTAGACCTGTTTCAACCCAGCATCCTTTGCTGATATCTCTCACCTGCACTCCTCACTTTCCAGGAGTTTCTTGTAGGTAGCAATCTCAATATCCAGCCCCAGCTTGATGTTCATGAGCTCCTGGTACTCCTGGAGCAGATGGGCCAAATCCTCCTTGGCTTGCTGCAAGGCTTCCTTGAGCTCAGCCAGCTTAGCCTGGGCATCCTTGAGGGCAAGTTCCCCACGTTGTTCGGCATCTGCGATGGCCGTCTGCAGGTTGGCATTCTTTGGAAAGAGAGAAGGGACTATGAGATCTTTGCAACAACTCACTTGTTCTCTTGCCTCTGTCCTCTGGAAGAATCTATCATCTATGTAACTGGACAGGACAATCTCCCTCTACCATCTTGGGACCAGCCTTGATAGCCAGTCATTCAGGAACAGCCTATTCCAGCTGCTGACCCCTGACCAGAGTGTATATTTCAGGGACCACATGAAAAGTTATCCTTGTACATCTTTTTAGGGAAAAGAAAAGGTATCCATGGGTCTAGTCCATAGAAACTCTGTCTTATCCTGTTAAAGCTCTATGAACATTGTCCTATAGTGAAGGCAGGAGACAAGGGAACAGTAATGAAAGGGGAACCGAGCTCCGATTCAACCCTACACCATACTCTATTGCCCATTGGCTATTACACAGAATCTCCCAAAGCATGAGACTCCTCCCTCTGAAAGTTCTTCCCAGAGTCCTGGGAAATATGTCCAGCTTGTTGAGTCCAGGCTATGGCCCCATGATTATCAGATACTATTTAAGCATCTGAATCTCAAACCTGAAAGGAACTGCTCCCCACCTGCTTCTTAATGCTTTCTATCTGAGCCTGTAGCCTCTGGATCATCCTGCTGAGCTCAGCGATCTCGCTTTTGGTATTCCTCAGGTCATCCCCATGCTTGCCAGCTGTGATCTCCAGCTCCCCAATCTGAAGGGGAGAGGGGAGTAGAAAAGAAGAGTTAGCTTCAGATACTCATACACAAGAGGAAAGAGAAGCAGAGAGGAATTGATGAGATTAGGTCCAGGGAAGTCCAAACTGGAAATTTAAACTAGGAAGGTCATAAATGCAGGCACATACTTGCCCCCTTAAGATCTAAAACGATGGATCTTGAGAGCCCTAATGGGTGACATTTCTCTTCTCTCTGCCAAGTTTGCCTCCCAATTTCCCAGTGAAATTCACCAGCGGTGGGGAGTTGGGGGTAGACAATTGGGAAGTATTCTGTTCCCTCCAAGTTGATGTTATAAGATCGTAAGCTCCTTGAAGATGGATTCTGTTGATTTTTAGCTTTGTGTACTTTTTTTTTTTGCCTTTTGGAGGGCAATTGGGGTTAAGTAACTTGCCCAAGGTTACACAGCTAGTTTGTGTGTGTGTGTGGGTGTTAAGTGTCTGAAGCTGGAACTGAACTTGGGTCCTCCTGACTCTGGGGCTGGTGCTTTACTCACTGCACCACCTAGCTGCCCCGAGCTGTGTACTTTTAAAAAGACCCAGGATCCAAAACGAAAGAGATATTTCTGCTGTACTTGTTGACACTGAAGCACTGTGTCCAGTCCCGGGTGTCCCATTTAGGATGGACGTTGACAAGTGGGAGTTCACCCAGAGGAAGGTGAAAAGGAAAATGAATGATCTCATGCCAAACTCAGAGTTGTGGAAGGAACTGGGGAGGTTATCTTTGAAAAGAGATTTAGAGAGGGCGTGCTAGCTGATCCCAAAGATTTGCAAGACTTTCATGAGGAAGAGGCTTCTTCTGTTTGTCCCAATAGAGCAGAACCAGGAGCAGTAGGCAGTTTGGTACAGTGGAAATGGAATGGGATTTGGATTCAGAGGACCTGCATTCAAATCCCAACTATGTTACTTGAATGCCTGTATGACCTTAATTTCTCTGGACCTCAGTTTACTCATCTGTAAAGGTGAACGAGTTAGACTCAACCTTCAAGGTCACTATATATTATAAAGAGTAAATTTTGGTTCCATATAAACTGGATACCATCTTGTTAGGGATTTTGTCGGGAGCATTCTTAAAGGTAGACCTTGAGGTCCAACCTATCCAACTCTGAGATTGCATGCTTCAGTGAAATGTTGAAGTGTGTTACTTGTGTTCTCTGAAAAGAGGAGCAGTAGGAGCAGCCGTTTAAGTGACAGCTAAAGAGGAAACAGGGGCTCAAGCAGGTCTGGGGGCTTTGCTCACCTTGGACTGGTACAGGGCCTCAGCATCAGCTTTACTCTTTTGGGCCATCTCCTCAAACACAGCTTTGGCCTCAGCAATAATGCTGTCTGGATTCAGGTTTCGGTTGTTGTCCATGGAGACGATCACAGAGGTGTCGCTTGTTTCTGACAGCACCTTGGCATACTCCTATGCATACAAAGGAAACAGTTCCCTTATCACCCCCCAGTTCTCTGGGACACTCTAAACCACTCCCTGGCAGGAAGATGTGATCTTAGAGAAACCTAGCAGCCAGCAGGGTTGCTCACAATCTGGCTAAGAACTCAGGGGATGTGCTCTGTGCTCAGCTGGACCCTAAGCACCTAAAAATGGATTGACCTGGAATTCCACCTGGGGAGACTCTAAGGGTTTGGGTAATAGGTGCTGTGACTGGAGGAAGGGAAAGCTCAGGAGATGGAGAGAGGAGAGACAAAGAATGGGCCACGGGAGTAATTTTATCTCACCTTTCCAAAGCCCCTTGGGGCTTACAAAACACTTTCTCCACAACCTTGGGAAGGGAGAGCAGCTCAGGAGTTGGAGAATGGATAGGGGTAGGATTGACTTCAAGAGGAGAGACAAAAAGAATGGTCCAAGGGGGTATTTTATCCCACCTTTCTAAAGCCTCTTAGAGCTTACAAAGCACTTTCTCCACAACTATGGGAGGAGAGGAACTGCCCACAGCTGTGCAACTAGTGTCTAGTAGAACTTAAACCCAGGTCCACTGGGCTCCATTACAACTTGCTATAAAGGGAAGAAGTTGGGGAAATATGGGAGGAGACTTAACAATTCTTTTTATCCAGGGATCTTTATAAGGGGCTTGTAAGCCCTTGTTCTAGTTGAGAATGCGGGTGTTTCATTATCTAATTTATGGGGGAAAGCACTCCTCAGCTACTCTCCCACCCACCCAATGCCAGAGAGGGTAGAAAGGGCACAGAGTCTTACAGCTTCATAGAGAGCCTTCAGGAAGTTGATCTCATCTGACAGGCTCTCTGCTTTGGCCTCCAGGTCCACTTTTGTCATGTATGAAGAATCCACATCCTAGGAGGAATTATTTTAAAGTCACATTATTAGGACATCAGACATGTTATTTGATTAGATCGCATTCCAAGTTCATGCTAGTGGGATTAGTGCATATATTTTTACTGGTTTTGCTGATGAGGAAAGTGAAGTTTTGAGGATATTAAATGGCATGTTTAAGGTAGCATAAGTGGTCAAGTTGGAACTCTAAGATGCATTAGGGATCATAAATTATAGAGCTGGTCAGGACTGCAGAGACCCTCTTCCAGCCCTTCATTTTATAGTTGAAGATACTGAGGTCCAAAAAGATTAAGCTACTTACTTACCCAAAGTCACACAAGCAGTATCTGAGGTATCTTCCCTCAAGTCCATCCACCCCCACCCACCCCAACCCCACAACAAACCCAGATCTGCTCAGCTGCATTGCCCAGTTACCTTTTTCAGCACCACAAATTCATTCTCAGCTGTGGTTCTTTTATTAATCTCATCTTCATACCTGCAGAACACAAGGAAAGAAGTGGAGAAATGAAAGGAGTGGAGAGGAAAGGATAAAGGAAGAGAGGAGAAGAGAGAAAAAAAGGAGGAGAGGACAAAGGAGAGAAGACAGAGGAGAAAGATCAGGAAAAGAGAGGACACATCACAGGAGGATATGAGAGGATGAGAGAGGATGGGTTAAGAGGGAGAGCAGAGGAGAGAAGATACCTAGCTCAGTAAAGCTTTCCATGAGTTGTAGCTACACTAGCCTAGGAAATGTACATCCTAGCACTTGCATCAATGTCCTGGGGCTGGGTTTTCAGGTCTATCTTTCAATCTCCTGACATATCAAAAATTATGTGAGATTATTATCTGGGTAATTCAGACAAAACTAGGCTTAGAAACAGATTCTTTGAAACACCAGACCCTTAAAAGTTCATTGAATACACAATACAGACCTCTAACGCCTCTTCCATTTTTTTGCCAAACACTTAGGCACAAGCTTGCCCACTCCCTCATGCCAGGGTTTCCCTTTATACATTAGCCTGTGTCCCTGTCCAGTCTGGTTCTCCTTTCTTTTCTTCAATGTTCCGAGCTCTGGGAGCATTTATTTAATATTATCCCTAACCAAGCAGAATTAAGAAAGAACTAAGTGTTCACATTGCTCCTCTCCAACCAATTCCCATTGTACCTGCCTCACCTCTCCCCCTTTCCACTATCCTCCACCCTAAACACTTCCAGATTAAACTCCTGATACTAACTCAGCTTGCCTAAGTTTCTATCATTTTACTTACCCAGCTTAATCTATTTTAGAACGTTGCCTCGGTGCCCCAAGGCCAACCACTGTTACTCTCTTATCTGTGTGTCTGCCATGGACATGTGTTTTTCTCCTATGTCAGACTGTGAATTCTCTGACTGGAAGATTTCTGTCACATTCCTCAAATTCTGTCTCTTCCTGATGTAGCAGCATCCTTATTTTCATGGATAAGGGACTGTTTGGAATTTTGTTTGAGATTTTTTGGTGGGGAGGGTGGACTAGAGACCTGTGGTTTCTTTTCTCTAACTTGCATTCTTAGAAAGTTATCTGGGGGGCACTTAAAAATTAATAACTTATAAATGCCCCCCACACACACACTCATATGTGTCAGAGGTATGGCTTAAGCCCAGGTCTTACTGACACCAAGTATGCCTTTCTATCCACTCACTGTACATTGTTGATTCCCAAGGATACCAATATACATTGTCAGAAGTAAGTTCAAAATTATACCATCCTGGAGTTGGAAGGGCCCTGAGAAGTCACTGAGAACAGCCACTACGTGAAACATGAGCCTTCAACAACATTCCCCACAAGTTGTCATCCAACCATCTTGAAAATATGTCACTTCATCAGGGGGCACAGCTTTGAAATTAAAACCTCCTTCACTTCTAGCCTGCACCCTACAGGGATCTTGGAAATAAGGATAGAACATGTCCCCAATCTTAGGGTCTCATCTACTATTTGATATGAGCCACGACCACTTCATAAATTACAGGGGCAGGTGACTGTTCCTTTGGCTGCCTCTATCACTCACTTTTTCTTGTATTCCTCCACCATGCTCTCCATCATACTCAGTTCTCCCTCCAGGCTGCTTCTCTCCCTGAGCAACCCATCCAAGTGGGACTGGAGGCAGTTGATGTAGGACTCAAAAAATGGCTGCAAGCTATTGGAACTGGAGCTGGAGCTCTCTGTTTGCTGCTGCAGGAGGCACCACTTGGTCTCTAGAACTTTGTTCTGTTGCTCCAAGAACCGAACCTATAACCCAGTAAAAAAAAAAAAAGGAGATTGGGTAACCCAACTCAAGTCGCTTCCTCCTAAGGATCGCCAAACCTGCAGTGTTAGTTTTCAAGACAGCCTTGAGCCCAAGTCCAAGAAAAGTCTCAGTGGGCTCCATCATCCCCTACCTCCAAACCAATACATAGCCAAGAACACTCACCTTGTCGATGAAAGTGGCAAATTTGTTATTGAGAGTTTTAATCTGCTCCTTTTCTTGGGTCTTTACTACCCCAATCTGGGGGTCAAGCTTCACATTGAGGGGCTGCAGGAGACTCTGGTTGATGGTCACTTCTTGAATGCCAAGGGGAGAGCCACCAGAACAACCAAAACCACTGGATCCTCCTCTGATACCGCTGAATCCTCCTCCAAAGCCACCAGTTTTACCTCCAAAACCACTGCCCATCCCTTTTCCACCAAAGCCACCACTCTGGCCACCACAGAAGCTGGGTCCAGCCACACTACAGGAGATCTTCTTGCTTCCTCCCAGGTTGTACATGCTTCTGCTGCCAAAGCCCCCACCTATCATGGCACAGGCAGTGGCCATGCTCATCCCTCCTGATCGGGAAGCTGATCTGGATCTCCTAGAGCTAGTGTTGCTTTGGCCAGAGATCATAGTGGAGCTCCCACTGAAACCCTTATTGGTCTGGAATGATCTGGTGGACTGCTGACTCAGCATTTCCTTAGGATGGAGGAAGACGACAGAGTTGAGAAGGCAAAGGAAGAGCAAGAACCTACTAAGACAGTGGACTGGAAAGGTCCTTTTTATAGGGCCCAGGAGAGTCAGTGAATTAATCTGGAGTCTTCCTGGACTTTGTTCTCCCGACAAAATAGGTCAATGGTTCATTCAAATATGAAGCGCACCACTGCCCTAATCGCCAACTCCCCAACTGAGTGCCTTTTTCCCCCCAATTAGTTTTGGTTTGTCTCCACCAAACTTGAAACTTGTAGACTCTCCTTTTGATGGGTAAACTTATTCCTTGCCAGGACCTGGCCCAGCCCTAATGCCTCAAGGCACCAGCTCCTTAGGAAGCAGATTCAATTAGGTGACTTGTGCCTTACTCCCTTCCTCAGGAACCTGGTTGATCTATTCCCATCACTCAGTCCTTGTCCTGATAGAGCAGGTTCACAAGAGAACTTGAGATGCACTTGGAGGATGAACAAAGTGGAGCCTTCCTTAAGGCTACTCCCTCAGGAAAGAGCATGATGCTCACAATGCTATGGAATGGTTGACAAAGTGCTTTCCTATCAGCAATACTGTGAGGTATGTGAGTCAAGTTCTGTGATCAACACGGTTACAGATGAGAAAACAGCAGCCCAGGAAGATTAAGAAACTTGAACAAGGGTAAGGAGCAGAGTCAGGATCTGAACCCAGGTCCTCTGGTACCAAATCCAATCACTGTGCAAAAGGGGAAGCACTCATATGGTTAATAAATGTTGGACCTGGGATGCAAATCCATATCTCCTGACTCCAAGTTTAGCTTTCATTTCACTCAGTTACACAGCTTCCATGCCATCCCCCAAAGAAAGAACTAGGTAATATGTTCAAAAGTGCAGCAAATAGCCCTTTTTTTCACTTTTCCAAGTGAGGGAGAGAATAGATATGAAATGGTAGATCATAGTGTTCCAAGTCCTCCCCAAGTAGTCATTTCAATTGATTTACCATTGGAGTCTGTTCATCTGAAAGTCATCACTACTCAGCACAGTTCAGTGGGGAAGAAAGGAAGAAAAGAAGGAAGGAAGGAAGGGAGGGAGGGAGGAAGGAAGGAAGGAAGGAAGGAAGGAAGGAAGGAAGGAAGGAAGGAAGGAAGGAAGGAAGGAA
>NW_027186342.1:925691-955888 GCF_028583685.1 Petaurus breviceps papuanus
GAAGGAAGGAAGGAAGGAAGGAAGGAAGGAAGGAAGGAAGGAAGGAAAGAAGATCTACCAAACAGACATTAACAATTTCATATACAATCCCCTCCTGATCTACAATGTATATGAAAACACTCATTTTTATGAGGTGTTTGCTAAATGTAGTTTTTTTTTTTAAGAAAAAAAAGTACTTTTAGCAAAGTACTGTGTATCTTAGAGGAGTGTCAATTCTGAATGTACAATCTAAATCTCAGTATGGACAATGATTCCAGAAATAATCACATGCCAATTCTGAAACAGTGCGTTACATGAATATATATACAAAAGGCTGAATAAAGTATAAAGCTAGGTGGCACAACAGATAGAACATGAGACTCAGAATCAGGAAGACCTGAGTTTGACTCGTGCTTCAAATACTTAACAGCTGTGTGACCCTGAGCAAGTCATTTAATCTCTCTGTTTCTAAATTTCCCTGTGTGTAAAATGATGATAACCATAGCACCTACCTCACAGAGTTGTTGAAGACCAAATGAATTCACGTATGTAAAGCATTTTGCAGACTTTAAAGCATTGTTTAAATGGTGGCTATTTTTTAGCTATTATAGAGAAATTTCTTCAGTAATTTATTTTTGTTCTATGAATGATACTTTCAAAAGTTCATATAAACCCAAAATCAATTTTTTTGCTTTTTGGAGGGCAATTGGGGTTACATGACTTGCCCAAGGTCACATAGCTAGTAAGTGTTGTGTCTGAGGCTGGATTTGAACTCAGGTCCTCCTGACTCCACGTCTGGTGCTCTATTCACTGTACCACCTAGTCAACTTTAAAAGAAAAAACACCTCTGTGAGCTTCCATTTCATTATCTATAAAATGAGAAGGTTGGATTAATTGATTTCTACCATCCCATTTGATTCTAAATCTACAATCCTATGAGTTCAGCCTCTTTCTGCTTCTGCTCTCATCTCTGCCTCAGTCTTTGTGTCGTCTGTATGTTTGCTATCTTCCCAATGGTCTAAGTGTTCTTGGAGTGGGGTGGGGGGCTTCTTCTGCTCAATCCCTATCTCTACTCATTTATAAGACAGGGCTCTCTCCACACATTAAGGTCAAAAATGGCTGGTGACAAGTGACTAATTGAAATTGCCAAAAATCTCCTAGTTCAGAGTTTCTGTCATGTCTAATGTACCATCTCAGATGGATGAGCAACAGCTCTTGCTTATTCATGTTAATTGGAGGGAGCACCAGCATGAGTGATACCAAACAACCAGTCATCCAGAAACCATTTGGATTTGGCTGTGGGCTCTCAGACCCTCACCTGAACACATGGACATGTCCCAATCCCCTGCTGACTTGACTCTTCTATTCACAACCTGAAATTCATCAAGGTCAAACAGAAGAGGCTGTAGCAGATGTTGGAGAGATGGTCTCATTATAAATAGAATTTACATTAGAGGTAAGAGAGGGCTCTAGGACTCTAGGATGTAATTTCCTTCTTTGAAGATTTGGAGAAATGGGAGACATATCAGGGAATGGTTAGCATTTCAGTATTTACTATGTGCCAAGCCTTATGCTAAAAATTAAGGATACAACAATAAGTAAACCAGATCTTCAAGGAGTATGTATTCTAATAGGGGAGAAAACATGTGAATTACTAGATACATAAAAGCTATACTGTGTGGATAGAAGGTAATGACAGAAGGAGGGTACTAGTAGCTGGGAAAGGGCAGGAAAGGCTTTTGGCATTTCAACTGAGTCCTAAAGGAAGCCAGAGAAACTGAGGCAGAGGTGAGGGGGGAAGAACATTCAGTCATGGAGGAGAGCCAATGCAAAAAATATGGTGTTATTTTCAAGGAACTGCAAGACCAATAGCATTGTCCAGAAGCCAATGACTGGATCTTAAAGAGTAGAGAGGCAAGAAAAGGATTAGAAGACTGGAAAGGGAGGTAGGGCCAAGTTATGAAGAGCTTTAATGTCAAACAGAAAAGATTATATTTTATTTTAAGGGTAATAGGGAGCCACTGAAACTCATTAGGCAAAGAGGTGACATGATCAGCCCTACAAATTAGGGAAAAAAACACCTTGGCAGCACCTTGGAGGATGGGTTATTGTGGGAAGAGATTAGAAGCATGGAGACCAGTTAGAAGATTATTGTAAATGTCCCCATGTGAGGTAATGAAGTCCTGAACTAGGTTCTGGCTGTGTGAGTGTAGAGAAGGGGCATACATGAGAGATGTTATGAAGGTAGAAATAAGATTTTGCAATGCATTGGATGTGCAGAATAAATGGGATTGAGGAGTCAAGAAGGACACTAAGGTTGGGAATCTGGATTACTGGGAGGAAGATAATTTTATGAACAGGGAAATTTGTGGGGAAAGATAATCAATTCTGTTTTGGACATGTTGGGTTTGAGATGATTATGGGATGGTCATTTAAAATGATGAAAAGCCAAATGAAAGTGAGAAAAAACACCTCAGCTCAAACAAAGAATAAACGAAAATGACCAGGAAATCGCATCTAAATACATAGTGCAGGACTATCCTCTCACTTCACCAGGGGTATGATAAACCAATCAATCAAAAAACACATATCAAGAACCTACCATGTGCCAGGCTAAGTGCTGGAGATACACCAATGGATAAAAGACAGTCCCTGCCCTCAAGGAAGTTACAATCTAATGGGGCAGACATGAAAACATTTAAATATATACAAAGCAAGTTATATACAGGTTAAATAGGAAATAATTTACAGAAAGAAAGCATTGGAATTAAGAGGAGTTAAGGAAGGTTTCCTGTGAATAGGTGTTACAAAAAGATAGATAGAAATCCTGTCCCTGCTCTCAAGTTCATATTCTAAGGGGGGGGGGGGGAGTAGGGCAGCACACATGTCAATGTAATGAGGGAGGAGGTTGGTACAGGCAGTTTACTCAGCTTATGCAGTCTCTCTGTATACAGAACATTGGAAAGATGGCTTTCAGGAGAAATCGGAGGATGTATAAGGAAAGAGATGTGGAGAGACTGTAGAACATGAGTAGAGTTGGTTCTGGTTGGCAAACCTTGTGAAGGAGGCATTCTAAAAACTCCAACTACTTCCTCTTTCATTTGCATTTGGAAGAGCTCAGTGACTGGTCCCCTCCCAAAGCCAGGTCATAAAAGGAAGGGCCGTAGGGACTTGCCCCACTCAGAGGCCACATGGCTGGCAAGAAACTGGTCTCAGTTCTTGGCCTGTTCATTTAGCATTCCTCATTCTAGGTGAAAGGAGTGGCGCCTCTGACCTTGGCAGGAAGAATCAACTACAGGAATCTGGGAGTTGGAATCCAGGTTGGAATTTGCATACAGTCTGGCATCATCAGTACCCTGACAAGGAGTGGCCTTTAGGAGTCATCTTCAGGACCCCTAGCCCAGCAGTCATGCCACATCTGGACATAAAATTGCTGGAACAAGTGCTAAGTAGGAACTGAGCTGTTATGTTCTCTCTCCCAAGAGACCAAAGAGGCATAAAGGAGAGTATGACCCAGAGGTACTTGGGGGGGAAGGGCTTGCTTAAACATTTATTCTTGGGATATCTTTGAAGTAAATATCCCTTTGTAAAAGCTAACTGATGTTAAATGGTTAAATGAAACTGGAGTTTTAGCCACAGGTCCCTTTAACATCAGAGGAGAGGCAGAGGGAGTGGGGTAGACACACGTAGTAGAGGCTCAAGTTGAAGGTGATAGAGGAGAAATGTTTCACAAACTCCCAGGGGATCTGAGAACCCTGAGAAACTGATGTAGTAACTTGACTCTGGAAGAGAGAGCCAAAACAAAACATCATGTAAATAACTAACTATGTACATATGGGATATGGAAAGTAAAAGGAAGATAAACTCAGATAGAAATTACTAACAGGAAAATCCAAAAGAAGAGGGAGTCTCAGTCCCTTCATTCAGGGAGCTCCCAGGTTATTGCACTGAGCATCACATGTGTTCTTAGAGGGCATGTTGAGTGTAACATCACACTCTGCTAGGCATATTACCATTGGTTTTTATCCTTCCTCTCCAGGAGAAATAAGCCTCAGACATCTCTAGCACATCTAGGTGTGTCTAGAATGCCCAGGTATGGCCAGAATGCAAGCCCAGAGTGGAATTAGGAACAACCAAACATCTAGGTAATGTCATTTGGGCTAGAGAGAAGAATAGAACCAAATACAGCTATGGTAGGAGATTAGCTTGGCAAAGCATCCTACAGACAGAAGTATTTAAACAGGATTTTGTTGGAAAGGACAAGAAAGAATATTCTAGATTGAAAGCAAAGACCTATCTGTGTAAAGACTGAGAGGAAGAAATAACCTTTTTTGTATCATGGACCCATTTGGTGAGTCTGGTGAACCCCCACATACCCTTTCTTAGAACAATGTTTTTAAATGCAAGATTGCAAAGGAAACCAATTACCTCAAAATACAGTTGTCAAAATATTTTAAAAGCAAGTTCACAGACTCCCAGGTTAATAATCACTAACTTCTAGGAAGGAACCATTTTGCAGCAAAAATTGCAACCTAACTCTGAGCCTTAATCATCAAAGGCTATTGAAACCGATTTACAGCTGCCTGTTCTATGAGGTGAAAGAAGTATATGCTGGTCCAGACATTATGGGAATGCCAGCCCAGCCCACTGTGATACACTGGAAAGGAATGATGCTGGTTATGGTAGCCTGAAACCCTGGAACAGGTTGTGAAGTTCTGTTCGGTTCACTTACTCTCGAAGACTTGCCAAAAAGCCTCTAATCTCTCTGTTCCCATCCCATTATACACATCTAAGAATATAATATTCCACAGACACTAACTTAAATATGTCATGCTCCTGCTTGAACAATTCCAATATGTCCATATTGTATTAAAATCAAACTCTTCAACTTGACTTTCAAAGACCTGTCCTCTTCTTCCCCACATTCCTCACCATCTCACCAATTTCCATTCCAATCCAGTCATCATTTGGACCCAGAGGACCCTCAAATCAACTCAAGGCCACATGGTGTAGTAATGAACAGAGGACCTGACACTAAGTCAGGAAGACTTAGGTTCAAATTCTGTCTCTAACACATAATAGTTATGTGACCATGGCCAAGTCATTAAAACTCTCAGTGACACCACAAACTCTCTAAGGCTAAGTTACACGGATGAATTTCCACACTCTGGAAAACAAATATTTAAATGGATTTGTGATCTCATGGGTGTGGAAGTACCCTCCAACAATGCAGATCAAAACTTATCCTTAACTGTCCATCAAGTATGAATCTTGTTCAAGTCCTCCCATTCATTTGCCAAAGGGAATTCACCCAACATGCCAGAGGGCTTCTTCTGCTTCCCCTGACATCACAGAAGCACTAAGAGAGTTCTCTCTAGCTATCTAACTATCATTCCTCACCCTTGCCATGTGACCGAACAGCTTTCTTTTCCTATCACACAACTCTTTGAAGATTTTATTTACACATATTCTGCTTCAAGGTTCCTCATTGGTCAGATGTTGCATCATTGTCACACCCACCCACCACGCACCTTTTCCATTTTCTTCTGTGATATTTGTTCATAATTATCCAAAGACTATTATATTTTATCCCTCATTATCATAGGGCAACATCAGTAATATCTTAGAGAAGGGAGACTAACAAAAATTCCTCTAGCTAAAATATCTCTGCAGTCAAATGTAATGAACTTCTTTCAAAAAATCTCATTTGGATACCTGAGTATTTTACAAAACCTTTCTCTCTACCCTTTCCTAATGAGGACACTGATTTACCATAAAATCATTCCTTTGAAGAGGCATTTACTAACAAATGCATACATTATTATATTAGCATAGGAGAGGTTGATAACTCCTTTTCGTATTAAACTACTATGAGCTCAGAGAAAGAGTATTAATATCATGCCCATAAAACCTATGTGTGGTAGGTTATACAAGGATTGTCACCCTTATTTTACATATTAGGAACATGAAGTCAAGCCCCTGAGGTCACATAGTGAGTAAACAGAAGAGATGAAAAATCAAATTCTCAAATTTTTTCTGTACAACATAGAGAGACAGGGACAGACAGAGAATATGCAAGATTGGCTAAGTAGATGGCATAGTAGATGGAGTGAGGAACTTGGAGTTAGGAAAATTTGAGATCAAATGCATCTTCAGACATTTACTAACTGTGTGACCCTAGGCAAGTCACTTGACTTCTGTCTATCTCAGTTTCCTCAACTATAAAATGAGGATACGAATGGCACTTACCTCCCACCCCACCCCCAGGGTTGTTGCAAGAATAAAATGTTACCATATGTAATGTGCTTTGCAAACTTAAACATAAGTGCTGACTATTTTTATAAATTATTTTGTTATGCTATACTTAGACAACCCTAGAGAATCAACTAAAAAGCTAGTTGAAACAATGAACAACTTTGGCAAATTTGCAGGATATAAAATAAATCCTAATAAACCATCAACATTTCTTTAATTATCGACAAAACTTAGCAGAAATAGATAGAGAAATGCCATTGAAAATAACTACAGAGAACATAAAATACTTAGGAGTCTACTTGCTGTTATGGGAATGTGAATTTAAGATCTTCCCTGCCCGTAGGCCCTTTGATAGGTTTAAGTGCACCTGGAGCCTGTGGTGGGAGGCTTGATTTTCAGGAATGCTTTTTGATTGGGAAGTGGGTCAAGAGGGTTGTTATATTCTCTGAGCCAGGAGAGAGCTATATAAACCCTGATATGAGGCTTTCTTTTGGGGTTCACTTTGAGAAGTGTTGTGTGATTTGACCAGATGAGATTCTGGGCAGCCATCGAGCCCCCTAGCTTTGAAAACCCAGGTGTTGATGCTTCCCTCTCTGGTAACTGACTAGGTATGGATGTAATGGTCAGACAGTTGGAGCCTGTCTGCTTAAAATGTTTCTCTGTCTTCTTGTAACTTCTGTCCATAGACTCTGAAGTTCAGGGTGCTGACTTTTTCCCCTGAATTGGGTAAATGATACATTTGATTAATTAAAGCAAGATTGTTAACCCATTTTGAGTTGCTTTCCTTTAGAAAAGCAGATCTAACAACCTGTGTTGGCAGCCACCCTGGGTATGTCAGGTTGCTTGCTGCTACACCTGCCAAGACAAACTAAGGTACTATATGAACAATTAGAAAATGCTTTCACACAAATACAAGTATAAACAATTGGAGAAATATAATTGTTCATGGGTAGGCCAAGCCAATATAATAAAAATGAGCTCTAACTAAATTAATTTATTCAGTGCCATCCCCAGTTAATCTAACAAAGAATTATTTTATAGAGTTAGAAAAAAAAATCACAAAATTTATCTGAAAGAACAAAAGGTCAAGAATATCAAGGGAATAAATTAATATGAAAACAGCCTAGCAATACCAGATTTCAAACTATATTACAAAGCAATAAATATAAAAACAATCTGGCACAGGCTAAGAAATATAGTGGTGAATCAGTAGAATAGATTATACAATACACAGTGGTAAATGACCATAGTAGTGTGTTTGATAAGCCCAAAGACCCAAACTCTGGGGACAAGAACTCACTATTTGACAAAAATTGCTGGGAAAACTGATGCTGAGTGAAATTAGTAGAACCAGGAAAACATTGTACGCAATAACAGCAACACTGTATCATGATCAAGTGTGATTGACTTAGCTACTCTCAGCAATACAATGATCAAAGACAATTCCAAAGACTCATGATGAAAAATGCTATCCATATACAGAGAAAAAATTGATGGAGTCTAAACGTGAATCTAAGCACTCGATTTTTCACTTTATTTTTCTTATGGTATTTCTGTTGTGTTTTATTTTAGTTCATTGGGGGGGGGGTCTGTGTTTTCTTTCACATGACTAATATGGAAATGTTTTTGCATGATTGCCCAGGTATAGCCTATATTAAATTATTTGCATTGTCAGGGAGGAGGAGAAAAGAAAAGAATTTGGAGTTCAAAATTTAAAAAGAAACAAATGCTAAAAATTGGGAGAGAGAGGGCCAAAGACAGGAGCTCCAGGCAGCAAATTGTTAAATCTTCAAGGTCTGGTTTCTAGTGGCTAGTAAAGAGATGGCTACATCATGAACCCTCTTAAAGGATTCCATTTACTTTTAAACATTCCCTGGGTTTGAATCATGGATCAGGCACTTACTGTCCAACTGTAGTCTACTCACTTTGTGATACTAAGACTCAGTTTCCTCATCTGTAAAATGAGAATAATAGTGTTTATGCTATATGTTTCATAAGGTTGTAATGTGAAAAAAACTTTTAAAACTTCACAGAACATAGATACCATGATTAGCTCCATATATCGTGGTCAACAGACCATCTCTCCTTACCCAACCCACAAAGCTACCCTCCACGTGGGAGGGCATAGAGGAAAGGCTTCTGTGTTTCTTTTGAGGATGAAAATGTGGCCGTGTATGCATTCTGTCAGCAGTCTGTGATGGGGCAACGGTGCAGAGTTGGAGCCAGGGTTAGAAGAAGACAAGTGTGATTAGCCGTATATGGGAAAGGGTCCAACTCTTCATCATTAAGGGTTGGGTCACCTCTAACTATTTTTATGTTCATGTCTGCACCAGAGAAGAATGATTACTAAATTCACGAATCAAAGGTTCTCACTAAACCTCCTGAACCGTTTAGTTTAAGCCTAGATTGTGGACTGTTCATTAAAATGCTAACTCAGCTTGGGCCCTTCTGCCAAAGTACAAGATGTATAAAAGTTAAATCAATTTGTCAGCATCCAAACATGGAATATTCTTACTGGTAAGTAATAATAACTTCAATAATGCAGAACATTTTCTTTAAAAGATTAAAACTTAGATACAGCTAGGTGGTGCAGTGAATAGAACACTGGCCCTGGAGTCAGGAGGACCTGAGTTCAAATCTTGCCTCAGACATTTGACACACTTACTAGTTGTGTGACCTTGGGAAAGTCACTTAAACCTAATTGCTTTTCCTTCCCCCCTCCAAAAAGAAAAAAAAAGATTAAACAGGTACAGCTAGGTGGTGCAGTGGATATTATTCCAGTTCAGGAGTCAGAAAGATATGAGCTCAAATTCGGTTCTGACACTTACAGCATGAACTGATGAAGTCACTTAAGCCCTGAGTGCCTCAGTCTTCTCAATTGTAAAATATTAATAACAACCTTTCACACTTAATAAATGTTTGTTTCCTTCCTCTGCATCAAGCCTAGTTCAGATTCTTATTTCTTTTTTATAGACTATTGTAACAGCCTCCTCACTAATCAACACAAACACTAACAACACTAAACACTACTAAATTTGTGGTAGTTTCTGTTTTACAGTCCATAGCGATACATTGTACAGTTTGGACTATTTCCTCACATAAGAAAATGCTTCTGCAAGTATCATATACTTGCTTATATGCTACATAAATCATTAAATTCAGACTACTTAAGGACAACCCTTCTATAATTTCTGGCAACAATGACCTGATCCTGAATTAACATCATAAATCCCTTCATCCCCACAAAAAAAATCCACAAGATCCTGTAATTTTTTGACACTTCTGCCTGTGCAGATGTTACCCATGGAGAGCTTTTTGATGCTGTCTTTGGATTGTAGCCATTTCAGGGCCTCCATCTGGAGGTAAGCCACTTTCAGTGACATTTTAAAAATCCAATGCTGTTTATCTGTTATTGGCCTTTACTATTCCTTAAATAAATGATAATTGCATGCTCTAAAAAACATTTCCATAAGCTTGCAACTTGCTTATCACATGCTTTAAAAATATGTCTATCAATCTTCTTCCTCTTTTTTGGCAAAGAAGCATATTTCTTTTTTCTATAGCTGCCTTGGGATGATAAGCCTTGCATTTCCTCAATAGTGTGAGGGTTTTTGTTAGGAATGCATTAAAAGTCTTATTGTGTAAGAGTGAATTGCTTTAAATATGCCTTTCCCATTTATCTTTTATTTCAGGATGATAGTAATTCTCTGAAAGTATTCAGTTATATCCATTTGCTTGATATTTTTCTTCTCAAATTCCTGCCCTGGAAAACACCATGGTATTTGTAAGTATCATTTTCATCCACTGGTTCAGTGTGATCTCTGAATTTAAGCCCAATTTAAGTAAACAGGCAATTTTCAGAAGAAGAAATCAAAGCTTTCTATAGTCATATAAAAATGTTCTAAATCATTATTGATTAAAGAAATACAAATTAAAACAACTCTGAGGTACCACCTCACACCTATTAGAAATGACAAATGCTAGAGAGCATGAGGGAAAAATAGGTACATTCATGAACTATTGGTAGAGTTGTGAACTGGTGCAACCATTCTGGAGAACAATTTGGAACTAGGTCAAAGAGCTATAAAATGGTACATACTCTTTGACCCAGCAATATCTCTGCTAGGTCTGTACCTCAAAAAGATCTATTCTCTACTTTGATCCTGTCCCTGAAGAGAATCATTCCTTCAGGAATAGATTGGAGCGAATGGAAGCTAGTGACTTTGAGAAATCAAGATACTATTAAACAGATCCAAACAAATGAAAAAAAAAAAGAAGGCAATGTGAAATATCTCACTGGAAAAACCACTGACCTGGAAAATAGATCCAGGAGAGATAATTTAAAATTTTTTGGACTACCTGAAAGCCTTGATCAAAAAAAGAACCTAGAAATCATCCTGCAAGAAATTCTCAAGGAAAATTGCCCTGATGTTTTAGAACCAGAGGGCAAAACAGAAGTTGAAAGAATCCACCAATCACCTCCTGAAAAAGATCCCAAAAATAAAACTCCTAGGAATATTATAGCCAGGTTCTATAATTCCCAGATCAAGGAGAAAATATTACAAGCAGCCAGGAAGAAACAATTTGAATATTGTGGAAACACTATCAGGATAACACAGTATCTGGCAGCTTCTACACTGAGGGATCGAAGGGCTTGGAATATGATATTCTGGAGGTCAAAGGAGCTGGGATTAAAACCAAGAATCATATACCCAGCAAAACTGAGTATCATGTTTCAGAGGAAAATATGGTCATTCAGTGGAATGGAGGACTTTCAAACATTCTTGATGAAAAAACCAGAGTTGAATAGAAAATCTGATATTCAGATACAAGAAGTAAGAGAAGCACGAGAAGGTAAACAGGGAAAAGAAATCATAAGGAACTTATCAAATTTGAACTATTTACATTCCTACATGGAAAAACAATAATTGTATCTTATGAAACTTTTCTCAGTATGAGAATAGTTGAAGAGAATAGAAATGTGTGTGTGTATATACACACATACATACATATATATGTCTATGTAGGAGGGTATATGTGCATATGAATACATATGCGAGTGTGTGTATATGTTTACAGGTATACATAGATAGAGGGCACAGGACCAATTTAATAGGAAGGGATGATACTTAAAAGGTGAAATTAAGAGTTGAGAGAGGAATATGATGAGAGAAGATGGGGAGAGACAGAATGGGATAAACTATCTCATATAGAAGAGGCAAGGGGAAATGGTTACAATGGAGGGGAAGAACAGGAAGGCAAAAGGGAATGGGTCAACCATATTCTCATTGAATTTGGCTTAGGGAGAAAATGACATACACACTAAATAGGGTACCTCACCCTACAGGAGAGTAGGGGGGAAGGGGATGAGAGGGGGGATGATGGAAGGGAGGGCAGGCTGGGGGGGAGGGTAGTTGGAAGCATCCACTTTTGAAAAGGGACAGGATCAAAGTAGAGAATAGAAAAAGTGGAAGGTGGGATAGGAGGGAGGGAAATATAGTCAGTCTTTTACAATATATCCACTATGGAAATGTTTTGCATAGCTACACATGTACAACCTATATTGAATTACTTATGTTCCCAGTAAGGGTGGGTGACAAGGGAGGAAGAGACTGAATCTGGAATTCAAAGTTTTAAAATAAAATGTTTAAAATATAAATCTATACTATTATTAATATTATTTTTACATGTAATTGGGAAATAAGATATACAGGCCCTGGGGCATAGAGATCCACCATGCCCTACTGGAAAGTCGGAGGGGTTATGGGAGAAGATATGGGAGAGAGCAGATTGGAGGAGGGGATATCCAGTAGGATCACTATTTTGGGGTGGTGGGTAGGGGAAAAATGGGGAGAAAATTTGTAACTCAAAATCTTGCAGAAATGAATGATGTAAACTAGAAGTTAAAAAATCATTTGATAAAAAAATAAAAAATAAATAAAGTAAACCAATGCAGCATTTTATAATCACTATAACCCAAGACTTGAAAACATGCATTTGCCAGCAATAAATGGATAAGAACTTTCAAAAAAAAGTAATGTCAAACTAAGATCTTTTGGGGGGGGGGAGCAGAGTTATTTAACTGGCCACATGGTCAGTGCTGACCACTGGCCACATGATGGTCTGACAGATTTTTTTTATGCCTAGATTTCATTATGATTAGATCTCTTACATTCTTGTCCTTGTGGATAAGATGGAGAAATGTAACAGCACAGTTAAGTGGGTTTAGAACTGGGTGAAGAGTAGTGATTACTGAATCAATGATAACCTGACAAGGGAGGACTGCAGTGCAGAGACATCAAACTCATGGCCAGCAGGCCACATTATAGCCCACCACACTCTCATGTCCAGTCTGAACCAGATTAAAATGTAATTGGGAAATATTTTAACAAAATAAATAAATATGCAATAAAATATAAATAATATTGCCTCTATTTCACACATACACACACACACACAAACACAGGTTTCCAGGTCCCTTTAGTAACCCCATCCCCCAATATAACTCCTACCTAGGTATGTGGGCCCCTCCCCAGAGATTCTCCATTACAAATGGCCTCCTTCTTAGGTAATATACATACATATAGAATACATATAGAAGGACTGAGACTTTTCAAAAACCAAATTCATAGAACCAAAAGCAATTAGGCCTTGCTATTGACAAATTTGCATAATGTAGGAATCTGGGCAAGATAGATGGATAATCCTGACTTTTCCTCCTTCAGTTACTTTTGTCACATATTAGATTCATGTGCAGCTAAACCAGAAAGGATGCTAGGGGAATGGAAGATTGAATAATTGTAAGGTCATTTTCTGTAACAGAAAGCTATGACTTCTGGGAACTCTACCTGGATTTTGTTATTTAAGTATTAATTTTGTTATTTATGTCAACCTTACTCTCATTGAATTTGGCTTAAGGAGGGAATAACACGGGGTTGCTAGGTGGTGCAAAGGGCAGCTAAGTGGCTCAGTAAGTAAGAGCACTGGCCCCGGAGTCAGGAGGACCCAGGATCGGTTCTGGCCTTAGATACTTAACACCCACACACACAAAAAAAAAAACTGGCCATGTAACCTTGGGCAAGTTACTTAACCCCAATTGCTTTAAAAAAAAAAAGGAGAGAATAACTTACACATTAAATTGGGTATCTTACCATACAAAAAAGTAGGGAGGGGATAAGAAGGGGGATGATAAAAGAGAGAACAGATTGGGGGGAGGATAGTTAGAAGCACACACTTTTGAAAAGGGACAGATACAAAGTAGAAAATAGAACAAGTGGGGGGTGGGGTAGGATGGAGGGAAATATATTCAGTCTTTCACAATATATCTACTATGGAAATGTTTTGTGCAACTACACATGTACAACCTGTATTGAATTTCTTATCTTCCCAGTAAGGGTGGGTGATGAGGGAAGAAGGGAAAGAATCTGGAATTCAAAGTTTTAAAATCAAATGTTTAAAAAATATATTATTTTTTTACATGCACTGGGAAATAAGATATATAGGCACTGGGATATGGAGATCCATCTTGCCCTACTGGAAAATTGGAGGGGAAATGGGAGAGGATATAGGAGAGAGCAGATTGGGGGAGGGGATATTCAGTGGGATCACTTTTCTGGGGTGGTGGGTAAGGGAAAGATGGGGAGAAAATTTGTAACTCAAAATCTTGTGGAAATGAATGTTGAAAACTAAAAATAAACAAATTAAACCCCGTAAAAAAAAAAAAAAAAGAAAAAAGAAATGATGAGTAGACAGATTTCAGAAAAACCTGGAAAGACTTACATGAACTGATGCTGAATCAAATGAGCAGAACCAGGAGAACATAGTACACAGTAATGTCAACATTGTGTTATGGTTAACTATGATAGGCTTAACTCTTCTCAGCAATACAATGATCCAAGATAATTCCAAAGGTTTTGCGATGGAAAATGCTATCCACATCCAGAAAAAGAACTGACGGACTCTAAATGCAGATTGAAACATATTGTTTTCTATTTTTTTTATTTGTTTATTTTTTGTTTTTTACTTTCTCATTTGTTCTGATTCTTCTTTCACAACATGACTAATGTGAAAATATGTTTAACATGATTGTACATGTATAATCCTTTTCAGATTGTTTGCTGTGTGGGGGTGTGGGGAGAGTAGAGAGGGAGGGAGAAAAATTTGGAGCTGAAAATTTTACAAAAAATGAATGCTGAAAACTATATTTACATGTATTTGGAAAAAATAAAATATTATTAAGAAAAAAATTGAGTCCCTTTCAACTAAAAATCAATGACTCTGTGTATCCCCCATACATGTGTCCCTCACCCACCCTCATTACATGATCCCTCAGTATGCTCACTTTTCCCACTGTGGGTATGTAATTTGGTTAGGAGGAGAATGTTCAATTCAGTTACTATGTTATTTCATTGAATTACTTTCTTTTGAACTGACTGTGTCCTTTCACTGACTAAAGGAAAAGTAGATTCATTGGATGAGGTTCATGAACTATGATTTTGAGTGGATATGGATGCACAGAGAACCTTGGACCAAGATAACTATTCTAGTGACCCTATGGTGAAGAGGGTTGCCACAGGTGTTATACATATGTCCCACCCACAGCCTTCCCACACTGTTTCCCAGAAGTTCCAAAAATATATACCTAAGTTTGATTCCTCTTCACCTAAGGAGCTATCAGAGGCAATCTCCTCTACAACCATCCTGAGAGAAACATGCTTGCGATCCTCAAAATGAGTGAATTCTTTATGGCAAGGCCAGGTCCTGATGGTAAAATAAGAAGTGGCAGATCTTTCCATGATCTACCAGTCTAAGAATTTCTATCTCCTCTTCCAGAAACAATGGGTTCAATTTGCAAAGAGGCAGATTGAGACTTAATGCCAAGGAAAAACTCTCTAACAATAGGGCTATCCAAAAGAAAAAAAAAAGGAATGAGAAGCCACTTTGAGAAGTTTCCCCTCAATGGACATCTTCATATACAGTTATCCTTTCCACATTGCAACTTTCCCCATTGTTGTTTCGATATATAATGGGTCATTATAAGAAATTAAATGGGAATTTTTGGGAAATCTTGTAGAAGCCATAGATGATCACATGTGAAGGCCATAAAAAGACACAGAAAAATATTTAACCCAAATTTTACAATAAGATATTGTAAACACTGCATAAAAGAAAAAGAAAAAAATGTCTTCTCTGGTACAAAGGGAAGGGCAAAAATTTTTACATGGATTTTCCAGAGCACCAGAATACCACACCCCTAACTCCCATGCTCCTAACCCCCATGATGTGGGAAAGATAACTGTATAGGCAGGCCAGCTCCTTATTAGGTAGATATGTTATATCTTGGGGTACAGGTTGGACTAGATGGCTATGGAGATCCCTGACAACTCTGTGATTCTGTGAAAATGGCCAAGACAGACAACTCAACAACCAGGCTGAGAAACTATGCAATTTATTGAAGTAAGAAAATGCAACATGCTCTTCACCGTGCAAGGGAGTAGCCCAGAGCACTGTGGCACAAGGGGAAGGCCAAGAAGACAGGCTGAGGAGAAGTGGCAGTGCCCATGACATCCACAGCAATTGGTAGTCAAAAGATCTTATCCACTCAACACTCCAGTCCAACCCCAGAATAACTGTGGGATTATACTTCTAGAAACCAGGGCAAGTCACCTTCCACCACAGACGATGTTAAACAGTGCCTGAACTGGACCACTGACTCCAGGATATAAAGAAAACCCAGAGAGAAGTAAGGTATGCTATGAAGGTCCAGTATCAGAGCTGCGCCATAGCACTGGCAGAGGCTAGAGGTAAAAGACTGCCATTGCCACAGTTCCTTCAGGGATATCTCCAGTCTTAGTTTTTCGTTGGCCACAGTGTTCCAGCTTTCAAGACCAATTGACAAATCTGGCTAAAACTGGTTATAGATGAGAGGGAGAAAACAAGCTGAAAGTTCATTGCTGCCTAAGAGACTTGGGGGGAAGGGGAAGGATCCATTCCTTAGGGTTTTTGATGGGAAGACCAAGGGTATTTTGTTGATGAAGATTAAGGAGTTAAAGATGATGCTGGGCAGAAACAAAAGGAAATAAAGGTAAATGATCAGATCAGGCCAGGTGAGGGGTGAGGTCGTTGTTCATTTTGAGATTACTTGTAGCGCTGGCTGGAGCTGGTCTGAGACACATGAATACTGGAACTGCCTTTGCTTCCAGTGCTGTATCCTCCACTTCCAGAGGTCTGGAGGCTGCTTCCAGAGCTGTATCCTCCACTTCCAGAGGTCTGGAGGCTGCTTCCAGAGCTGTATCCTCCACTTCCAGAGGTCTGGAGGCTGCTTCCAGAGCGGTGTCCTCCACTTCCAGAAGTCTGGAGGCTGCTTCCAGAGCTGTATCCTCCACTACCAGAGGTCTGGAGGCCACCTAAGTTGCTGCCAGTACTACCTCGGCTCCCAGAAACACCCCTTCGGCTCCCAGAAACACCTCGTTGGCTTCCAGAAGCACTGCCTCCACTGAGGTAGCTGCCACTGCTGGTACCACCAAAATTTCCTCCTCCAAAGCTGCCATGGCTTCCACCAAGACCACCACTGGTGTTACTGCTGGTAACGTTGCTCACCACAGCTGGAGGAAAAAATGTACACCCCACTCAACCAAAGGGTCAGGAAGGCTGGAGATCTGGAAGCAAATCCTAACTCTACCCTTCCTGTCAATGTTATGTGTGCAGAATCCTAATTCTGTTTTTCTTCTCTTCTTGAGATGGCAGATGGGAAAAAGTTAATTGACAGAAATGCCTTAGGAAGTCATCTCTGAAATTCTTTAAGAAAACTGGATGATTCCCTTACCAGAAAGGCTACAAGAAAAAAGCTTCTCCCCCAGGCACATAGGATCATAGCTGTAGAGCTGGAAGGGGCCTCAGAAGCCAACTAGTCCAATTTTCCCCATTTACAGATGGAAGCCCAGGGAGGTTAAGTGATTTGGCCAAGATCACAGTAAGTATAAGAAGGAAGATTTGAACCCAGGTCTTCTCATTCAAAACAGTGTCCTTCTCCCTATGCTATATGATCTCTGAAGTTCTTTCCTATTCTTGGAGAGTGTCTGAGAGTACCCAAGTACTCTCCTGATCAGCATTTGACAAAAGGCATTAATTCCTAGGATAAAAGAATATTGAGAACTCTAGAAGCTAGACTCTAGTGAGAAGTGGTCCTTGGAATAAAACTTCCTCCAAAACAGTTCAGTAATTCCCAAAAGTTTTATAGGTTGGACCTTCAACCAAGAGACAAGTAGACACAATTTCAGTGGCCCAAGGGAAATGGGGGGGACTGGTAAGGTAACTTGAATTAGTATTTTTTTTCTCTTTAACTCCCCCTCCCAGTCAGAGTAAAGACTCTTTATAACAAGTACTTACAGATGCTCACAGCACTCTGGCACTCTCCTGACATTCTAAAAAGGAAACAAAAGAAAGAGTCATTCCAACAATTTCCCTAACAGCAGGCTAAGGGAACAGGGAATAAAAAGCAGACACCCAAGATTATCTCTTCACAACACTCAATATAATAGGTACTATTATCCCTATTTTATAGATGGGGAGACAGAGTCTCAGAGGTTAAGTTCAAGATCTCACAGGTGGCAACTGTCTGGGGCAGGACAATGACCTGTGAGGTAAGTCATGCAAGTAATAAGGTTCAGAGCCACGATTTCAACTCAGGACTCACCTGACTCCAAGACCTTTGCTCTTGCTATTTATCAGAGGCAGCTGGAAAAGAGTATTGGGCTTGAAGTCAGGAAGACCTAAGTTTAAATTCTGCTTCAGAAATGGCTGGCTGTGTGGCCTTTCACAAGTCACTTCACTACTGTTTGCCTCAGTTTCCCACCAGTGTTGTTGTGAAGATCAAATGAGATAATACATGTACAGTGCTTTACATATCTTAAAGCACATTATGAATGAAAGCTATTATTACTATACCATGATACCTTAATATAGAATGTGATATAACATAATATAACATTATATTACATTACATTATACTATATTATGTTATATTATACTATGTTATATGCTATCAAATCATATCATATCATATTATATTATGTTATAATGTATTATATGGGGCAGCTAGGAGGTACAGTGAATAGAGGGCCAAACCTGGAGTCAGGAAGGTCTGAGTTCAAATTTGACCTCAGATACTTGGGCAAGTCACTTAACCCTATTTGCCTCAGTTTCCTCATCTATAAAATGAACTGGAGAGCACAGCAAACACTCCAATATCTTAGCTAAGAAAACCACAAACAGCAACATATACAACACATACATATGTATGTATGTATGTATGTGTGTGTGTGTGTGTGTGTGTAAAACACATTTATATAGCATTTACTATGTTCCAGGAACTATGCTAAGCACTTTACAATTATTCTCTATATTGTGCTAGAAAAACGCTTTCATCTTTTTATATGCTCTGTCTCCCTCATCAAACTAGAAACTCCAGCAAAGTCCAGTTTCAAATAATAATGGAAATGATTATTAAGTCTAAGCCTGCCAAAGTTTCATCCCTCCAGTTCCACACCTGCACTCCTCTCCCTCCAACAGCTTCCTGTATGTGGCAATCTCCACATCCAAGGCCAACTTCACATTCATCAGTTCCTGGTAGTCTCTCAGCAGGCGGGCCAGGTCATCCTTGGCCTTTTGCAGGGCGGACTGCAATTCCTGGAGTTTGGCCTGGGCATCCTTGAGGGCCAGCTCCCCACGCTGCTCAGCTTCAGCTATGGCTGCCTGTAGGTTGGCATTCTGAGGGAGGGAGAGCAGTGGGAGAGGGGTTAGCTGCATGAAGAGGAGGAATCCCAGTCTCCCCTAGAGGGATATTTGTTGCCCTTCCAATATCCCTCTCTCCCCTAAGGAAGAATCCCCAGTGACGCACACTATGGAGCCAGACAGGAGCCAACTGGGTCTATAACTGGGTTATCATGATTCATGTGTACTAAAGGCAAGGAAACCAAGTTCTTTCCACAGACTGGAGAAATCTAGACTAGTGATTCCTTGACTTCAATTGTTGATCTTTTAAAAAGAAAAAAGCCCCTCTTACTGAATCATATGCTTCTTGTGAAGTGGAATTCCTTGAGAAAGCTAAACAAAAAGTTATAGACTTGTACTATGTCCAAAACAAGGCCTCCTGAAGAACTGAGTGCAACATCTTATGGACTCTGGAAGCTTTTAACCTCTTAGATGTTCCTTCTGGTGAGATATTCTCTTGGTAATTTGCCATAAGAGGAGATTATCCCACTCTAGAGATTTCTCAGAATTCCTCAGACCATTCCAGTGCATCCTGGTGCCTGTAGCAGAAATAGACTCTACCCTCTCATTACACCAGAAGGAACATCTAGAAAGCCAAATACTTCCAGAGATGCCCATTAATTTAGGAATGGTTGAACAAGCTGTGGGATATGAATGTAATAGAATACTATTGTTCTATAATAAATGATGAAGAGGAAGATTTCAGGAAAACCTGGAAAGACTTATATGAACTGAAGCTGAGTGAAAGTAAACAGAATCAGAACATTGTACACAATAATGGCAACATTTTGCAATGTTCAACTATGATAGACTTAGCTCTTCTCAGCAATACAATGATCCAAGACAATTTGAAAAGACTCATGATGGAAAATACCATCCACAGGGTGGTTAGGTGGCACAGTGAGTAGAGCACAAGCCCTAGAGTCAGGAGGGCCTGAGTTCGGATCAGGCCTTAACACACATAAAAATATTAGCCATGTGACCTTAGGCAAGTTATTTGACCCCAATTGCCCTACAAAAAGCAAAAAAAAAAAATACCATCCACATCCAGAGAAAGAACTATGGAGTCTGAATACAGATTGAAGCATACTTTTCACTTTTTTTGGTTTTGGTTTTCTTTTTTCATGGTTTTTCCCTTTTGTTCTGTTTCTTCTTTCACAATATGACTAATGTGGAAATATGTTTAGCATGATTGCACATGCATAACCTATATCTGATTGCTTGCCATCTTGGGAAGGGGGGAAAGGGAGAGAGTAAGGAAGAAAAGTTTGGAACTCAAAATCTTATTTTAAAAAATGAATGCTTAAAACTATCTTTACATGTAATTGGGGAGAAAAAAACAACTATTTACCAAAAAACCTTCCAGAACCTATAATATCCCCAAAGAAATTACAAGGAGAAAGGGTTAAAGGGGAGGTAGAAGTAGCCAGTTGCTTCTCCCTCTTTCTCAAAAAGCCCAAATATTCCCTCTGTTAATCTGAATCCTACATGTATCCCATTATTACCCAGCTGTCTTCCAAACATTGAAGAAATCGCAAGCCCAGCCCCTGCTGTGCAGAGCTCTATCCCACCTGTTTCTTGACGTTCTCAATCTCAGCCCGCAATCTCTGGATCATCCTGTTGAGCTCCATGATTGTACTCTTGGTGGTCTTCAGGTCATCGCCATACCTGCCCACTGTGTTCTGCAGCTCTCCCAGCTGGCATGTAAATGGAGACGAATGTAGTAAGGCTGAGGTACTCTCAGCTCAATGTTGGACATAGTTTTCCAAGGGGAGATGGAGAAATGGCCTAGAGGAAGACTTACCTTGGTCTGGTATGCGTTCTCAGCCTCTGCCTTGCTCTTCTGAGCGATCTCCTCGTATTGAGCCTTGACTTCAGCAATGATGCTATCCAGGTCAAGAGAGCGATTGTTATCCATGGAGAGTATCACAGAGGTGTCACTGACATGGCTTTGCATCTGCGACAGCTCCTGTAGAGCAGAAATGGTCACTCATCCACTCCCAGGGTTGGGGAAACAGAAAGACCCAGGGTTGAAACAGGAAGAGAAACCGTAACACAAAGACCACTCCAAGAATGATGCAGGCAGAAAAAAAAAAACTTAAACTTGGGGTTTGATCTCAGCTTGAAGGAAAACAGGTTGCAAACTTTAAAGAAATCTGGAAAAACTGTCAAGATGTCAAGTTACTTCACATAAAGAAATAACTCATTAAATCTTGTGAAAAGACAGGGAAGGCCTGATGGAAATCAGGCTTGGGACTCAATGGAAATCAGGCAGCAAGACCAATAGAAATGAATCTTTTCCCCCTCGTCCCCAAGATCTTCTGTGTGTGGCTGGTGGAGGGGAGGCTGAGGTCTGTGTAGGCTGGGGAAGGAGTTGGAAAACAGATGCAGCAGGGGCTAGAGTGAGGATGAAGAGGAAGCAAAAGAAGACAACACTAAGGTCCAATCAAGTTTGGATGATCCAGAGAGAGTAGCTAAGCAGCCTTTCTCTGAAGCTACTATTATTTAAACATCATTGGTAATATGTGAAGGTCACCTCCCCAGGAAGGTCAGATCATCATTGCCCTCTCCATGGTGCTGACAGAAGACCGAATTTAGGTGCCTGAGGGGAGGTACACAGAACAGTTGGGGTAGACAGAGGAAGGGTCTTTACCATCTCATAGAGAACTCTCAGGAAGTTGAGTTCATCTGTCAAGCTGTCTGCACGGGCCTGCAACTCAACCTTGTTCATATAACCAGCATCCACATCCTGGGGGAAAGAACCAGAGCACAGAGATTTACCCCTCAGACTCAGTACTCCCTCTTCCAGTGTGTACTTTCTCCTTAAGGAATGACCTTTTCCAAAGTGAACTTCATTTGGGGCTGTTCCTCTCTGGCTGTTACCCTTTAAAGCATAACTCCATTAAATTATTCCATTCATAATAAAAACCTTTCTTTACAATTTAGGTCACATTGATTGTACATTTGAACCTACATCTTTCTGACTCCAAATGTGGTCCTCTAACCACTACACACACTACCTCTTCCCAGTTCCCACCTCCATTTCTTCATCTGCAAAATGAGAATAGCACTTGGACAACACGCTTCACAGGATTGTTGAAAGGAAAGTGCTTTGAAAGTCTTCAAATCACTAAGCAGGGTTTCTTTACTTTTTTGGTGTCCTGTACTCCTCTGGCAGTCTGAGGAAGTTGGTGGCCCCTTTTCAGGGGCTTTAAATACATTTAATTGCATTATAAACTTGAGTTTAAACCCAGCCTCAGAAACTTGCTTAGCCATGTGACCCTGAGCAAAGGCATTTAAGTCTGCATCAGTCTCCTCAACTATAAAATGGAGATAATAGGGGCAGTTAGGTGGTGCAGGGAATGCAGCACCTACCCTGGAATCAGGAGGACCTGTGTTCAAATCCAGCCTCAGACACTTAACACAAAACTAGCCCTATGACCTTGGGCAAGTCACTTAACCCCAATTGCCTGCCTTCCCCCCTCCAAAAAGTAAAAATTAAAAATAAAATGGAGATAATAATAGCATCCATTTCATAGGGTTGGTGCATAAATCAAATGAGCTAATATTTGTAAAGTGCTTAGCACAGTGCCTGGCACATAGTAGGGGCTTAATTCCCTTCCCTTATGCATATCTGCCTAATGTTTTCAATCCATTCAATGTATTGTGCATGCATGCATAATGTTGTAAATACATTTGAAACACACATGATTAAAAAGGAAACCAATTGTATTAAAATAAAGAAGTAATTTTTCCCATTTGAGTTCATGAACCTCTAGAAATCTATGCACAAAACTCTTCTCAGAGTGATGTTTTTAAATGCACAAAATAAAATACAAAGGTTTACAAAGGAAATGGATTATATTGAAATACAGTTGTCAAAACATTTTTAAAGCTTAAGGACCCCTGACTTACAGAGAAATGAGTTATTGTTATTACCAACCTCCTCAAGATTTCTAACATGTGCAAATCTACAATATTACTATTATTATAATTGGTGGCTTTAATTATGATGCCCAATGTTTATTTTTGTTGTTGTTCAGTTGTTTTAGTTATATCCAATTCTTTTTTTCATTTATTTATTTTTACTTTTTAATATTCATATCCAATTCTTTGGGATCCCATTTTGGGCTTTCTCGGCAAAGATACTTAAGTGTTTGCCATTTCCTTGTCTAGTTCATTTTAACAGAAGAGGAAACTGAGGTCAACAGGGTTAAGTGACTTGCCCAGGGTTACACTAGTATGTGTCTAAAACCAGATTTGAACTCAGGAAAAAGTGTTCCTGACTTCAAGTCTGACACTCTATTCATTGTGCAATATTAACGCTGCATATATTCATTGTTAATTAGTGTACTGACATTGTTGGCAAAAATAACAATAATTCTATTTCTTAAAATGGCTTTTTCCCCTCATAGAGAACCTTTCCCCTCCAGGGTCCATTTATGAAAAAGTAGAACCCTAAAGCATTACTGACTGGATCTGCTATGGGGTGGCAACCTTCAAAAAAGAGAATCTTGGTTTTAACCAAGTCTATCTCACTTACCTTTTTGATCCCAACAAACTCGTTCTCTGCAGTTGTACGTTTGTTGATCTCATCTTCATACCTGTAGAATAAAAAGACACACCATTGGACAGTGACATCTCAGGGATAAAAAGAAAACAGAGAGAGAAACTCCAAAGGTACAAGCAAAATCTCTCTCTCTCTCTCTCTCTCTCTCTCTCTCTCTCTCTCTCTCTCTCCAAAAAAAGGGATTCTTCCCTTTTTGACCCTCATCCCTCTGCTTCTCATATATCTAAACTAGAGGAAGGATAGCTTTCTAGAACATAGGACTGAAAACCAGTAGAGACTTTAAAAATAATCTAGTTCATTTTACAGATGAGGAAACTGAGGCCCAGGGAGTACAAGTGATTTACCCAAATCACAAGGACAGTAGCCTGTACAATGTTGTCTCTTAAAATCATAGGAATTAGAGATATTGCTGTGGAAAAAAGAAAATGTTGTGTCTTCTAAGAGGTATCATCCATTAGGAATAACCTCACCAAAATAAGCCTTAAGGCATCCTTAAGGAACAAGGTGGTGAGGATATTCCAAGGGCTCCAAATATAATTGTCTCCCCTTTTCCCTCTCCCCAACCTTGAAGAGTCCCAGGAGCAGATTTTATTAGAAATCTCCCTTCACTTAGCAAGATTGTTCTACTTGGATCAAAGAATCAAGGGACCTCAGAGGGCATATAGTCCAATCCATACCTGAGCAAAAAATCCCCTTTACAAGATTTCCAACAAGTATTATTCAGTATTTTCTTGCAGCACTCCAGTGATGGGAAACGCTGCCCCCAAGACAGCATATTCCATCTGGGGCAGCTCTAATAGGAAGCTTTTAATTTCATCAAGCCTAAATTTTACTCTCTGCAATTTCCTCCTCTTACTCCTAGTTCTGTATTCTCGAGCCAAGGCTGTCAGTGCGTAATTTGGGTAAAATCTCTGGTTGGACATACTTTAGTATATCAGTCAATCTAAGAATATTGACTGAAGATTCAGTTAGGAGCAACAAAAAGACCCAGTTAGGACCATGCCTTGCTGCTAATCTTCCAAGAGGAATTGAGAGCACTCACTTCTTTTTGAAGTCTTCCACCAGCTCTTGCATACTCCTCAGCTCTCCATCCAGTCTCCCATGCTCCCCCTGGAGCCCATCCAAAGTCCTCCGAAGGCTGCTGATGTAGCCCTCAAAGAGGGGCTCGAGATTGTTGGTTCCTGTGACAGAGTTGGTGCCCTGCTGTTGGAGCAAGCTCCATTTGGTCTCCAGAACCTTGTTCTGCTGCTCCAGGAACCGCACCTGCACACAGCATCAGGAGAGACAAGACATGATATTGGATGGACAGGGTTTGGCTCAGATACCTCTGTTCAAGGTCAACCATGACCCCAACACCAATCGAGGCCTTCTGTCTGGATCATCATCTCTCTCTCCCCTACAATTACAAAAAAACCCAAGGTTCTAATTGAGGATAAGGTATCACCGAAGGGAAGGTCTTTGGATTCTGAAAATTTTCATCACTGTCAATTTCATTGAGGAATAAAAGCAAGAAAAGTAACAAAATGATTCAATCATCCTCATACATTTCCACTACTGCAAGCTTAATCGCAATTATCCAGTTTCTGGATTACCCAGAGTTAATTTTAAGTCTAGAACTGATTTCTTCATGACATCCGTCATATTCATCCATGTCTATGCATTTCTATGCCTTTGAAGAGTGTTTCTCAAACTGTCCAACAAGGAAATATGAAACACCCAAAGTTTGCTAGGATTTTTTTTAAATGAACCATATGTTGCTTGTTAACCATGCATTAAATATAATAATTTTAGAAGATCTGTTTACAAGAGTTCTGCCAAAGTTGTTTTTTTTTTTAATGAAAAGTCCCATTACCATGGAAAAGTTTGAGAACCACTACTTTAAGAGAATGTAAGTCAATTTTCACATTAGCTAACTCATAACATAAGGAAGGCAAGTCTACAGGTAAAGATATGAAAATGCACTCCAAGAATGAACAAATGCCAATGATATTTTAATTACCTGAAGGCCTGTTGCTCACCAGAAATGTTGGAAAAGTAACTGTAGGATTGGACTCTTCAACTCTTTTCTTCCCCCAGATCTCAATACACTTTTATTTCCCCTCTCCTTTATACCCACCCTATGTCATAGAGTGAGACCACAACAAGAATCCTTCCCCCAGAATACATGTGAAGGGAGGGAATCAAAGAGTGGTTGAGCTATTTCTTCCATGTCACACAGTATATCATGGCAAAATTAAGAAAAGAATTCAAGTCCTTTGTTTTCCTGACACTGCCACCATTCTTGGGATATCCTCCCATAACCAATCATCAAAAACAATAGCACTGCTTTTGGCTCTGTGGGGGCTCCTTTACCTTGTCAATGAAGGAGGCAAATTTGTTGTTGAGGATCTTGATCTGCTCCCGCTCTTGAGTCCTCACAGCCCCAATCTGGGGGTCGATCTCCACATTGAGGGGCTGCAGGAGACTCTGGTTGACAGTCACTTCCTGGATCCCACCAGGTCCAAAGCCACCAGCTCCTCCAAAGCCACCCAGGCCACCAAAACCACCAGCCCCTCCAAAACCACCAGCTCCTCCAAAGCCACCAGCCCCTCCAAAACTACCAACTCCTCCAAAGCCACCAGCCCCTCCGAAGCCACCTCCTACTCCCCTGCCACCTCCAAAGCCACCTCCACAGATGCTGTGCCCACCGCCATAGCCAAAGGACCCACCCCTGGAGCCACCAGCCACGCTATAGGAGATGCTTTTGTTGCCACCCAGGCTGTAGAGGCTTTGGCTGCCAAAACCACCTGCCCCACTACGGGACCCACAGGCTCCTCCACCAGAGCGCCCTGTGCGGGCCACGCAGCTCATGCGGCTGCTGCCAGAGACCACAGCCGAACGGCCAGAGAAACCCTGGCTCCCACCGCTGGAGGTCTTGCAGACTTGTCTGTTCATGGTGAATGGATAAAGAGCTTCTCAAGGAAGAGTAGAGAAGACTACAAGGCAGAAGGATAGAAATGCCAGTGGGGCCTGGCATTTATATACAGATAAGAAGTGAGGCTTGGTGGAAGGAGAGGCAGGCAATTAGCTAAGAGTCATAAAGGGTTTGGTTTGCCTCCAAGTTAATAAGTTAGTTCTGGGTTCCCAACACGCCTCAGAGATAATCCCCTGGCCCCAAATAGCTTTGCTTTCATAGCTTAATCACCCCAAACTTGCCCCAGTTGACAAAAGAGGTGAGTCTTTCCTCTACCAGTTGAATTAATTTCCTCCTGGGCCTTAGGCAGGCAAGCAGTAAGTGCCAGCACAGTGGAGGGAAAGGAACTGGGGAATGGTAACACAGTGTAATGGAAAGAAAATAAATTTGAAGTCAGGAAACATGGGCTCAAATCCCAGTTTTGCTCTTTACCTTGGGCAAATCACTTAGCCTCAGTTAAATGGACCTCAGTTTCCTCATCTATAAAATGGTAGGATTGTACTTAGTGACTTCTAATATCACTTCCAGTTCAAAATCCACCACACATACACCTGGGCAATTCATGGTCTTCTAATAGAGTTGCGCTCTCCTCCCTCTAGACTGAGATTTCTGAGACTGTAAGAGATCCCTGTCCATTGGTGCTTGGAATGACTTAAAGAGACATAAGTCTGAATAAATGTGAAGTGGAGTTGGGCAGAGCATATTCTGGAAGATTGGGGCAAAAAGCCAAATGAGGAGCTGAAAGTGAGTGGAAGAGATGGGGAAGGGGGAGGGGTTGTTGTTAGAGCATAAGGGATGGGGAGGGGTGCCTATAGAAAGGAAAGCAGATTAAGGGAGGCAATGGTCAGAAGCAAAACAGACTTCTCAACTTTTCCCTCTCAGAACTAGAATTAATCTAACAATAAAATAAACAAGAAATAAGTTAAGGAGAAGAATTAAATTTTAGAAAAGTTAAATACAATAGACCTATGGAGAAAACTGAATGGAAATAGAAATATCTTTTCTCAATTGTATATGGCACCTCCACAAAAATGGAATATATATTAGGGCAGAAAAACCTCACAACCAAATGCAGAAAAGCAGAAATGTTAAATGCATCCTTTTCAGATCAAAATGCAATAAAATGACATTCAATGAAGGGCTGTGGAAACATAGATTAAAAATTACTTGGAAGCTATAATTCCTAAACAATGAATAGATCAAACAACAAATCAAAGGAGCAACAAATACTGTCATTAAAGAGAATGAAAATAATGGGATAATATACCCAAAAAATGGGTATATTGACACAGTCAAAGCAGTATCTATCTAAAACTATCAACAAGCATTATCTGCATTGAGAATAAGCTAGAAGCCTTCCCAATAAGATCAGGAGTGATGTTAGGATGCCCATTATCATCAAATTTATTCAATATTGTACTATGAATTCTAGCTATAGCAGTAAGAGAAGAAAAATAAATTGAAGGAATTGGAATAGGAAACAAGGAAACAAAACCATCATTCCTTGCTGATGATATGATGGTACCTAGAGAATCAACTAAAAAATTACTTGAAACAATTAACAACTTCAGCAAAGATGGAGGATATAAAATAAAACCACATAAATCATCAGCATTTCTATATACTGCCCAAAAACCCAGGTGGAAGAGATAGAAGGAAAAACTCCATTTAAAATAACCACAGACAATATAAACTACTTGGGAGTCTACCTGCCAAGACAAACCCAGGAACTATATGAACACAATTACAAAGCAATTTTCACGCAAATAAAGTCAGATCTAAACAATTGGAAAAAATATCAATTGCTCATGGGTAGATTGAAACAATATAGTAAAAATGACAATTCTACCTAAGTTAGTTTGCTTATTCAGTGCCATACCATTTAAGTTTAAATTTTATAGAGCTAGAAAAAATAATAACAAAATTCATCTGGAAAAACCAAAGGTCAAGAATATCAAGGGAATCAATGACAAAAATGTAAAGGAAGGTAGCAGTACCATATCTCTATTACAAGGCAGTAATCATCAAAATAATCTGGTACTGGTTAAGAAACTGAGTGGTGGATCAGTGGAATAGACACACAGTATAAATCATTATAGTAATCTAGTGTTTGATAAACCCAATTATCTAAGCTTTTTGGTCAAGAACTCACAATTTGCCAAAAATTACTAGGAAAACTAATAAGCAATTTGGCAAAATTAGGTATAAACTAACATTGCACACTGTATACCAAGATAAAGTCAAAATGGGTACACTGTTTAGACATAGAGGGTGATTCATAAGCAAATCAGGGGAGCATGGAAAAATGTACCTTTCAGATCTATGGATAAGGAAAGAGTTTATGACCAATCAAGAGGTAGAGAGCATTACAGGTTATAAAATAGATGATTTTGATTACATTCAATTAAAAAATTTTTGCACAAACAGAATGCAGCCAAAATTAAAAGGAAAGCTAGACACTGGGGATGGGGAGGGAAATTCTCCCACAAAGGCCTTGTTTCTCAGATGTATAGAAAACTGAGTGAAATTTATAAGAATACAAGTTATTTCCCAATTGATAAATGATTAAAGGATATGAGCAGGAGGTTTTCAGAAGAAATCAAAGCTATCTATAATCACATAAAAATGCTTTAAATCATTATTAATTCGAGAAATGTAAATAAAAATACCTCTGTGGTACTCTCTTAAACCTATCATATTGGCTAATATAACAGAAAAGAGAAATGACAAGTGTTGAAGGGGATGTGGAAAAATTGGGACACTAATGCACTGTCAGCGGAGTTGTAAACTGATTCAACTATTCTGGGGAGTAATTTGGTATCATGCCCAAAGGGCTATAAAACTGTGCATACCCTTCGCACAGTACCAGTAGTCTTATATTCCAAAGAGAGGTGAAAAAGGGGGGGGAGGACTTACATGTACAAAAATATTTATAGCAGCTCTTTTTTGTGGTGGCACAGAACTGGACATTGGGGAGATGCCTATCGATTGGGGAATGGCTAAACAAGCTGTGGCATATGGTTTTGATGAAATATTGCTGTGCCATAAGAAAAGATGAGCAAGATATTTTCAGAAAAGCCTGGAAAGACTTTCATGAACTGATGCAAAATGAGGTAAATAGAACCAGGAGACCATGATACACAGTAACAGCAATATTGCATGATGATCAAGTGTGAATGACTTAGCTATTCTGATAGCTAATATTCTGATAGCTAAGTCAATGATTCAAGACAATTCCAAAGGACTCATATGGGGAAAAAAATACTATTCACCTCCAGAGAAAGAACTGATGGAGTCCAAATGCAAATCAAAGCATACTTTTTCAACTTAATTTTTTTGGGTTTTTTTTTATTTTTGATCTCTTTTCTTCTGCAACATGGCTAATATGGAAATATGTTTTGCACGATTCCACATGTATAATCTATATCAGTTGCTTTTCTTCTCAAGGGAGGAAAGAAAGGAGGGAAGGAGAGAATTTGGAACTCAAAATTTTTTTAATGAATGTTTTAAAAATGTACATATAATTGAGAAAAAGGAAAGAAAGAAAGAAAGAAAGAAAGAAAGAAAGAAAGAAAGAAAGAAAGAAAGAAAGAAAGAAAGAAAGAAAGAAAGAAAGAAAGAAAGAAAGAAAGAAAGAAAGAAAGAAAGAAAGAAAGAAAGAAAGAAAGA
>NW_027186342.1:955898-1036469 GCF_028583685.1 Petaurus breviceps papuanus
AGAAAGAAAGAAAGAAAGAAAGAAAGAAAGAAAGAAAGAAAGAAAGACAGGAAGGAAGGAAGAAAGAAGGAAGGAAGGAAGGAAATGGAGAGAATACTGATGCTCATTCCTGTAGCAACTACCACCTCCAGATTCCAAACTACAGCTCAGGGATTTGTTTTCTCTATGAAGCCACTTATTCTTTAGTTCTTCCATTTATCTCCCCCTCTCTTTTCATCCTTTCTCTTTCCATAGAGAGCAGAACAAAAGTGAACAAGCTTCGATTACATACAGAAAGAAGGTTTAAAGTTAGACACAAAGGAAGGGCTTGTGGAAGGGAGCTAAAATAGATCAGAAGAGACAGTCAACCTTCTTCCTTGAATGATTTTAGGATTGTTGGGGTGGGGGGGAGGGGCAGGGAGGATTAATTGCAAAGACTCCTGGAGAGTCTTTCCAGGCTCCCTGGAACCCCAGGGTTGACATTGTGTAACTGTAAGCAGGTCATTTGACCTCACTAAGCCTCAGTTTCCTCATTTGAAAGTGAAAGTAATAACACTGCCCTATCTGCCTTGTTATAATTGTTGTCAGTAAAGTGTTTTGTAAACTTTAAAGTGTTATAGAAATATAAAATGTTATTGGAGTTCTAAAAACAGCTTCCTCCCCATCATTTACACTAGTGACATTCATGGGGCTGTGCGTAATAATGCCAAATAGTAAAAGATTTAAATCTGGAAAGGACCAAACTCCTTAATTAGCAGATGAGAAAACTGAGGTGCAGGGAAAGGAAGCATTACTCTTTCCTAGATAGATGTTTCAGTGAATAGAGTACTGGACTTGGAGTCAGGAAGTCCTGAATTCAAATCCCACCTCAGACACTTACTAGATGTAAAACCCTGGGCAAGTCACTTAACCTCTGTCTGCCTCAGTTTCCTCATCTGTAAAATGGGGATGATAATAATAGCACTTACCTCCCAGGGTTGTCATAAGCATCAAATGAGATAATACGTGTAAAGTGCTTTGAAAATTTTAAGGCACTATTCAAATGCTAGCTATCATTATCATAGCCAAGGTAGTTAATTGTCACAGTCAGGATTCAAACCCAAGTCCTCTGGTTTGTGAGATGTGAGGGAAAATGTCTTTAAGAAAGATACAAGGGGTGGCTTGGTGGCACAGTGAATAGAGCATCAGCCCTGGAGTCAGGAGGACCTGAGTTCAAATCCTGCCTCAAACACTTAACACTTACTAGCCCTGTGACCTTAGGCAAGTCATTTAACCCCAATTACCCTACCTTCCCCCTCCAAAAAAAGTAAAAACACAAACAAAACAAAGAAAGATCCAGGGCTCCTTCTTCTACATGTGAAATGGCTCCATTGGCTTCCACTCAGAGATGCCTTCCCAGCAACACTCTCCCACCCCCACTCCATACTATCAAACCCCTCCCTAAGGCACCCCCCCTCCCAGTGAACCAGCTCTTCCTGTTCCCTGTTCTCTTTAGAGAAGTGAGATCGAGCTTTCCAGGGGAGATAGGAGAGTCAAAGAGGAAGAGCTGAATTTTCCTGATCATGACCATCTCAGCCTAATATTAAAATGACTCGAGCTCCCAGAGCACATTCTGAAGGAGAATAAAGGGTGGCGACTCATAAGAATGCTGTGGGTTGGGGTGGAGACCCAAGGAATACCAGGTAGGATGAGGGAGGATTCAAGAAAGAAGGTATGTTTTGGGAGCTGGGAGACCCAACTTCTCACCCCACCTCATCATTCAGCATGACAATAAGATCTCTCCACCTTGTAGAGTTACCTGAAGGCTTAGAAGATACACAAAAGTGAAAGCATAAAGCATGTTGTCTGGTCTGGATCTATGATTTCAGCAGTAAGAAAAAGTCCCAAAATGGAAACTGGGAAATGGAGAGTGCCATTGTTCTTGTAACTTGACATCTTAGAGAATTTCTTGTCCTTTAAACCTCTCCCTCACCCCCCACACACACCCCCACCAGAACTTCAAACTCCATGAAGGTAGGGGTCTGTCTTATCTAAACTTTGCATCATTTAAGCAACTAGTACAGAATTCTGCACATAGTAGGTGCTTTTAAAAAAACTTGTGCTTTATTGTGTTCCTGATCCCCACCCACTTGTTAGTAAAGCTATTGTTATGACATGCTATGGAATGTTATTAGCATGTTATATAGTCAACATGAGATTGCTTATTATTGCATGTTGATGCATTGGTAAAGTTGTGTGTCATTGACATGTTATGGTGTGTGCTATCATTAACATGTTATGGTGTGTTGTGCCATTAACATTCTGTGGTGTGTTGTTAACATGTTCATGTTATTGTGTGTAGTTGACATGTTATGGCGTGGCATGTCCTGGCCATTTATGTCATTTTATCGATATGTTATGTCATTTGCATGTTGTGGTGTGTACTTGACTGTTATGGCACACTGTGGTATGGTGCTGGCATGATGTTGATGTGTTGTGTGATGGTGTGTCATTAACGTGTTGTAGCATGGCATGTGATGGTGTGTCGTTGACGTGTTGTGGTATGTTGTGTCGGTGACTGTCATGTCATATATCATATCATATTCCTACTAGATTATAAGTTCCATGAGGGTAGGATTTGTATCTAGCTAAATTTTGTATCTTCCCCACTGCCTAGCAAAGTGCTTGCATATAGAAAGTATTTAAGGAATGTATATTTAATGAATGTACAAGTATATCAATAATCAAGATTTGTTGCTGGGCAGCTAGGTGGTACAGTGTATGAAGTCCTGGGTGTGGAGTGAGGAACACTCATCTTCCTGAATTCAAACTGGCCTCACACTAGCTGTGTGACCCTGGGCAAGTCACTTAACCCTGTTTGCCTCAGTTTTCTAATCTGCAAAATGAGCTGGAGAAGGAAATGGTGAACCACTCCAGTATCTTTGACAAGAAAACCCCAAATGGGGTCACAAAGAAGAATTGGACATGAATGAAAACAACTAAACAACAAACTGTTTTTCTCCCAGTGCTTAGCAAAGTGTTTGCATACAGTTGGTATTTAAGGAATTTGTATCTAATGAATGTACAAGTATGTCACTGATCAAGATAGACACGTTCCATCAAGGAATCAGATAATTGTGAAATGGCTCCATTGGCTTCCACTTGGATGCCTTCCCAGCAGCACTCTCCCACTCCCCACTCCATACTATCAACCCCTCCCTAAGGCACCCCCCCCTCCCAGTGAACCAGCTCTTCATGTTCCCTGTTCTCTTTAGAGAAGTGAGATCGAGCTCTCCCTTGCAAATCCTGGACATAGACAACCTTGGAGAGGAGAGAGAGCTGAGCCAGTCTCCTCTGAAGGAGGAAGCCATTGCAAAGCAAACAAAGATGGACAACACCACCCCCAACTCCCAACTCCTCCCAGTGACCCAGCTAAGCTCTTGGGCAGGGAGCTGCCCAAAACAACCACCCCAAAATCTCCTTATTTGCATCCTCTTACTGTTCATCCCTGCACACAGCAGCATAGCTGGAGGGGAGTGAGGAGAGGGTGATGCATGGGCAGATCACAAAACTTGCCAAAGCACCTCCTTATTTAGCTGACTTTTTTTTTTCACCAGTTACTGGTATTGAAAAAACCCTAGGCTTGCCATATTTCCTGCACGATTTCTAAACTCTTGGAGTCTAAGCACTTGGAGCCCTTTGGAAGATTCTGTTTTAATCCTGCCTCCACCCCCTGTCACACACACCATGTGAGGAGGCTGTTGTCAAGGCCTTAACCTCAAATTCTCCACATCAATAAAACAGGAACAATCATTACTCAACAGAGCTACCCTTAGGAGAAAATCTCCATCATGCCTTCCCTAAGGTAAAGAGTTGGGATCATAGAATTTAGAAATGGAAGAAAACTTGAAGATTCTCTAACCCAAGTCCCTTATTTTACAGATGAAGGCAAAGAAAACAGAAGATGAGGACAAAAATGGAGACTTGACCCAATTCATGCTGATAGTGAATGTGAGATCCAGCATTTGATTGAAGGCCTTCAGACTCAGAGTTCCATCCAGTTTCCAATAGAGTTTTCATTGAAAAGGAGAGATTCTCAAGCTTCCTTCTCTTGTGAATTTGATGATAAAGCTAATTAGAGTTACATTAAAAGAAGGAGTGTCAATATCAATAAGAAATTTAAAAGCTTGGCCATGGGTAAACCATAATGGGAATATTTAAGAGTTCACTGTGTTGCAAACTTCAAAGTGCTTTAGAAATATCACCTCATTTTACCCTCATAGCAACCCTGGGACATAGGTGCTAAAAAACCTGAGACTGGAGGGAATAGTGAAGGTGTGAGTTACAAAGCATTTGTAACTAGAGCTGAAATATTAGCCTGATGAAGACAGAACCACAAAGAGAGGACTAGACAAGTGCTGTGTGTCTAGAAATGGGTCCAAAAGGCTATGATGTCTGTGATCATTTTACAGGTTTGGTTTTGAGGACTTACTTTTCAAGAGTGGCTTATCATCCCTAAAAAAATTGATCTTACAATTATTGAAGACTAGCACCAGGTAGATAAGGGTGCTTTGGTTTGAACTGCCAACCTAAAGCTGTAAGATTGTTAGCTGAGAAAGAAAGTGAAATAAGTCATTTTGTCTACTCTTTACTCTTTTATTAATAAATGTTTATTAAAGCAGTCAGAATTAAATCATATGCAGCAAAATAGGTCATCCTTTTAAAAAGCAAAATTTTAACAAAATCAATGTGGGTACATTTTAGTACCTTTACCAACAACAACTTAATCTACTATTCACTCTAGACTTGTGTAGAAGACTTCTGTCCTTCAAGAACTCACTATTTGACAAAAACTACTAAGAAACCTGGGAAGTACTTTGTCAGAAACTAGGGATAGACCACCAACTCACACTGTATACCAAGTTAAAGTCAAAATGGAGACGTGATTTAGATAAAAAGAGTGAGATCATAAACAAATAAGAGGAGCATGGAAAAAATTACCTGTCAGATCTATGAATAAGAAACATTTAGAGCCAATAAGAGATGGAGAGGAACATGGGAGGTAGAATGGATAACTCTGATTACATGAAATTTTTTAAAAATTGCACAAAGGTAATACAGAAAAAAATTAAAAAGAAAACAGAAAAGTGTGGGCAGCGGGCAGGATTTTACAGTATTTCTCTGATAAATGCCTCATTTCTCAAATATATTGAAAAGTGAGCAAAATTTATAAAAATAGGACCCATTCCCCAATTGATAAACAGTCAAAATATATGAACAGATAGTTTTCAGAAGAAAAAATCAAGCTATCAATAGTCATATGAAAAAATGCTCTAAGTCACTAATAATTTGAGAAATGCAAATTAAAACAACTCTGAGGTGCCATTTCACACCCATTGGCTTAGATGACAAAAAGGAAAATGACAAATGCTGGAGGGGATATGGGAAAATAGGGACACTAATGCACTGTGGGTGGAATTGGGAACTGGTCTAACCATTTTGCAGAAGAATTTGGAACTGTGCCCAAAGAGCTATAAGACTATCCATATCCTTTGACCCAGGAACACCACTACTGGGTCTCTACCACAGGATAAAGAGCTCTATGTACAAAAATATTTATAGTAACTCTTTTTTGGGGTGGCAAAAAATGAAAATTGAGGGGCTGATTCTCAATTAAGAATAGTTGAATAAGTTGTGAGTTATGATTATGATGGAATAACATCATTATGCTACAAGAAAAGGCAAAGGATATGGTTTCAGAAAAACTGGGGAAACATCTAAACTGATGCAAAATGAAGTGAGAAGAACCAGAAAAACATTACATGGTAACAGCAATATTGTATCAATAATCAACTGTGAAAGACTTAGCTACTCTGATCAATGCAATGATCCATGACAATTCCAAAGGATTCATCGTGAATAATGTCTTCCACCTCCAGAAAGAGAATCTGTTGAGTGAAGATTAAAGAATATTTTTTCACCTTTTTTACTTTTCTTTCTTATCTTTGGCAACATGGCTAATATAGACATGTGTTTTGCACAACTTTACAAGTATAATGGATGTCATATTGCCCTCCTAAGTGGAGAGGGAGGAAAGGGGCTGGAGTGAGGGAGAGAATTTGGATTGAAAAAGTTTTGATTTTGTTAATGAATGTTAAAATAAAAATTTTTTAAAGATTTCTTCCCTCAGTGGGGTTTATCTTCAGGCTAATCTGGCAACAAAAGCCTGTTTCTCATAATTGTTACCTTTCTTCACTCTGAGCGTGGCGGAGAAGCTTGGTACATTGGCAATGGCCACTCATATCTATGAAAAGAGAGCCCTAGTCTGCCCCTCCAGCATCCTTTACCAGTCTGCCATACCCTCTGGCTCTGCCTTCTCCCTCTCTCTGCCAAAGAAGAAAGAATCAGTGATTGTGTGATTGTATCTCCATGCTAACAGCAGGAAATTTGAAGGACTTTCCAATCAGAAGAGGGTTATTTTCTACTCTGGCAAAGAAGAATAAGTTTCCCCTTCTCAACTAGCTAGCTGCTCTGATGAATGTGAAATTCACATAAAACAGCATTTCTCAACCTCCGAGATTACCTGTCACCATTATAGAATATTAAGCCTGGTAGAGAATTTAAAGACCATCTCATCTAGTCTCTAATTTTAAAGTTGAAGAAACAGGTCTAGAAAAGAGATGGAAGTAGGCTGAACTATATCATTACCAATGCTTATTAAGCAGGACCTTAACACAAAAGAAGTCTGAGATATAATTCTTGGAGGGACTTAATCACCAGATTAGAGAGATAACACAACAACAACCGTTATTATGGTCACAATTATTATTCCTCTTTATCTCCACCTCCTGGCTTCCTTTAAGATTCAGCTGAAGTAACACCTGCAAAAAACTTTTCCCAGTCCAATCCCTCCACTGCTGGTTCCTTTCCTCTGAAATTAATTCCCTTGTATATATATAACCAGAGGCAGATAGGTGCCACAGTGGATAGAGTGACCGGCCTGGAGTCAGAAGGAACTGAGTTCAAATTCAACCCCAGACATTTAATAGCTATGTGACTTCGGGCAAGTCGGTTAACCCTGTTTTGTTTAAAATCTGTTTAAAAAAAAAAAGGACTGGAGAAGGAAATGACAAACTTCTGTCAGTATCTTTGCCAAGAAAATCCCAGATGGGGTCATGGAGAGTTAGACATGACTGAAACAACTCAACAACACAGACATAACCATGTTTGCAGCTGTCTCTACTCTTAGAATGTGAATTCCTGGGCCGGCTAGGTGGAGCAGTGAATAGAGCACCAGCCCTGGAGTCAAGAGGACCTGAGTTCAAATCGAGCCTCAGACACTTAACACAAAACTAGCCATGTGACCTTGGGCAAGTCACTTAACCCCAATTGCCCTACCTTCCCCCCTCCAAAAAACAAAAAGAAAAATCTAAAAAAAAAAGGAATGTGAATTCCTTGAGGAGAGGGACTGTTTTTGCCTTTCTTAGTACTTAGTACAGTGCCTGGCATATAATAAATGCTTGTTGATAATAATGGAAATGATGATGATAGTGGTGGTAGTGGTGGTGATGGTGATCAAGTGATTATAGGGGTGGTGAAGTGATATTGATGATGGTGGTGGTGATGGTGGTGGTAGTTAGATGGTGTAGTAAGATGGTGGTGATGATGATGATGATGATGATGATGATGATGGCAGTATGATGGTGATGGTAATGGTAGTCAAGTGGTGGTAGTGATAGTTATGATGATGATGATGATGGAGGATTGTGGTGATGATGTTGATAATGAAGAAGAAATAAAAGGATCAATTCTGGTCCTTGTGTGTAGAACATTGTACAGTCATTTTCCCATCATGTGTGATTCCATTTGGGCTTTTATTAGCAGAGATACTGGAATGGTTTCCATTTCTTTTTGCAGTTCATTTTACAGACTAGGAAACTAAAGCAAACAGGGTTAAGTGACTTGCCCAGGGTCACATAGCTAGTAAGTGTTTGAGGACTGATTTAAACTCCAGGCCTGTCACTCTATCCATTGTACCCCCTAGGCACTTAATAAATGTTTATTGATTGATTGAAGCCAGCTCAGAAATTCTATCCTCAGATTAATGTCAAGATATGGAGAGTTAGGGGGAAATTCATGCATTTTTCTCCTCCCTGGTTGTTGCCCCTGTCACAGATACAGGGAACCTAAAAATGTTTGGAGGGATGGCTAGGTAGTGCAGTGAATAGACCTCTAGTAAGGAGGTCCTGAATTCAAATCCAGCCTCAGACACTTAACCCAAAAAACTAGCTGTGTGACCTTGGGCAAATCATTTAACCCCAACTTCCCTCCAAAAATATAAAATTAAATTCAAATTTAAATGTTAGGACTAGAATTCTTTAGCGTAATTGTTTTCCTGTACATAAGGTGAAAAAAAATTCCCCCAAAACAGGATTCTCTCAAACAGCATCTAAGGATGTAAGATCCTCTGTTCTTCCTTAAGACAGTAAGGTTAAGATAAAAGACCACTGGATTTGGAGTCATAAGACCTCACTAGGCTCTATTTCCAATCCCATTATTTCCTAGTTGTGCAAACTCAGGTCTTAGTTTCCTAATCTACAAAATCATAGTAATAATATTATGTGAGACTCAAATGAGATAATGCATAGAAATATATTTTTCAACCAAAAATGCCAGTTACATATATTATTCAAAAAAGCATAGATAAAAAATTAGGTGAATGCTCACTTGTTACCTGAGTAGTCCTAATCTTAATATTTCTAGAGCAGTTGTTTTCAAAATGGGGCCCACTGCATAACCAACCATAAGGAGGTCTGTGATCAACCAATCAAAAGGTAAGAAGATGAATCACATCCCACTCTCTCTTCTTATCCAGTCCTGAGGCTTTTCTCCAACCCAACCACACCTACCCTAATCCTCCTACACTCTCCTCACTCCTCTCTCTTCTATGGGATCTTCTGGCCTCTCCTATTCTGAGATAGTCTAAGGACCCTCAAGGTAATTATAGACTAACAATACACCTCCCAAGCACTTAGAGCAGCTGCTGTACAAGTGCCACTGGGAAAATTCCACCTCCTCTATTATACGTACCCCATCCACCAGTGGCTACTCAGGCACCACTTAAAGGAAAAGCTCTGTGCTCCAGGGTAAGGAGAGGTGAGTAAAAGTCCTGTCTCCCTCCCCCCCACACACTTTTTTTTTTATTTTGGGTAGGACACAGTAAGTAGTAAAGGATAAGCAAGCATGGTTGGGTGATGATGTACACTGAAGACCTCATTACATTGCCTTTGCCCCAAAACTCATCTGTCTTCTGAATTTCTCTATGTTGAGGACATCATCATCCTCCAGTCACCTGGGTTCACCACCTTGTGTCATCTTCAACTCCTCAGCCCACATTTCTGATCAGTTGCTTAATCTTGTCCATTGTAGCTCAGTAAGTAACCTCTCTGGCATCTGTCTACTTTTCTCTACTCAACAACCACCACTGTTGTTCAGGTCCTCATCACCTTTCTTCTAAGCTATTTTAAGAGCCTCCTAATTGATGTTGTTTAGTCAATTAGTCATATCTGACAACCATTTGGGGTTTTCTTGACAAAGATACTGGAGTGTTTTGCCATATCCTTCTCTAGCTCATTTTACAAATGAGGGAACTGAGGCAAACAAGGTCAGTAAATGTCTGAGGCCAGATTTGAACTCAGGGTCTCCTAACTCCAGGGTGGGCACCTGCACCACTTAGCTGCCCTGCCTATAGCAAGATTTTTTACAAGAGCCTCCTAAATGATAATAAAATGACATGTAGAGACCTGGACCCGGAGTCAGAGAGATCTGAATTCACTTACTAGCTGCATTATTCTAGGCAAATCACTTAATCTCTGTTGGTTTTCTCATCTGTAAAATAGAGATAATAATAACACTTACCTCATAGGATTGTTGCGGAAATTAAATGGGATACTACATATGACATGCTTCAAAAACCTTAAGCACTAAATAAAAAATACTAGCCACTATTGGCTGTCTCTCCTCAAGTCTCTCCCCTCTCCATCCTCCATGTAGCTGCCAAAGTGATTTTTTTTCTAATGCACAAGTCTAACTATGTCACTGTCCCACTCAATACATTCCAGTGAAAATGCCCCTTGACTCTAGAATCAAATACAGAATTCATCTTCAAATTGGAAGTCAAGGGGATGCCCATCAATTGGGGAATGGCTAAACAAGTTGTGGTATATGAATGTAATGGAATATTATTGTGCTATAAGAAATGAGGAGCAGACCGATTTCATAATAACCTGGAGAGATTTATACAAACTGACGCTGAGTGAGAAGAGCAGAACAAGGAGAAATCTATACACAATTACAGACACAATGTATGTGTGATAACTGACTGTGATAGATTGGACTCTTCTCAGCAATTCAAGGCTATAAGACAACTCCAAAAGACTCATGGTGGAAAAAGATGTCTACATTCAGAGAAAGAACTAGAAAGGACAGAGATTAAACACAAACTGAAGCAAACCACCTGCTCTCTCTCTCTCTCTCTCTCTCTCTCTCTCTCTCTCTCTCTTTCTTTCTTGGTTTTGCTTCTTCTTTAGCATTGGTCATCCCATCGGTTACAATCCTTTTTCACAACCTGACTAATGCCTAACATGAAAGTATTTGCAGACCCTATACTTGATTACATGCCACCATGTGGGGGGAGGGAGGGGAAGAAAATTTGAAACACAAGGGAATGTGGAACTGAATCTTGTAAACTAAAAGTAAACAAATTCATAAAAATTATAAAAAGAAATGAGAAGCAGATGGACTTCATAATAACCTGGAGAGACTTATATAAACTGATTCTGAGTGAGGAGAACAGAACCAGGAGAACTTTGTACACAATTACAGACACTTCGCATGTGTAGCAACTAACTTTGATAGGGCTCCTCTCAGCAATGCAAGGTTAGAAGATAACTACAAAAGACTTGTGATGGAAAATGATATCCACATCCAGAGAAAGAACTACAGAGTCTGCAGATTGAAGCAAACTATTTGCTCTCTCTTGTCTGTGTTTTGTTTTGTTTTATCCCTTCTTTCTCATTGTTCAGCCCATTGGTTATAATCCTTTACCACATGACTAACATTCAATGTGAAGGTATTTGTAGAACCTATATTTGATTACATGCTTCTATGGGGGGGGGGGAAGGAGGGGGAGAAAATTTGAAACTTAAGAGATTGTGGAACTGAATATTGTAAACTAAAAGTAAATAAATAAATTTAAAAAGAGAAAAAAAGAATTCATCTTTAGTTCATCCTTTTAACATTTCTTTTTGGTGTAAATTTTTGATGACCATAATTATTAGTAGAGCACCATATGTAATTAATAAATAAGTAATGCACATTGGAGATGTGTACTTTTTTTTAACTGAGAAGAGTGCTTGGTCAAAACTGTTGGGGAACTACTGGTCTCTAGAAGATCACAAGAATATGAAGTAATAGAGGCACATTGGAGAGCTCATCTTAAATCAGGAAGACCTGAGTTCAAATCCTGCCTCAGAAACTCACACCAGGTGTGTGACAAGTTATTTGACCTCTTAGTGCTTTGGTTTCCTCAGTTGTAAAGTTAGGAGATTGGACTCAGTGGCCTTTAAGGTTCCTTGTAGTTCTAAATTGAAACCTCTTAAAACCTCCCTCCATCAGAAAGTCTTCCTAGATTGATCAAGAAAGAGATGAAAAGTTTCTATCCCTCTACCCATGGTGACAAGGGACAAAGGACTTCTGAGATTTTTCTTACCCCAATCTCCCCCCAATTTTTTCCTTAACTTCTGCATTCTATTATTCTTGACCTCTGATGTTAATACATCCTTCCCCCGTGTTTTTTGTTGTTCAGTCATTTCAGTCATGTCTGACACTTGGTGACTCTATTTGGGGTTTTCCTGGCAAAGATACTAGAATGGTTTACCATGTCCTTCTCTGGTTACAGACAACGAAACTGAAGCAAACAAGGTTGAATGTCACACAGGCTCAGTAAGATAAGAGTCTTCCTGACTCCAGGCCAGGCATTCAATCCACTGTGCCATCCAGCTTCCCTCCTCAAATGCTCAGCCTGCTTTAATTTCTTTTTCCACTCCATACATATCTTCAGTGTGAAAGATAGGAGCGCAGGGACTAGATCCATGCTATTCCGTTTATACAGCACCTAACAGAGCATCATGTTTGATGATTCACTTAATAAGAGCTATTTGATGCCATCAAAGCAGGTGAGGAGGAGAAGCTGTTGTGAAGTACTTCATGGCACAAGTAAAAACCTTCAAATAGCTTCTCTCCTTGACCCCAGGAAGGAAGGTTCTGTTTCCAGGAAATAATGTGGCCACTCAAACACTGTTATGATATTAGTACTTCCAAAAAAATATATTCTTCCAGTCATGATGTTTGGGGGCATTAGGAAGCTGAATGTCCTGCATCAGGGTATCCACAGTGGGCTCCAGAACAAAAAGATCTCTTATTGACTGAGGGAGGGCTCCTATCCTCCCTTGCCTTCCCTCTCCCCTTGTCTTCAGCTGTCCCAGAACCAAATCCTGAACTACTTCATGGCCTGTATGACTCAGATAAGATGGGAGTCAACTTATTCCCTCTGGTGAGATGGAAGACCAACAGACTTTTATATCTTTCCTGCCACTGCCTGTTAAGGTCCTCCAGGCTTTACCTGTCTCTAAGCCCTGCAGACACTACCATTACCTCCTCCTCCACTCCATGTGCTAACTTACCAAATGACCTGCAGACAGCCTGATGGGCCTTGACATCTGTTCTTCCACTGTAACCTTAGACCTTATACATCTTTCTGTCTCCTCTACAGCTGAACTGTTGGTGGTGCTGTGGATAGAGTATAAGCCTGGAGTCAAGAAGGCCTGAGTTCAAATTCAACCCAACACTTCCTAGTTGTGTGACCCTGGGCAAGTCACTTAATTTCTGTCTACACTGGGAGTTAGGAGGTCAAGGTCTGGAATTTAGTCATGACTCTTGCCATCAGCTAATTCTGTGCCTTGGAAAAGTTATTTTGTCTTTTTGGGCATCAGTTTTGTGGTCTCTTAAATGGGAGGTCTTGGACTAGATGGCATCCTTCCACTTCTAATTATGATAATTGAGGTGCTCATGATTTCCCTGAATGAATAGGAAAGAATATATTAAGTCTTAATTTATTTAATTTTATTAAACATTCCTGTCAGACCTGTCTGACACCCAACCCACTAGAATGCATAAATGCTCTATTCCCGAATGCTTTTCCCCCCTAGAGTTCTCTCTAAATGAAGAAGGCTGGAGTGATAGATAGTTGATTCTTGAGTCATGGGTTCATAGGATTAAGGGCTAATGGTAACCATGGAGATCAACTAGTTCAGTGCCTTCATTTTACAAATTGGGAAACTGAGACCCAGAGATTTGCTTGTTCAAGGTCACATTAATGTTAAATAGAAGACCCGTGATTCAAACGCAGGTCTCTGAGGCACACCATGCTGCCCCTCAGCCATCCCAGATTATCAGAGCCAGCCCCGTGGCTATTGGAAATATATGTTGGCCCCAGAGTTTCTAGGCAGAAGAGAGCAAGGACCCTCAGTGGTGCTAAAGGAATAATATTGTCAGTGTTGTAAGGGAAGTGATTTACAGATGGGAGGCATACAAGAAAGGAAGATCGTTAATGGAGTGGCCCTAGACGGGAAAAGTTGGAAGGACCTCTGGGACGAGGGGAGATCTTAATAAGCAAACTCAGAAACCTGACGTGAAACACAATGCAGTTTATTGGAGACAGAATAGATGGGGCAAAGGGGGGGTTGCATTTTATATACATCAGAACAGTGGCCTCTCGACTTCGGGGTGAGGTGAGAGGAGACCCTAGGAGTGCAGAAAGATCACCAACCCAGGCGCGCTGAGAAGGGCTGGAGGGGAGCAGCTGAGGCAGGGAGCCGATGTCGGAGGGGCAGCGGAGCTGGCCAAGGTGCTTATCTGGGGGAGAGCCGATTAGATGACTGAGAGTACTTGACCTTGCTGCTGCTGCTGCTGCTGCTGACCCCGCCGGTGCCTCCCGAGACGATCCCACCCCCGCTGACGCTAGAGCGCCCTCCAGAGCCAAAGCTGCTGCTGCTGCTGCCGCCGAAGCCGCTGCCCCCGCTGCCGAAGCCGCTGCCGCTGCCGCTGCCGAAGCCGCTGCCGCCGCCGAAGCCGCTGCCTGCTCGGCGTCCACCGCCGAAGCCACCACCGTATCCACCTCCCGACACCGAGGTGGAGGTATTGCTGACCACAGCTGCAAGGGGAGAGAGTGAGACACCCGACGGGTCAAGGTCCTTGCAGCCAGGGCTCCCCCAAGGATCCCACCAAGCCTTTGCAAACCAGGGGAAGTACTCTTCACCATCATCGTCATCCTCATCATTACTACTGCTACTAGCCTATTTAGTTTTATTAGCTAGTGGTACTGTGATATAGGGGAGAGAGTATTGAATCAGGAGAGCTGTATTCAAATCCCAGTTATCTCTTCTTTGTGCCTTTAAATAAGTAATTTAACTTCCCTTGGTCTCAGTTTCCCCATGTGCAAAATGAGGAGGCTGGACTGTCCTTTCAAAGATCCCCTCCAGGATTAGATCTTCTAATCCTACTTAATGATATAATGGCCATTTACAACTAATCCTTGATGCCTTTATACAGGATAATAATTTTATAATTAATTTACTTCCATAGTTAAACTATTATGAATTATTAAATTATAGAGTCAGTTAGCTCTGAGTTTTCAGTATGTGGCTTTACCCACCAGAGAGTTTTAATCCCAAACTGTAATCCCCTTACCTCCAGTTCAGCCTGCCCCTGAGGCTTGACCCCTTGCCAGGGGTCATAGACTCATCTCTCTAGATCTGGAAAGGACCTCAGAGACCATCTAATCCAACTCTCACATTTTGCAAATAAGGAAACTGAGGCCAAAGAAGGTTAAACTACTTGTTCAAGGACATAGAAGTAATAAAAATAGCTAGCTAGCTTTTACATAACACTTTAAAATTTGCTAATTGCTTTCAATATATCATCTCATTTGATAGGTAGGAAACATAAATTCATCTAATGCTGCCTGGAACCCCTTCCCCCAAATTAAAAAAAAATCAATGTGATATCCCCAGAATGACATTCATTCCCCTAGGAATGAATTTTGGGTTTCCATTGTCCCCCTTCATTAAAAGATAATCAAGATTAAATGTTATTATCCATTCTAATGTTGGGTACTTACAGATGCTCACAGGATTCTGGAACTCTCCAGACATCCTATTAGGAGAAGCAGGAGAAAGGTGATTCAATTATATAGCAAATATCTTTCAATTTCATGGCCCAGGGAGAAAAATATCACACATCATTGTTGGGAGCCCAAACTAAATTCAAGAGCCTAGCAAATCAATCCTTGAGGACTATGGTTGATAAGGGGTAAAGGTTAACCTGAAGAGGGAGGGGGAGCTAACAAAGGTGAGTGTTTCTTTGTAAGGTTTATCTAAGAGTTGCACATCCTTGTTCAAGCAGCTGCTCCCCAAGATTGGTTTAGTTTAGAGTTCAGAGATCACCCACCTGCACTCCTCTCCCTCCAACAGCTTCCTGTAGGTGGCAATCTCCACATCCAGGGCCAACTTCACATTCATCAGTTCCTGGTAGTCTCTCAGCAGGCGGGCCAGGTCATCCTTGGCCTTTTGCAAGGCGGACTGCAATTCCTGGAGTTTGGCCTGGGCGTCCTTGAGGGCCAGCTCCCCACGCTGCTCAGCTTCAGCTATGGCTGCCTGTAGGTTGGCATTCTGGAGAACAGAGGAGACAGGAGAAAAGATCATCAGAGTGGGAAATGTGTTCCAGCCCAAGGTACTTGAGGGAACTCTCCAGGTTTTCCTGAAAGCCTCTATTAGGAAGCAATAGATGGAGAGAGAAAGAGAAGGACAGACAGAGAGAGAGATGGAGATGGAGATGGCAACATAAATGCCAACATCACTGCCACTTCTGTACCATCTAGTTAGTTGCTGCTTCCTTTGTTATTCCAAAGATGTTTGAGAAGAACACATCTAGAATTATTTAGGCAGGAAGCAAAAGTCAGAAATTTGGAGATGACTTCTGGAGGCTTCTTTAAGTCTTGGATCACAGAATCCAGCCCCTAAGTACCCACCATCTAACTAGGCTCTTCCACCTACCTGTTTCTTGACGTTCTCAATCTCAGCTCGAAGCCTTTGGATCATCCTGTTAAGTTCCATGATTTCACTCTTAGTGCTTTTCAGGTCATCGCCGTGTCTGCCAGCCTTGCTTTGCAGCTCTCCTAGCTAGAGATAAGAAGAGCACTTCTGAAACTTGTGTTTCAGAAAGAAGCATGTCATTGTGCTGGACTAAACTCTGGACAAACTTATGCCATTGAGCCAGAGGAGTTCATTTTGATCATCTTCTTTGCACATACCACCCCTGGTATGCAGAGCTTTGTGGACAAAGGCAAGCAGAATGTTCGACTCTCCTCTGTCAGTGAGATAACCTTGTCATCTTTCCTTTTCCCACTGCTTCTCCCTTCACCTTTCTTCATGTCCTCAAGATGCCCTCCACTATGGTTCTTAATCTTTTTTGTACCTAGGAGTCCTTTGGCAGATTCACAAGACCCCTTCTCAGAATAATAATTATTGCCCACATTTATAATTGAAGAAAGCTAAATTTCAGTTCAAAATTAGTGAAAATAAAGGTGTATTTTTCCCATACAAGTTCATAGACTCCCTGAAATCTATCTTAACCTTAGGTTAAGAACCTGTGCTCTGTATTCATTCTAAGCTGCTAGATAAAGAAAATTTTTCACTCTGATCAAGCTTCATGGAATTCTAGGAATGTAGGGTCATTGATGTGTAACATAGCCAGAAAGGATGGACCCTTCCCTCTCAAAGGTAAATACTTGCCACTAGACAAGGGGAATAGTGGGGATACTCCAGGGACTGAGGAGGAATTGTGTGAAAACAATAGAGAGCAAGGAAGAAGGGGAGCTTTTCCCCAAAAGGATAACTTATCCTCAGAACCCTAGTTCAGAATACAAATGGTCCCTAGCTGAGACAGATTCCTGACACCTACCTTAGTCTGGTACAGGGCGTTGGCCTCTGCCTTGCTTCTCTCAACCATCTCTTCATACTGTGCTTGGACCTCAGCAATGATGCTATTCAGGTCCAAGGAACGGTTGTTGTCCATGGAGAGAATGACAGAAGTGTCACTCACATGGGTCTGCATCTGGTTCAGTTCCTGTAGGGCAGAAGTGGTCCTGCTCAATCACTGAGCTTCTGGAACTGGTGTAGGAAGGAAGGTCTCTGCCCCAAGAACCCTAGCTTGCACTTCAGAGTCCTCCTCCATCCTGCAGAAGCTCACAGGAGACTAGGAGGAATCCAATCTTGTTATGAGACTCGCCATCTAATTTCTATACTTCCACTAACCCTGTACTATCTGATTTCTCTGAGGCCCAAATCACAGAAATGACAAAGACCCCTGCCTCCTCAGCCTGGACTACCTTCCCCTTCCCCTTCCTCTTCTGTTTATTCTAGTCCTGTCCATCCTTCAAGGCTTAGCCTCTATGAAGCCTTCTGAGACTGTTCCAATCCATACTGATTTCTTTCATTTCCAAACTCCTATACAAATCCCCAAGCAGGCCTTAAGTTTCCATTGTATACAGAGAGCACTGTAAATATGCTAGGAACATACAAAATTTAGCTGAAATCTAGTCCCTGCCTTTATCATCTTACCGTCCAGTAAACTCTACTTATCCCTTAATTTAGACATTATTGATTGGTTTTTATTTTATATGGATCCATCTTATTTCTCAAAAAGAAAGAAGCTTATTAAGAAAAGGGACAGTTTCATTGTTGTCTCTGTCTCTATGATCAGACCTAGCACATAATGGGTGTTTAATAAATGCTTGCTGTGTGAATGTGGTGAACTGTAGCCAGTAATTCCACTGTAGCCCCAGTGCCAAGCACATAGATGTTCATTACAAACTAAGCCCTTAATTGGGAGTGAGAAATTAGCAGGTGGGGATTTGAGCTCCTCCACTCCTGCCATTTCCTATTTCAGACTTTACACCAGGATTCAGTGATAAAGAAGTGGGAGCAAGGACAGCAGAGGAGTCACTTTCAGGGCTTCTGTCACAGATCTGAAGAGACCCCTTGAGATATCAGGATATCTGAAGATACCCTGCTTGAGGAAGCAGGAACCATACTTACTGCTTCATAGAGAGCCCTAAAGAAGTTGATTTCATCAATTAGGCTGTCCACCCGAGCCTGCAACTCAACCTTGTTCATATAGGCAGCATCTACATCCTGGAGGAAAGAAAAGAAAACACAACAGGGACCCATCTGTAATACTGCTTAGCCAATGAGCTTTGAATGCCACAGGAAGGATGAAAGTTAGTCCTATGGCAGGATTGAATATAGGAGACTCTGTTTCTTTTAATGAGATTTCAATGGTGCCTTGATCAGAAGCAGGGGGATGGTTGATTAGACCCCTTAGGATTTCCTACAGGTCAAGAAGTTCATGACATCCTTGACCTTGGAGAAGGGAACAAACCAGATTTTCTAGTTAATTCTGTTCATTGTAGTTAATTCTGGCTGCCTAGTTAAGTGTGTAAAGAAGGAAGTGAGAGATGCCCTCTCAGCTTCCCAGCACCACACACACACACACACACATACACACACACACACACACACAGTCTATGACTTGGGACCCAGGAATCTCATGCCTTTCTCATTCACCTTTTTTATTTAGTTTTTACTCTCCTTTTAAAAAAAATTATTACACAGCATATTTCCTACCTTCTTAAGTGTCACAAATTCATTCTCTGCAGCTGTGCGTTTGTTGATTTCATCTTCATATCTGTAGGGATGAAGGAGAAACCAGACAGTGTTTGGCATAATAATAACACACTTACATAGTACCTTAATATTCCAAAAGTAATTTTTTTTCCAAATATCCCTGTAAGATAGGTCTTGCAAGTATTATTATCCACATTTTACAGAGGGGGAAACAGAGACTCAGAAAGCTTAAGTCCTTTCAAGGAATCAGGGAAATGGAATGGGGGCACTTCAGTATAGCAGAAAGAGTGTCAAATTAGCACTCAGAAGACCTGAGTTCAAATTCTGATTCCACTCCTCACAATACCTTGCTGCTAAACCCCCAGGAGGGGAAGTTCCCAGTGTGGGGCACTCACTTCCTCTTGAAGTCTTCCACCAGCTCTTGCATACTCCTCAGCTCTCCATCCAGTTTCCCACGCTCCCCCTGGAGCCCATCCAAAGTCCTCCGAAGGCTGCTGATGTAGCCCTCAAAAAGGGGCTCGAGATTGTTGGTGCCAGTGACAGAGTTGACACCCTGTTGCTGGAGCAGGTCCCACTTAGTCTCCAGAACCTTGTTCTGCTGCTCCAGGAACCGCACCTGCCCAGCATGAGGGGAAACAGCATCAGGCAACCAGACTTTGGTGGGAGAGAAAGAATGAAATATCTCCAGAAGAAAAACTTGGAATCTTTAGCCTGGGCAATGCCAGGAGTTCAGGGCTCTTGTCCATTCTGGACAGACAGAGAAAATTCAGGGGATTTTTTTTTAAGTTGGAAGGTCTTATAGAAATTGTTTAGTTCAATTCCTTTGTCTTAGAGTCAAGGACACTGAGAGGAAGTAGGGAGAAATTGGAGGTAATAAATGAAAGTCAGAACTGGAACCTGTCTTCTTATGGCAAGCCCAGGGTTCTTCCTGCTACAGTCACCACATGAGGAGAGTGAGGCAAAATGAATGAAAATCAGCTCTGCTCAGAGACAGGAGGATGGATGAATTGACTCCTGGACATCCCTGGGAACTCCATGACTCATTGCAAAAATTTAACAGATTGAATTAAAATGCACACACTTCATTCTCAGGCTTCTTTGAAAACTCCTGCTGAAGGTGTGTCTGCAAGGTAGTGGTAATAATACTGATTGACATGTTATATTGAGGAAGGCAAACCCTACCTCTACTCAGACCCTGGGAGAGGCCAAATCATATTGGTCTCAAAAGTCCTTGAAATCCCAGGTCTCTTTCTGACAAACCCAGGATGAGGTAGAAAGACAAGTGAGTCACTGATTCTCTTTCCTCTTTGTCCTTTCTCCTGGGATGAACCTGTTCCCCTGGCATGTAGCCCCCACTTTGAAAATGAGTTTGGAAGCCTAATCAAGTTTAATGCATATCCAATGTAGAAAGAAATGTAGCATGCCTTGTTGCAGAAGAAGCATTTCAAGAAAACATTAATGGGAATACATTATAGGATGCTCAACTCTAAAATATATATATAAATCACCAAAATATATACACCATTAATAGATATATACAACATTAACAGAGAGGAAAATATTAAGTTTAAGATACACTGCACATATAAGGTTTTCCCCTTATGGGAGAACTTTAACTTAGATCAAAATTCACCAGATCATGTCCGTCTAAGTTCTGCTCTTCACTAGACTGTGAATCTAGCCCTGCCCTCAAACTAACAAGATTATTAGTCAAAAATGAGGAAATACACTATATTTTGAGTCAGGAGAACTTAGGTTCAAATCCTAAGTGACCCTGGACAAGTCACTTCCCCTCTATAGATCCTGAGGCCCCTACAATTCTGAATCCTATAATTATGATTTCAACCACTACTTTTCTAATTATTCTCTCACTCCCCCTACTCCTGCTACTCACTCTAAAAATGTACCAGAACAGGTTCCCTAAATGCCTGGCAGAAGTCCCTCTCATTAAAGACTAAGGGAAAGGTATCCAGGTCAGAGTGTCACCTTGTCAATGAAGGAGGCAAACTTGTTGTTGAGGGTCTTGATCTGCTCCCGCTCCTGAGTCCTCACAGCCCCAATCTGGGGGTCGATCTCCACATTGAGAGGCTGTAGGAGACTCTGGTTGATGGTCACTTCCTGGATCCCACCAGGGAAGCCACCAGGCCCTCCAAAGCCACCAGCTCCTCCAAAGCCACCCAGGCCACCAAAACCACCAGCCCCTCCAAAACCACCAGCTCCTCCAAAGCCACCAGCCCCTCCAAAGCCACCAGCTGCTCCAAAGCCACCAGCCCCTCCAAAGCCACCAGCTCCTCCAAAGCCTCCCCCAAAGCCACCTCCACAGATGCTGCGTCCGCCACCATAGCCAAAGGACCCACCCCTGGAGCCACCAGCCACGCTGTAGGAGATGCTCTTGTTGCCACCCAGGCTGTAGAGGCTTTGGCTGCCAAAGCCCCCTGCCCCACTACGGGACCCACAGGCTCCTCCACCAGAGCGCCCTGTGCGGGCCACGCAGCTCATGCGGCTGCTGCCAGAGACCACAGCCGAACGGCCAGAGAAACCCTGGCTCCCACCGCCGGAGGTCTTGCAGACTTGTCTGTTCATGGTGAATGGATTGGAGGGCAAGGAAAGCAGTGAGACAGGAGGACCAGTAATACTGAGAGGCAGATAGACAGATGAGAGTGAGAAAGCAAAGAAACTCAGGATCTCTGCAGCACCAGTCCCTTTATATATGTTTGGGGAGGTTGTTAGGCTCAAATGAGGGAGAGATAATTAATCCCAAATATTCATGGGCTGGGTTTGCCTGGGAGGCAATAAATTTGTTCCAAGCTCCCAAACACACCTTGAAAATAATCTGAAATGGTAAAAGTGCTAAAGTGACAGAGCTGCCCGGAGCGGGCGGAGGGGAGGGCGACTCCCAGGGTTGCCCCACTCTTGGGCAAGGCCTTCTCTGGCTTTGTCTCTTCAGGGCCCAGGAAGCACGCTCCTCCGAATCAGACCATCTCCCCATTTATGTCAGCTGCCCTGGGGCCCTGACAGGGCTGGCGAGAGAGAGCCTTTGGCAGGATGGTGGGGCTGATCTGAGCTTGGAGTCTGGTCCCCTCAAGGGTCTCCCTGGTCCTCCAGCACAATCCGTGTGCAAAGTCCTGTTTGAGCTTCCTGGGGGAGGGACAGGAGAGAGGGGCCAGGATAGACTCTGAGGGAGGAAAGGACACAGGCAGGTCCCATATCACCAGACCCAGAGCTGTAAGAGATGGGAGAGCCTCTGGCCCAATCCCCTCATTCGCGCCCAGATGATTTACCCAAAGTCACATGGGCAGTAAATAGCAAAGCTAGAATTCGAACCCAAATCCTCTGACACCAAACTTCAGGAGTAGTCTTTCTTGATAATCTGACTCCACTTGGTTTTTCCCAATTCATTCCCATTGACGCCCACCTCGAGTCCACTATGTTTCAGTCCCTCCCTTTGCTGTTCTCCACCCTCAACATTCCATCTCTGCCTTGATTCTTATGCCTAGAAAGCTCTCTCTCTCTCTCTCTCATAGAATCCCTGAATTCCTTTCAAAGCTCAGCTCACTTCCTACAAGAGGACTTTCTGATTCCCTAGTTGTTCATGCAGGAATTCCCTCCCCTAAATTATTTTCTGTATTCTTTTTTGTTGTTCTATTTTTTCTTATTTTATTTTGCTTTTTGGAGGGGGGAAGGCAGGGCAATTGGGGTTAAGTGATTTGCCCAAGGTCACATGGCTAAGTGTTAAGTGTCTGCAGATGGATTTGAACTCGGGTCCTCCCGACTCCAGGGAGGGTGCTGTATTCACTGTGCCACCTAACTGCCCCCTATATTCTTCTTTGTAAAGCACTTAGAACAGTGTCTGGCACTTTGTAGCAGCTTAAATATTTATGGAATTGAATTGTAAATATTTTATATTTATCTTTGTACAATAGAATATAAAATCCTGAAATATTTTAGTTTTTTTTTTTTTACTTTGCTTTACCTTTGTTTACTTTGCACCAAATACCCTCCCTGGCACATGGGGAATATTTCATAAATACTTCTAAAGTTAAATCCCATTTAACTGAATTTCGCTACAACCCAATTCAATCACCTAAGTATTTCCAAGCATCCCTTGAAAAGAGCTAGAGATTCCACAAGACAGGAGGTGAAGGGGGAGAGTATTCTAGGCATAGAGAAAAGAGGACAGAGATGAAATGTTGATGATGCAGAACAGAAGGAAGGCTAGTTGGACTGGAACAGAAGCAGTATGTTTAATGTGAAATCAGAGTGACTTTTTAAAACTTTTTTTCGTCCAGATATTTTGGGTGTGGTGTAAACATAGCCACAAGTACCATCATTGAGAAATAGGGAGCCAGGAAAGGATATAAGTTCCTAATGCCCAGAGAGACAGAAATGGGCCAACTAAATTCCCTTTCTGAAAACAGATGGGTTCTCACTCTACCCTTATAACCATATAAAATATCTTGATGAGACATTTTATAAGCACAGATACAAAATAATTCTTCCTTGTCTCTGATCTCTAGATCTTCATCCCTCTTGATAAAACATCATCTTAGAAGATCTGTGTTTAAGGGATAGGGGAGGGAACAACATTTATTAAGTGCTACTATGTGCTAATAACTTTACAAATATTGTCTCATTTGGTAATATTCTTGAGAAAAGGGTCTGAAGAATGAATCCAGCTAAAAGCCTGCTGCTGGCCACCCAAACCTCATTTCCCCCATTTTGATAGCAGGTAAACCATGTGAGACAGAAGGCAGGGGCTTTGAGACCCTCTGCCCTGAGGAAGCTAAATGTTTTCCTTGTTGATAGTTTACACTGTCAGAGATTCCTCTAAGCTAGACAGTGCTATCTGCCAGGCAGGGCTTCACTTCAACTATTCCAGATGAATGAACATTGATTCTTTTGTGAAAGTCCTTCAGAGCTTGAATTACACCACATTTTGTAGCTACCAGTCTGAGGCTGGCAGTTCTTCCTTACACCTAGCCTAAGTCCCCACTGCTAGCTGACAAACCTATGTCCTTTCTGCTCTTGGTGGGGTTAGAGAAAAAGCAAATTACCTTCCTCCAGATCATGGGCTCTTCCCTTATTTGTCTGGCACAGACCCCTTGGGGCAGTCTAGTGAAGCTTATGGATCTTTTCTCAAAATCATGTTTTTAAATAATTGGAGGAAATGATAAATTTCTGTTAGAGGAAAATGAAATTAAAGATGTAATCTTTGTTGTCATCCAAATTTTCAGACTTCTCTGAAATCTACAGTCCCCAGGTTAAGAATTCCAGCTCCAGATCAGAAACCTTCAAAGACTGAAATAAGGGGAGGATGAAGTGTTTCAAAAGACATTGTCCTGAGTGTCAAGGGGCCTGAGTTCTCACTAATTTACTAGGTGACCTCAAGTAAGTTACTTTACCTCTCTGAGATTCATTTTCCTCATTTGTAAAGTGAGGGATTAGGTTACGGGTCCCTTCCACCTCTGGCATCTGGGAAGTCTTGTCTCATTAGTAAGCATCTTGGGTCATTTGCTGACACTCAAGAGATGCCAATTTAGTCATTATTTCATTATGCAGGAGCTGATTAGCCCTACAGAGCCAATCCTTTGTGCCTCTTCCTTTTCCCTTTTTTCCTCCTGCTCCCTGACTTGCCCCAGTGTGTTCAGTCCCTGCCTGGCAGGTAAAGTGAGGTAAGTAGAGAGAACTCCCATTCAGGCTGGGATGTCTGGGAGGTGGGGGGATCAGCAGCAATTGGTTCTGTTGGTTACTGTTGCCATAGCTTTCAAGTCTCCAGAACTCCTCGAATCCCAGATCTGTGGACTTGGCAACATCACTGAATATGTCTGATTCAGAAAGAGAGATTCTGCCTGCCTGGTGTTTTTCAGAGGCTTAGGGACTGGGTTTGGTTCCTCAAACAGCTTTGTTATGTGCCTCAGGAGCCTGCCAAGTTGGCTGCTTATTTCTTCAGGATGGGTCTTTTTAAATTCTCTTTGCGGTAACCTCTCTTCTCAAGTTTTAGCCAGGTCTTGCCAATGGGGCAGTTGACGTAGCCCTGGCAGCAGACTAACTCTGAATGCTGATGTGGATTCAATGGAGAGAACAGTAGTATACCAAGCCCAGTGCCAAAAGTTTTTCAAATATGGGAAAAGATGTCTTCTGAATTCTCCATGTGGGATCTGACCTTGGTAAAATTGTTACATCCATGAAGTTTGTCTTAGACACCCTAATTTTGAGCCCTCCTCCCTCCTCCACTGGTATCCCTATTATTTCCCCTAATCTGGGCCATTATATTCTTCTCTCTGTCTCTGACTCTATCTGTCTCTGTCTCTCTGTCTGTCTCTGTCTCTCTATCTGTCTCTGTCTCTCTGTCTCTGTCTCTCTCTCTCTCTGTCTCTGTGTCTCTCTATCTCTGTCTCTCTCTTTCTCTGAGTGTGTATCTCACTCTATCCCTCTGATACTTACTAGCTCTGTGACCTTGGACATGTCACTTAACCTCCGTTTGTCTCAGTTTCCTCATTGGTAAAATAGCACCTACCTTCCAGGGTTCTTGTGAGGATTAAATCAGATAATATTTATAAAGCACTTGACACGTAGTAGACACTATATAAATGGTAGTTGTTACCACCACCACTCCTCCTCCTACTACTACTACTGCTACTACTATCACCACTACTAGTACTATTACCAAGGGAAGGGTAGCCCTTTCCAGACTTAAAGAACTTAAAGTGACTTAAAGAACTGTTTGCCGTCTTCTTAGGAAGAAGACCATCCTTGGAGATGTAGGTCTGGAAAGAACTCTCCAGTCATAATCCACAAAGAACTTGTTAAGACTCAATCACCACTATCACTGCCTTTGATTGGGACTTCCCCAGAGGACAAAGGGGTAATTCAACTCAGTTCAATTCAACAACATTTACTGAGCATCTTCTAGGTGTTAGACACTGAGAATACAAGGACAAAATAATAGTTCCTGCCCTTAAGAAGCTTCCATTCTCTTGGTGAGAAGCAACAACATGTGTGCAAATAAATAAATACAAAATAGGGAAAGAATAAATCCAACAAAAGCACTAAAAACTGGGGAATTAGAAAAAGCCTCTTATTAAAGGTTGCACTTTAGATGAGCTAGGAGTTCCAAAAGGCAAAGGTAAGGAAGGAGAGCACTCCAGCACAGCTTAGGTAAAGGTGAATGTCATATATGTAAAATAGCAAGTAGGGCAGTTTTAGAGGCAACCAGATGGCTCAGAGTGCTGGTCCTGGAGTCAGGAAGACCTGAGTTCAAATCATACACTTACTAGTTGTATGACCTTGGGAGAGTCACTTAACCTCTGTTTCCCTTAATCCATTGGAGAAGGAAATGGAAAACCACTCCACTATCTTTGCAAAGAAAACCCCATAGACAGTAGGAAGGGTCATGAAGAATCAGACATGACTGAACATCAACAACAAAGGCCAGTTTTACTAGACTTCAGAATATATATGAGGAACTAATATGAATTTGGAAAGGTAGGTTGGCATCATACAGTGAAGGACTTTAAATGACAAGCAGAGGACTTTGTATTTTAGCCTGGAAGCAACATGAAGCACTGGTTAAAGATCTAGACTTGGAGCCAGGAAGCCAGTTCTGCCTTTCAGCACATACTGGCTGTGTGATATTCAACAAATCATTTAACCCCTCAACACCCTAAGTGATTCTAAGAATTGCAGAGAAGGTCGAAGCGTACAAAGGTAGAAGGGATTGCCTCTTCCAGGAGTTTCCTATCCCAAGGAAATCAGAGATCCAGTCCCTGTCCCTATGCTAGAAGCAACAGGGAACTAATTAAAGTTTTTGAGCAATGGAAAATGATGTCAGATTTGTGCTCTAGGAATAACAATTTGGGACCTGTGTGAAATATGGGTTGAAAAGGAAGAGGCTGGAGACAAGAAGACACATTAGAAGACTATTTCAATGGCCTAGCCAAGAGGTGATGAGGATCATAACCAGGGTGGTGCCCCCAGAGTGGCCCAGATTCTTGGGGAAGTGGTCAGAGAAGATGTTTACAATCTGGACATTTCTGTGGAAAGGAAGCAGCCACAGATCCATCAGATGTATGAGGAGAGAAAATCATAAATAGAGTAACTTCAAGGAACTGAAACCAGGTAAGTCTTCCCAGAATCTGGAAGCATTGAGCTGATTTTACAAGACAGAACAGACACATGGTTTGGCAGAGATTCTGGGGAATCAAATAAAATCAACAGATTTCAGAGCTTAAGAAAATAAAATTGTAGTCACAGATCATCAGAGTAGGAAGAGACATTAGAGATAATCGAATACAGCCTCTTTTTTGACACAGGAGGAAACTGAGGCCCTGAAATGTCAAATGATTTGCCTGGTAGAACCCACATTCAACTCCTGATTCAGTACTATTTCAATTCAAGTCAACAAATGTTTGCAAACACCGAATATGAGCTCGGTGCTGTGCTTACGGAGCTAGGAGCTGGGGACTGGACCATCCTTGGGTGAGCCCAGTGCTTAGGAGCATACCAAGCATCCTCCACTTGATGCGATCTCCCACATGGAGGCTGGGGAGGTGAGCCTGCCTGTAGAGGTTTGTGATGATGTGGAATGGAGAGGGCTGGCTTTCCACAGGTGTTCAGTGAAGATTTCTCCTATGGCAAGGGGTTAAGATTCTCACCCAACTCTCATCCAGCTATGCCACATCTGGAAGTGAACTTGGTGGGGGAAAATCCTCTGAGCCAATTGCTTCCAGTTTAAACCCACTTTCTTCAGGATCTGAAGTAGTTGAGGTCACAGTTCATCCTTGTTGTTTTGGGAAATGTTTTGATTGAAAAGGAGACTAGATATGACTGGTTAAGAGGATAATGGGGCACTAATCAATTGTGTGAATGGGGGCTCAAGTTTACCTAGAGTATATCTTTCTACACTGAAGCCCATCCCCTGACAGAGGTGATGGCCAATGTGAGAATTTGCTTTGCTTGACTATGTATATTGGTATATTTGTTTTTCCCCCAGTAGGAAGGGGGAAGGAGTGAAAGGGAGAGAATATAAATGCTTATTCATTGAAAAAAAAATTTAATTTTGAAAATGTAAGAGTTGAGGCAATGAAGTGAGAGGTTAGAGGTAAAATGGGATGAGACAAAAAGTAGAAGGTCTTGAAAGTCAGGCTCATGGGGGATGACTGACAAATTGTAATTGCATGTGCTAGAACATTACTGGGCAATAAGAAATGACAAAGGTGAAGAAGTTAATGAAACTTGGGGAAACTTGTATGAACTGATGCAGACTGAAGTAAACAGAACCGGGAGAACATGATAACTCCAATAACACAAGGGAAAACATTAAAAGACTTCAGAACTCTGATCAGTGGAATGATCAATCTTGATGGTAAAGAACAGATAGATAAAGAAAACACTCATTAAGCACCTACTATGTTCCAGGCTCTGTTCTAAGTTCTAGAGACACAAACAGGAGTAAGCAAAGCAGTACCAGCTCTCAAAGGGCTTACATTCTAATGAGGAGGATAGCATTTGAAAGGAAGCTAGAATCTGGGATGGGGTAAGCACAAGACTATGTGATAGGACATGGAAGTCTGATTCTGAACAAGATCAGGGGAAAGCTCACCTATCAGAACCAGCATCCCAGGGAAAGAGTCCAAGATTCCGGTGGGAAGAGGATGGAGGTTATGGCTGCAGTGCAGACAGCATGGTATAGAAAGTGGACTGATGGTGAAATCTGTCCCTACCTCTGAGAAGTAAGGTATTATACTATAGATGGGGATCACTGATTTAGACCTTAGAGGCCATCAACCCCCTCATTTTTACAGATAAGGACATCAAAGTCCAGAGAAATGAATTGGTTTGGCAAATATGGCAACCAGAATTTGAACCCAAGTCCTCTGGCTTCAAATCTATTGCTTTTTCTATGGTAATTGTTTTTTGTTTTGCTTAAATGTGCTCTTTGTTACAAGGAAAACTCCATGGAGGATGTGCAGTCATTGGCAAGTGACAGTAGTAAAAAAAAAAAAAAGCACCTGTAAATTACTACTGTTTTTTTTTTTAAGATCAGATAGCATTTCTAATTGGGACCTCCCAAAAACTACTGGAAGAAAATAAAATTAAGGTGTGTCCATCATGAAAAAATATCTGCATCATTTCATTCCACTCTGCATCATTCAATTCCACCTAGATGGTGGATTTGGGTAAATCCTAACTAAGTCTCTTTCACCTAGAAAAAGAAATGAATCATTATATTGTAATTTATCAGAGACTCATATGGATGCTGATACAGGAAAGGAGGTCATTCAGACCATCCCCCTGCCTCAGGGATTATAGCCTCACCTGGACTTTTTGACTCTCTAGGATCTCCTCAGAAGAAGATTCATCAAATTATTGGGCTCACCCAGGCCAGTCTGACACCCTCACCCTGACTTGAGAAAATTCCTTCTTGAGCCTAACTTTAATTCTTCCTGCTGCAGTTGAAATCTGCCTCCTATTCTGCACAGACAATATAAACAATAATACTAATAGCTAAAATGTATATAGCCCTTAAAATATGCCAAGAATTATGCTAAGCACTTCCCAATTATCTCATTAGATCCTCACAACAACCCTGGGAGGTAGGTATTATACTGATGAAGAAATTAAGGCAAACACAAAGATTAAGTGACTTGCCCAGGGTCACATAGCTAGTAAGAGTCTGACACTGAATTTGCACTTGTGTCTTTGTGACTATAAGCCTAGCACTCTATCCACTGTGCCACCAGGATCGGAAGAGGTTTTAATTTCTTTGCAGAATGTATCACTCAGTGAATTTTCTACACAGCATCCCTTCTTTCCTTGTGAAGGATTCTTTGTCCTTAATTAACCCTTACTCCTTAGGAGCACATGTGCAGATAAGTCCCTGAGTAATGACTTCTACTGTCATTGTATCAGAGATTTTTTTTAATGATCCAAATAGATCAGATGATTCGATAAATCCTAGCCAAGTGGCCTTGACCTTGCTATAAATTACCATACAGGCTTTTCATCTTCTGACCTGTCCTTCCTTTTTTCTGTTTTTTTTTTTAATTCTGAATTTCAACACCAAATAAAATTAACTTTTCCATATATGCAGTAGAAAAGAAAAATAGAATTGTACATTATACTGCAAATCTATCATGAATCTCTTGCATTTCTTTTTAAATACATAGTCAACATACAACTTTCAAAGTTATCCTGCTTGTCTGATTTTTCCTAGCTTTCCTTCTGTCCTCTTCTACGCATTGTTTTTAAAAACCACTTCAATGGACCATTTTAAATTAGTATTTTCCTTTCTCTTTTTTTTCTAGCCCCTCCTATTTCTTTTCATCCCCTGACTTTATAATGTTCTTAATTTTGTTCTCTGAGTCCATCTCCCAAACTAGAGACCTCTATGAGTTTCCAGTTCAAAAACATGACAATACTTTTCAAGTAACTTTGACCTCATCTGGGCAAGAGAACGATCCACAATGTCTCTGTTTAGCAAACTCGTGATAAGGAAGCAAACTAGACATGTGAGATGTTACCAAAATTTTATTATATTCATGTTATATTATATATAATATTATTATATAAATAAAACAATAGTCTAAGTATGTGACACCCAGCAAACAACAGTTCAAACTCATGGGAATAACAATGAGCACAATGATAATAGCTAGCATTTATATGGCACCTACTATGTGCGACACACTGTGCTAAACACTTACAAATATTATCTCATTTGGTTCTCATAACATCCCTAGAAGGTAAGTGTCATCCTTATCATCATACAGTTGAAGAAACTAAGGCAGACAATAGTTAAAACTGTTGCCCAGGGTCACAGCTAGGAAATATCTAAGGCCGGATCTGAACTCAGGCTTTCCTGACTTAGCTTCTAGCATTCCATGTACATAAGGATAAGCAATAGCATCATATTTAGCCTTGCAATTACCATCAACGGATACACGTTTTAGGTGTTCATTCAACAAATGAACGCGACATTTCAGGAGTATTGGAGATGATTACACATGAGAAAGACTAAATCAGGATCTGCCTAAACACTCCTCTTAACCTCACTGGCATAGTTCTGTCTCTTCTTCCTGGACAACCGCTCTCTATCCCTTTTTCTGGTCTCCCTCCCTTAATCAGGTCTTTCTATCTCCAGTGAGGCTGTTTCTAAGACCCCATTGTTTGCTTTCACATCGGGCACAGATCTCGCATCTTTGCCTGCAATTCCACTGGTGGTGGCAGTAACCAAAGCCTACAGAGACAGACAAGATAGACACTTACTTTCCTTTCAGATACCAGGCCTGATCCCTTCAGTTCTTGGGGTTAAAGTACATTTGGGATCTTTTATATGCCAACAAACATCACTTGCCAACATCCCTAAAACTTCACTAATGTCCTAGACTTACCACTATCTATCACTCTGAGGTTACAGCTATACCCTTCTGTTCCCTTGTCTTACATCCTGGTCAGTTCACATTATTACAGTACTATATTAAGTTCTGACCTTGCATTTTAGGAAAGACGTTTCTAATCTTCCCCCCCCCCCAAAAAAAGTGATCAGCATGGCTGAGCACTTAGAAATGAGATTATTTGAAAATTGAAGACACTGTGTATGCCTGGAAAAAAAAAAGGCTTAGGAAAAGAGTGGCATGATGGTTATCTTCAAGTTTCTCAAGGGATGTTATATGAGAGATGGATTCAGTTTGTTTTATTTGGCCAAGAGCAAAAGATAGACATAGATTTTATGTTTTTATAGAGGTATTTATAGTTTTATAGAGATAGAGATTTTGACCCAATATATGACAGCTAGGTGGCACAGTAGATGATGCTGGACCTGGAATCAAGAAGGCCTGAGTTGAAATCCAGCCTCAGATACTTACTAGCTGTGTGACCCTGGACAAGTAATTTTAACCCTATTTACCTCAGTTCTCTCCTCTGTAAAAGGAGCTAGAGAAGGAAATACAATGGCAAACCACTCCAATAACTTTGCCAAGAAAACTCCAAATGGGGTCACAAAGAGTTGGAAATGACTAAAGAGTAACAAAAGAAAGCCTAAAAATTAGAGCCATCCAAAAATGGAAGGGGCTGCCCCTCATCACTGAAAATCTTCAAGTGAAGGGTAGGTGCCCATTTATTTGTAACTGGCCGTGTTGTGATGGCAGGGTTCCTGTTCCAGCATATGTTGGTCTAGATGACATGAGGTCCCTAATTCCCTGGAAATCAGAATCTCATAGCATGGGTGTATATAGTCAACTCTAGAGTCTCCCCATATAAACAGAGGGGCAATGATATAGTTGAAAAAAATTATATTCATTTGACCTTGGGGTATATTTTTGTCTTTATATGTAAATAGAATCTCAAAATGCTTATAGTCTAGTAGAAATGGAATTGGAACTGACATGAAGCAATGAGTTTACAGTGACTTCAGAGTTGATGTAAGGTTTTCCTTTTTTTTACAAGCAATAACCATGATACTTTCCATAAAACAATCTACAAAATGACATTAATATAAAATTATGAGTTTATTATAATTTTATAATAGCACACAAATCTTAAATATAGAATAAATATGCAAGATGGTAAGATATTTTATTGGCAAATCCTGTGTCATTTTCATATTTACAACAAATAGTGAACATAATAGTATTATTACTAGGATGGGTAAGCTTGTTTTTCAGTGAAAAGGCATTTCCTCTCATCAGTAAAATGAGGCAGTCAGAGGAGGGGATCTCTAAGGTTTCTTAGGTCATTAGACCCCGTGCCACAGAACCTTGGATTTCTGAGTTGATTTCAGAAGCAAGCAGATAAAGCCAAGGGCATCTGTACATATATACAGTGCAATCCATCCTGGGTAACACTGACCCCAGTCCAACTTGCCAGATCTCTATCAATTCAGAATCAATCTAAAAGTGACTTTTTTTTCAACTCAGATAATCCAATCTAACTGACTACAGAAGTCGTGTAAAATTGGGTCTTGGCTAGCACAGGACTCCCACCAGGAAACTGTGCTATGATGTTTACTTGTTTTCTAATTTAAAATGAGATTTTTTTAAGGCTTCAATTAAAACATTGGAATGAGAAGTATGGTAGGGTAGTGGACAGAAAATAATTCTTGGTGCCAGAAAGACCTGGATTCATGTCCCATCTCTGGCACACACTGCCTGTGTCATCCTGGGCAAATCACTTAACCTCTTGGAGCAGATGGAATGTTAAACTAGAATCAGGAAGAACTAAAGCCCAATCCTGTCTCAGACACTCGCTAGCTATGTGACCATTGTCATTTAACCTCTCTGTACCTCCCTTTCCCCATCTGTCAAATAAAGAGAGTTGTCTAAAGTCCCTTCCAGATCTAAATCTATGGTCCTATGATACTCTGAATATTCTAAGCAATACTTTGACACTACTAATTTCAAACTTTGAAAGACCTAAGACAGAGTCTGGTCAACACAGTGACCCATCATGATTCCAGTGCACCAATGACTTTTTTCTTAATTCCCCACTTCTGACAGAGAGTTCATGGACTCCAAATGAAGAATGACACACATTTTTGGGACATAGCTAATGTGGGAATTTGTTTTGCTTGATCATGCATTTTTTTTTTGCTTTTTTTAAAGGGGCAATTGGGGTTAAGAGACTTTCCCAAGATCACTCAGCTAGTAAGTGTTAAGTGTCTGAGGCTGGATTTGAACTCAGGTCCCTCCTGACTCCAGAACCAGTGCTCTATTCACTGTGCTACCTAGCTGCCCTTGACTATGCATTAAAAAAAAGTCTCATTTTTTCTCTCTGTCCACCCAGCAGAGAGGAGAGGGAGAGAAAATCAATGCTTTCTAATGTAAAAAAAATTTAACACTGCTAATTACAGAGAAGGTGCTGCCCTGCCTTGGCAAAGAAAGTTTCCTCGTTTTGAGAATTCACTAAACTCATGAAATCATAGGTCTCATCTTCATTCTCTAGTCCTAAACTAAAACCCTCACTCTTGCCCATGCACATACAAAAAGACCCAGAAGTAACACAGGCATTAGTGCCTGAATGGAAGAGAAGAGTAGGCAAAATGTAGCTGTTTATGTATTCACCTTTTTAAGTGGGGAAGAGAAGATACACCAGCCTGTAACTTTCAAGGTGTGCCATGGTTGAGTAGAGGCTTAAGAAACCCAGGCCCCACCCCTGTCAAAGCCCAGGCTCCCCCAGCCCAAGACACCTGGAGCTGAGCTGAACTGGTATTTTCCCAGGGGCCAAGCAGCAAGCAGGGAACAATGTTGAGAAGACACTGAAGCAGTTTGACAGCATTGTGGAGATTTCCTGCTCTGACACATGCCTGGGAGAAGCTGGGACAATAAGAAACAGAGACAATTAGGAGATTAGTGGTGTTTGTGAAGGACAGAGCCCTCTAGCAGGTTTGGGCTTCTCAGTAGAAATCACCTGCCAAATATCTGCCCCTTGGAATTTGACATTTGGTTGTTTGGTCACCCAATGCCCCAAAGGCAGCATTGGAGCCATGCACCAGTGTCCAAGGGTTGGATTTTATAGGCCAGAGTTTGAAGAAGTAGAGAACAGAGAGTATCACAAGAGAAGCAATGAGATACACGTGGCAAGGAGAGGAGCCAACTATCATTGGGGAGAGATGAATTGAAATTTAAAAGTATGATGAATTACCCAGTTTGGGGGAGCCATAGAGCTAGTCAGCAGTCAAGGAGAATAGTGATATCTACCTAGGATGGGTAGGAATAAGCAGCATTGTGGGGAGGAAGAAATGGGTACACCTGAGAGCTTGTGGAGCTCCCTTTACAAGTTTTCTTGGGCTTAGATTTAGGGCTAGAAGGTATCAAATTCAAATCTTTCATTTTATGGTTGAAGAAACTGAGTCACAGAGAGATTAAGAGACTTGTCCAGGGTCTCACAGTTAGTATCAAAGACAGGATTTGAATTCAGGTTTTCTAGACTTTACTAAGGAGCCCCTCTGTCACCTAAGATGACCTTTCCATTAAAGACAGCTTGAAAAATGGATAGCAGTGTATTCACAGGACTATTATAGCTCATCTCAGGCCAGAAATCTGTAAAGAATTATTATTATTACTTTCCTAAATGATGACCCCTCCCCAAAAGAAGATTGCACTGATAGGGGAAAGGAAAGGGAGTTCCTTATCATAGTGGGAAAGTCCCAGCCCAAGTTAAAGAAACTCATTTTCCATTAGCACCTTCTTGTACTATTAGCACAAGATTGCTATTGCTAATTATTATCAATACTTTGTATAAAATCCCTTTGAGTTGTTATCCTGAATCATGATGATGAAGAACCATTTATTTGGCTACCAGCTGTACCCCAGAGTTGGGAATCCTGGGGCTCAAGAGGTGGCTGCCTCTTGATCCTGTGTATCTTTCATAAGTGATAATAAATATCACCTAAAAACTACAACAATGGATGTCTCAGTGGTCGCTTCCTGAACCTTAACACTAGTTATAAACTTTGGAAGTAACTACAATGGGACAGCTTGACCCCCAGGCTCCAAAAGAAGGGAGTGAGATGGGTATAATGACTCCCCAGGCTCCTTTAAGTCCCTAGGCAATTGTGAATGTGCTTTAACTTTCTCAACTTTTCCTGCAAACAAAATATCCAGAAAAGCAAAGAGATGTGTCAAGAGATTGGGGTTTGGTCCCATTTCTGTCAATTCTCCCTCTCTGAGTGACAGTTTTCTCATCTGTAAAATGAAAACATTAGACTATATGATCTCCAAGTCACAACTCAAAAAAATTGCTATTACAGCTCCCTCTATCAACAACAACAATCATTCCCCCTCCATCTGAAGGACTCCCTCTTCCTGGAATGACTTTCTTTCTTCACTGTTCCATTATAATTTCCTTAACTGAATATCCTGCATAACTGGTGTGCTCCTGAAGAAGTAGAGAAGTTAAGGAGACAAGAAAGATTTGTTGAGACAAGACCCATTCATATATTTATTCAGTCCTTCATGGAGAGTCAACATAGATACCAATAGAATGGTAAACTTTACCAATAGAAATTTACCAATAGAATGGTAAACTTGAGATTCAGGAAGACATGGGTATGAATTCCACCTCTGATATTTAGCAACTGTGAACAAGTCACATAACCTCAATAACCCTCAAACAACTCTCTAAGATTGTTAAGTTATGGGTGGCTTACCTATTTCTTTGTGTAAGGAGTTCCCACTCTAAAAAAATCACAAGTTCCATGTGCTCAACACATTCATTCATTTATTCATTCATTCAATAACTGAATGCTAGAACAAGTTCCTGATAGGGAGATCTCACCCATTCCATGAACTTTTAGCCTACTTTCTACATTAAGCCCAGTGAAAAAGCTATGAAATATTTATAGTGGTTGAATTTAACAATTAGAGAATCTGACCAATTGGAGAGCATAATCAACCAATCTTTCTCTCAGTCTTGGCCTCTTTATTTGTTTTGGTAATTTGGCTCAATTGCAATGCCATTATCCAGGGACTTGTCATCAATATTATGGATAGATATTTCTCATTGTTCTTGGTTCCTCTAGCCCTTCGGTGCCAGAGGACGAAGGAAGCTAAAACTTAAGTCAGGGAAAAGCCTCTAGGTTAAGGGATCTCAGACTGGGGGTCCATGAGTTTGCTTTTTAAAAAATTATGATAATTATATTTCATCATAATTGTTTTCCTTTGTAATCCTACATGTTTCATGCATTTCAAAGCATTATTCTCAAAAGGTTTCACCAGACCATCAAGGCGTCCATGAAATTTTTTTAAAAGTTTAGGAATCCTTGGTATAAATAAATCATCTCAATGTGAATAATTTCACCCACATGCTTCCCTACATCCCAGTTACAAACACAATTGGCTCAGAATGAATGATACATGCATTTTATTGAGGATATACCAAAACAGAAACAGAACAAGACAGTGAGGAAGCCATGGGGGAAAGAGGAGAAGATCAAAGGACAACTGACTGTGTGCCAACCTTGAAGAACCAGGACTTTTCCTTTTTGGTGATGAAGAATGAACTTTGGACTGGCATAAATAAGGTGAAAGTGTTAGATAACCTAGTTAAGATGGGAGAAGGTATATCTGATTGCAGGAATGTAAACAAACCCCAACCTGGGTGGGAGAAAGTATATTTGGGTAGGAAAGGGCATGTCTGTTTGGAAGAATTCAAAGCCCACCATGGTCTGGCTAGAAGACTGAACATCTGGCTAAGAGTTTGAAAGGTTCGATGTATGCATAAGAGATGGCACATATTATTGAGAAAGGGGGTGTGATTATTTAAAAGGAGGGGGGGAAACCTCCTAGCTATTTTTGTCTTCTTTCTGACCAAGATGGAGAGTCAAATACTAACTCCTTCCTGGTCCATTCAGGAAGCCATCCCAGAACAGCAACAAGGCAGTAAAACATCCAGAAAGAGTTGGCCAATGATTCTATCCCCTCACAGATCTCCTTGGAATGGGGAGAAAAGAGGGTGCTCTTATACTCAAGCAGTTCCTAAGAGCCAGGCCCAGAGGGCATGGGACAGAGGTGGGAGCTTTAGGAGAAAGAGGCACAGAAGTTGAGGAGATAGGCTTGCAGTGTGCTCAGATGGGTACAGGGAGCCATCTCCCCATTATGGGCTGGTCCTCTTGTTCAGGCTGCTGGAGGAGACGATCTTGGTGTTGGAACTGCCTCCGCTAATCCCAAAGCCACTTCCACTGCCTAAACCACCACCTAAACCACTGCCCAAACCACTGCCCAGCCCGATCCCAGAGTGGCCTCCAAAGCCTCCTCTGAGGGCTCCAGAGCTGACACTGCTACCAACCACAGCTGTAGGGGGAGAAGCAAAAAAAATTTTTTTAATAAAATATTAAAATTAAATTTAAAATTAATTTTAAAAATAATTAATCAAAAAATTAATTGATTAACAAAATTTGAGATCAAGCCTCCAAAAATCTAAATCTTACTCAACATATGAACAAGAGGATATGAGGGTTACTTACAGATGCTTACAGCACTCTGACATTCTCCAGACATCCTGTGGGAGGAGAAAAATTCCTATGGAATCATAAGTCATCCTGTCTGGTCCCTGCATCTAGATATGATTATTCCTCTCACCCTCCTTAATAGATGAGATTACTCTGTTTTCATACCTCCTGCTTCATTTGAGTATCAGTTTCTGAAGGAAATCTTTAGGTTTAACTAAAGGCTCTTATGCTTACATGTCTGATGCTTCTAGCTAGAAATCTATCCTGGCCTGGAGCAGATCTAGCTATCCACCCTGACCCAAACTCTGAACATTCCAGGGAAAGCCTGAGCCAGGCAGCAGGGGAGAGACTTGGGCTCACAAGCTAGGTTCGGTTTCCTTGCCCACGGCTTCCATCCTTTCTCTAAGTCTCCCCACCTCTGCCACCACTTCACCTGCACTCTTCTCCTTCCAGCAGCTTCCTATAAGTGGCAATTTCAAGGTCCAGTGCCAGCTTGACATTCATCAGCTCTTGATATTCTCTCAACATCCGGTTCAGCTCTTCCTTGGCCTTCTTCAGGGCACTCTCCAGCTCAGTCTGTTTGCTGAGGGCATCCTTCAGGGCCAGCTCCCCACGCTGTTCAGCATCGGCCACCGATGTCTGAAGAGTTTGGCACTATGGGGGGACGGGGGAAAGGAAGTGTTAACTGTCACAAAGAGAGTTCCAGGCAGGACAAAAGACTAGACAAGAGTAACACTTAGTAAACCAGGATTCAAATGCAAATCCTTTGACTTTAAAGCATTAAAAAAGTGTATTAACTCTGATTCCAAATCCAGAACTTTCATGACTATATATACCACATTGCTTCACATACTTTGAAAACCTGAAAGGGATAGTTACTTGTCAGTTATCATTGACATTATTGTGATTGTTATTATAGAAAACTGAAGACTAGTAAAGGGAAATGACTCACCCAAAGTCACACACACCCCCAAAGTCACCTATGGCAGAGCTAGGACCTGGATCCAAGTTTCCTTACTCAATTCTTCTTTATCAAGAGGACAGATGTCCATCTGATCTGTTTCCGACACTTCACCCATTTGCCTCTATTGCATTATTCTACGCTGTCATTCCCCCAACCCCCACCTTTGTACCACCCCATGCCATCTCCCCTGGCTCTGGAACAGAGTTGGGACTCACCTGCTTCTTGACATTCTCAATCTCAGCCCGAATCCTCTGAATCATCCTATTGATCTCAGAGATCTCACTCTTGGTGCTCTTCAGGCTGTCACCATGCAGGTCCGCAGAATTCTGAAGTTGCTGGACCTGAAGATCAGGGAAATGCCAAGTTGGGTCAACTCTCCGTTCTCCACGTTGGGTATCCATTCCCAAATATTAAATAAGCCCTAATCATCTCTGCCTGGTTTGGGGGCACATCTCATTCTGCTCAACTGAGGCTTTTACTTAAATTCTCCAAGGACTTATTGAGGGATAGTGGAGTAGTCTTAGAAATTCCAGAAGCAGAGTCCCACAGACTATGCCCATCCCCAACCCTACAACTCTCCCAGTACCCACCTTGATCTGGTACAGATTTTGAGCCTCTGCCTTACTCTTCTGGATGATATCCTCATACTGTAGTTGGACCTCAGCAATGATGCTGTTTAGGTCCAAAGATCGGTTGTTGTCCATGGAGAGGACCACAGAGGTGTCACTGACATGGGTCTGCATCTGGGACAGTTCCTACAAAGTGTAAATAGATGTTGACTTCAGCCCCTAAGGTATATCTCTCTCAATTACTTCTGAGTGTTAAAAACATGTGTTTTCAATTTAAGTGGGACTAGACCATAGAGGTTTGGACTGGCCTAAAACTGCTAGCCCCTTGGGAACACTATGTGGAATAAGTAGGAGGAAAGAGAGGACTCATTGAGAGGGAGCACAGCTTTGTGGGAAAGGTCCTGGTCTCATAATCAAAAGACATGGATTCATGTCCCACCTTAGACACATATTTCCTAGCTATGTGACTGCAAGCAAGTCATAACCTCTTTGAACCTCAGTTTTCTCATCTTTAAAATAGAAATTAGAATACTTCCAGCATACTAAAAATTTCATAGAGATGTTGTAAGGGAAGTATTTTGACAACTTTAAAGTTGTTACAGTAGTATGAGCTATTTATTTCTGCAGGAGGATAGTCCTACTGTTCTGCAATAACTGAGTTTCAAAAGTTCTTAATTCAATTTAGTTCAGTATTCACTGAGTATCTTCTATATGAAAAGAATACTCTGCTCTTGAGGCAGGGGGCATTCCACAAGATGGAATGGGTCACTACCACCAATGGAATTTTTGACCCTGAAGAATTCTGCTAACAGAACCAATCACTTCCATCCATAGAATCTCTGGCTTATGATAACTTCCACCATTTTGAGCTCTTCTCCAATGAGTTTTCATTTTCCAGACAAGGAAGAGGAATGACTTTAAAGACAGGGTCTTATTTCTAACCAGCAGTACCACAGATCCAGAGAAGAATAAAGGAGTCCTCACCATTTCATAAAGGACCCTAAAGAAGTTGATCTCATCATTCTGGGCATCCACCTTGGCCTGCAGTTCCACTTTGTTCATGTAGGCAGCATCTACATCCTACAAAAGAGGGTAGATGAGGTAGCATTTTGTTACTGGAAGGACATGGAACTGCAACAGGAAGTATTTCAGTTAGATTTGTAGAAGCATGTAGAAAAAGCTAATTGAAGGGAACAGTGGCCAGTATAGCATCAAATTCTACCTGTAGAGGCAGTACTAAAGTCTACCTGGTGGGAAGGGAATGGATTAGCCAAATGGGCCATCTGTACAACCTTAATTTCTCAGATCTTGGCTCAGCTCCCCAATTCCTTTTGACTACACAGAACTAGGCAGCACTAAGTGGAATGGGGTTTAGGGTACTGAGTTGGTTCAATAGGGATAGCTAAACTAGATGAATCAGGTCAAAGATTGACCAAAGTGCCATCACTGGCATTTTTCTGCCCTCTTCATCATCAGCTCAATTCAATAAGCATTCATTGACTGCCTACTATGTGCAAAGCACTGTTCAAAGGCTCCAGAGAGAGACATACACAAAAAAACCCCAGTCCTTTAGAGAGCTCACGTCCTACCTTCTTGAGTACCACGAAGTCATTCTCAGCAGTTGTACGCTTGTTAATCTCTTCTTCATATCTGTTAGGGGAGAAGGGGAGTGGTAGAGGAAAAACATGCTTAGCTAATCTTTCTTGAGTCACATATCTAGATGCTATTCAGATAGTTGGAAATGTCCAGAAAACGGAATTTTGCAGAATTCTTCCTTAAGACTGAAGCCCTAGAAATCAGTCTTGACACTATAGAAGCAAAGAGAAAATTTGGAAGTTTGTTCCAAAGGGAGAGGAAAAGGAATTTAGGACTTGTGTCTACATGATGCTAGGCAGAGGAGAGCCAGCCCTCATCCAGGTAATTTGATGCTAACGGAGGGAAAGAATTCAGGATTTCTATCCAATTTGGCCATCTTGGTGATGTCTTGCTGAAATTTGAGCCCCTTTGGTACAATGTAGAATCAACCTCTCTTAGAACAAGAAGGAATTGTATTTTCTCACCCTCACATGTCTATATGGTCTCCAATTTCCTGTGATAAGTTACACTAGTCGACTCTGTTTTTAGAGCTGAAAGTCAGAATCATAAATGTCACACTGAAAGGGACCTTAACTATCTATCATCTAATCTAATTTTACAGATGTGCCCAGAGAAGTGATTTACCCAAGATCACTCAGCTCATCAGTGACAGAGCTATAACTAGACACTAGTTCTCCTAACTACCAAGTTAGGAGACAATACCAGTCCTATTTTCAATACTCCAAGGCTTTTATTTGACCATCCCTTCACATCAAAACTGCCTCTAATTCTTTTTTTTAGATTTTTCTTTTTGCTTTTTGGAGGGGGGAAGGTAGGGCAATTGGGGTTAAGTGACTTGCCCAAGGTCACACGGCTAGTTTTGTGTTAAGTGTCTGAGGTCAGATTTGAACTCAGGTCCTCCTGACTCCAGGACCAGTGCTCTATTCACTGTGCCACCTAGCCACCTCACTGCCTCTAATTCTTGAACCTCAACTTGGAAGAGAACTGAGCATGGCAGTAAGATAATGAGTTCTGTTTTGGACTTGTTGACTTTGACATCTTTGGTTTTAGATGTCAAATAGGCCATTGATGATAGGAAAATACTTCTTCATTCATTGGTTTATCCATTCATCTATTCATTTATTTAACCATCCAATTTGTCAAGTGCACAAAGATGCAGATGTCTAAAAGAAGGAAGATGGACTTGATGACTTCTATTGACTCCAGTATCTCCAACTCTAAAGTAGTGATTAGGAGCTTAAGGAGAGTGGATCTGGGTTGAGAATGGTCATTTGCATATGATATCAGGCTCCCAGAAAGTTAGACTTGGAAAGAGACCCCAGAAAACAGCTATCCCAGCTCCTGCCCCACTACTCCAGGCCTTACTCACTTGTGTTTGAAGTCTTCCACACTGTCCTGCATAGCCTTCAGTTCAGATTGTAGGCGACTCTTGTCATTGAGCAAGCTATCCAGCTTCTTCCTCAGGCAGCTGAGATAGCTCTCAAAGTAAGGCTCTAGGTTTTTGCTAGATGTGGTAGTGGTCTGCTGTTGTAGAAGGTTCCACTTGGTCTCTAAGACTTTGTTCTGCTGCTCCAGGAACCTCACCTACAGTAAAAATAAATAAATAAATAAGGAAGCCAAGTGACCGGTGTCAAATGCTACAAGCCCTAGGAAAGAAATCCCCAGTTAGAAACAGAATTGATTCACCAAGGCCTAAGGGGTTTAAGGTAGACTAAAGAAAGAACATCCTGCAATGAATAGAACACCAGCCCTGGAGTCAGCAGGACTTGAGTTCAAATCTGGCCTCAGACACTTAACAAAAAAACTAGCCATGTAACCTTGGGCAAGTCACTTAACCCCAAATGCCCTCCAAAAAGAAAAAATAAAATAAAAATCCAGACACCCTGGAATGATTTATTTGAAAACATTGAGTTCCTAGAAAGAACACAGTTCTTCTCTTCCAGCAATTGAGTTTCCTGAAAGAGAAATACGTTCCAACTGAAGAGAGAGGTAAGTGAAGAATGAGTCATCTAATCTTGACTAGGGGTAGAGAGATGAATAATCATCAACTCAGAGTTTGAAGGTATTTCCCTATCTCTTAAATGAAACAGTTGTATCTTTAAGACTTTCAAATACTAACATTCTATGACTCTCTGATTTCCAGAAGAATTACTGTAACTACAAGCTTTCCTCTAGTGAAAAGGGCTTGGCAGGTCACGCCAGAATAAGGGCTTAGATTAGCACTCAAGAAGGAGTTCTTAATTTGGGTTTCGGTGATAACTTCTGCCTTAAATGGTCCCTTGGAGATGTCAGTGGAAGGACAATCAACATCTAAGCATGTATGTGACCAGTCATTGTGCCAAGTATTAGAGATAACAAGAAAGGCAAAAATACAGTCCCTTCTCTCAAGGAGTTCACATGGTAATGAGAAAGACAACATGTAAATAAATAAATTGTGCATAACTAATAATGGCTGAACAAGTTGTAGTATATTATTGTGATGAAATACTACTGTGTTATAAGAAATGATGAGCTCAGTGATTTTAGAAGAACATGGGAAGTCTTGCAAGAAATAACGAAGAGTGAAATGAGCAGAACCAAGAGAACATTGCATACAATAACAGCAATGTTGTTTTAAGAACAACTTTGAATAGGTTATTTTGACTATTATAAATACCCAAATTAACTATAAAGGACATGTAAAGAAAGATGCTATCTACATCCAGAGATAGAACTAGTAGTATGTATAGAACAAATAGCATGTATAAAAATATGGATATAATAATTTTACATAAACATATATATATATATATATATATTTGTGTCTATTGATAGCTATCCTGGGGGGGGAAGAAATTTACATGATTATTTCTTTGTATATATCAAAGGAATAGCAAGTTGTGCATAGTAACTGATTTGCAGTTTCATGCACAATTATGTTTTTCATTGTACTGTTATGGAAATACTTGTTTATTTCATAAATTTAAAAAATTAATAATAAAAATAATTGTGCATAATAGATATATAGTGTGTAAATGGAAGAAGTTTGGAATGATCTAGATTTGAGCCCAGTGAAATAAGGTAAGATGAAGGTGGCTTAAAAACTGGTCTCCTTCAGATCTGTAAGCACTAAGAGTCAATGATACTTCCTAAATTTACACAGATGCATTCTAATACTAATGTATACTTAGTAGTATATTTGGACATTATACATTAGTATTAGAACACATGTGTTACATGTTCTAATACTAATATACACTTCAAAAAAAGTCATGATATCCCCCACTTCCTGGCCCTTAACAAGAATAATAAACCATTAAGAACGAGGATTTTATAACTAGAAGGACCATTAGAAATTTTCTAATCCAATCACCTTGTTTTACAGAAAAGGAAACCAAGGCACAGAGAGAGGCATTAAATATCTTGCTAGAGATCACTTAGGTAATAAGTGACTGAACCAGGATTTGAACACAGATCTTTAGACTCCAAATCCAGGGCTCTTTTGTCAACTTCTTGTTAGATACATTCAAACTTTTCTTGATCTGACCCTTGTATATAGGATGGGCAAGATTTAGAGATATTTTTAAAAGCTTGTCTGAGTAGAACTCGTGAAAGAGTTGTCTTGGCCACTGGGGGAAGGGGCATCAGGCATCATACTCATCCAACTATTTTATAATGCATGACTCAACTGTTTGAAGGCTGATTAGAACTCTACCAGCCATCACATTTGGCTAGACCAGACATGGGCTAGAGGAGAGGGCATTCTTCCCAGATTTATCTTCACAATCAGCTCCTCAATGGAATTAAGCAATATTCTTCCCCAAGACAAAACATTCTCAAAATGGGGAGGCCATTGAGTGGAACGATTTTTGAGCGGCCATAATGTGATGATTTCTACTTTCCAACCAGAGAGACTGGAATCCAAAGGATGTAGCACTTGTCCAATATGTCTTAGCACATCCTGTGAGATCAAAGTTCACCAGTAGGATTACTTTGTTCTCTACAATATCCTGAGTTCACCTGCCAGTTCCAGGATATAGCATTCACATCTAGCATTTAGATAGTGCTAAAACCTTTAGTTTTCAAAGTACACTTTACAAATATTATTTCATTTTATACTCACAACATCCTGCGGAGTAGATGTTATTATTATCCCCTATTTTACAGATAAGGAAACTGAGACAAACAGAGGTTAAGTAACTTTCCCAAAATCATACAACAAGTAAGTGTCTGAGGTAGGATTTGAACTCAGATCTTCCCGACTCCAGCTGCAGTGCTGTGTATCATCTATCTGGAAACTGATTTATGATCCCTCAAGTTAGAGAAATTATTCCATTTTGTAGCTAGGATAAATTGAAATCCAGAAAATTGAAACCAGAAAGGGGAAGAGACTGGCTTCATGTCACATAGCATATTAGAAAAGAATCACAGAGTTTTAGAGTTTAGTCTTAAAGGTCATTTTGTTCATGAGGAAATTGAAGCCCAGAGAGGAAGTGACATGCCCAAGGTCACACAACCATACCCAAGAGCCTACCCTCATACCCAAGTTCTCTGATTCCAAATCCAGGATTCCTTCAGCATGAGACCCCAGAGCCTTGTAGTCTAATGCCTTTTATCTAGACTTAGAACAGCTCACCTTGTCGATGAAGGAGGCAAACTTGTTGTTGAGGGTCTTGATCTGTTCCCTCTCCTCTGTCCGCACCTTCTGGATCTCTGGGTCAATCTCCAGGTGGAGTGGGGTCAGCAGGCTCTGGTTAATGGTCACTTCTTGGATCCCACCAGCAGGGCACACAGGGAAGTTGGATCCCCCTTGGCCACTGAATGCCCCACCAAAGCCTCCAGTACCATAGCCTCCAGCACCAAAGCCTCCAGCACCAAAACCTCCAGCACCAAATCCAAAGCCAGTCCCTTGACGGCACCCTGCCATGCTGATGTTCCTGTTCTTTCCAAAGTTATAAAGACTCTTGCTGCCAAAGCCTCCAGAAGCAGAGCAGCGGCCTCCACCCCCAGAGATGGAGGCAGAACTGAAAGCAGCCCGCCTGCCCCCACCCACTACTGCTGACCCACTGCTGAAGCCCCTGGAGCTGCCTCGGATGCCTTGAGATCTGATCATGGCTGGTGGAGAAGAAAGGACCTTCAGAGAACTGTAGCCAGCAGTAAGAGGGGAATTAGGCCAGAGCCAGTGAATGAACAGACCTCTGTGCAGGGCTCTTATATATATGCTGGAGCACTTGGGTTTGGTTGCAGGGGCATAAAAGGAAAAAAAATCTAAAACATCCCTTGGGCTGGGTCTTTGGCAAGAGCCCATCTTTCTTGTACCTGCCTTGTCACTAAACACACCTACAGAAGTCATTTGGAGGGCACAGTTACTTGGAGCAGATCACTTGCACCTGCCAGATAGCCTGCAGGGACTCTCTATAACACTGATAGCAAAGGCAAACTCAGCAGTATTAGGGAATCAGATACTACTCAGCAAAGAATTGAGTCAAAAGACCAGAGTTCCAGCCCTATTTCCTATTTTGGCCATTCACTGGCTAGTTTTAGGATCATAGGAATATAGAGCTTAGAGTTAAAGAGGGGGAGGCCATCTTGTTCAACACCATTTTATAGCTGAGGAAACTGAGACCCAAGAATATTAAGTAATAAACATAATAAGAAGATAATAATAATACCAAGTAGCTAGTACATAACACTTTAAGTTTTGCAAAACACTTTGTAAATATCCCATTTGAATCTCACAGAAACCCTGGAAGATAGGTGCTATCTTGTTTTACAAATAAGGAAACTGAGGCAGACAGGGGGTCAAGTGACTTGACCAGAGCTAGTAAGCTAATAAGCGTTTAAGGTGGGATTTTTACTCAGGTCTTCCAGACCCCAAGTCCAGCATTTTATCCACTGCACCATCTAGATGCCTTAAGTGACAATGGTGTGACAAAGTGCATGTCAGAAGCAGAATTTAAACCCAGTTCCTCTAACTCTGGAGCCAGCAGTCTTTCCATTACACCATGAGAATGGTTTGTAGCAAACTACTTCACCTGTCCAAGTCTAGATTTCGTGTGTGTGTGTATTATATATATATATATATGCATATTTTATTTATACATATAATGCACACACACAAGTAAGGGTAGAACTAATAGTCTACAAATTCTCAAGTGACCTTTGGGACCCCTTCATATTTTGCTTCTTCCCCTTCCCCATCTCATCAGCCTCTTCTCTCATGATTCTTGGTTGTGACCAAAATAATCTGGGACACAAACTATTCTTCCATTTTCCAGCTTCTCACAGTCCATTCCACCCTTCCGTAGCCCCACCAACAAGGATCATAAAGCTAGAAGCAGTCATAGACCACCTAGGAAATAATAGCAGGCAGGGCTTTATATGGTTAGCATGACACTTTATCTAATTCAATCATCACCAAATCAACCACTATTAGCCTCCATTTGACAAAATTGATAAGTGACACTTAAATGAGGCTTGGTTACTTACTCCAGGCTCAAAGTGGCCAAACCAGGATTCTAATCCAGGTCCTCTGACTCTAAAGCCTGCTTACTGTCTTGAAGTTTTAATTCATTTTGGGGGTGTGGGAGGGGAGGTGTACACAAGAAATATTTTAACCTGCATTGTTACCATTTTCTCCATCACTTTCTTAAGTCTAAATAATCAACAAAACAATGAATCAAGCCTTGTTTTGTAGCATTTGATGATTTCTCAGGAATAAAAGTTCACACTGAAGATTAAACAATCAGATTTTGAGAGCTGCTTTGAATGGGCTCCAACACCCTTGCATCCTCTGTCTGGTTCAGCCCCCCTTCCAGCCTCTTCTGCAGCTTTCCCATCACTGCTTCCAGACTCGGATTCAGACCTGCTGCACCCTTAAAGCTTTTCCCTGACAGCATAGTCACAATCACTTTTTTGCACCACTTTGCTCTCAACACTTCCATCCAGTAGGCACTACTCATCCATGCTTAAGGAATCACGGAGTTTCAGAATTGGACATCTGTCTGCGGTCGTGGGCTTTTTGTTTGTTTTTAGGGGAGTTTTTTGGTGACACTCGATCTCCCTATCTTGCCCAGACTGGCAGTGTAGCCAGTAATCTCTGCTCAGTCCCACTGCTAATTGGCACAAAAGCCTTGACCTGATCTATTTCCAGCCTGGGCCAGTTAACCTCACTTTAGGCAGCTGAGTGTCCTGCTCCCCAATCCCAAGGGGCTGACCTCATTGGTAGCAGACTTAGCAGTAGCAGGTTGGGCAGGCATCCAATCAGATTTAGCCTTACTTCACCTCAGAACTCCTTAACTCAAACGGTCCACCAGCCTTAGACTCCCCTGTAGCAGGAGTTACAGGCAAGCACCACCACTACACCAGGTTGTCTGTTTCCTATTTTCTATTCTGTATCCTGTCTGACCCATTCGATGTCCATATAAAATGTTGAGGAATTATAAATAAATCACCCCAGCTGCCAAGATTATATTACTGAGAATACATAATTCATTACCCTATGTCAACTCCTAATGTTCCCATTGGCTGGGCGAATCTAGATAACAGAGACATGTGAATTCTCATTCAAATCTTCACTCCAGCCACCGATGTTACTGTTACCTATTAACTACCCACCCTGTTTTTGGAGAGTATTGCTAGTAAGAAGCAAAGAAGTAGAATTTTTCTTCAGCGTCCTTTCCCTGCCCTACTAGCCCAGGCCCGAATAGACAAGCAGCATCTTGAGGAGGGAAAAGTGGAAAAAAGACAGAGATTTAATCTAGAACCTGGATAATCCACACAGGAATGTTACCTTCCTAAATAACTATGAGCTATAAGAACCAAAGAGAAAAGTCTAAAAGAAACAAAGATAAAATAGGAATGAGCTTCTTCTTTGTATGGATGAATAGGGTAGAGATGAAGAGGCCTTAAGACCTTTTTAAAGACCTAAGAATGAGTGACTGGAAAGTCTGGAGATCAATCACTGTCATTGTTTATCCCCCATAAAATCTCTGTGCTGAACACTGAATTCTCTCTCCCCATCCATGTCCTTTATGTAAACTCTCCCTACCCCTGCCCAGAAAGAGGAATTAGAAAGCAGCTCCATCAATGGTATCTGGGAAAGCTAGAGACAGTGAAGGCAGGGGTGGTCTTCAGGAATCCAAAGGCAGGCAGGCTCTGTCTTACCCTCAACAACCCCCTCAGGACAGAGTGAAATTCATAGACAGTAGGTCAGTCAACACTTATTCATTAAGCCTTTGGGGACCACAGGGGGAAGGTACCTTTTATCATCATAGATTATCACTATAGGGAGACAGAGAGTCCCTGCCCTGAGGACCAAATTCTAGACCCTTCCCTCTATACCATTTAGCCTTTTCCCCCAGTCATTTCTTTTAATTCCCAGTTGGATTCTTTTCTCATTCCCCACCCCCAAAACACACACACACACACACACACACACACACACACACACCCTTCATGCTCTTTTGTCCCAGAGGCTATTCCCCAATATCCCCCCAACCAAGGTTGCCTTCTCCCAGAAGCAGCTACGTGGCAAGGTGGACAGAGCCCTAAGCTCCAAGTTCAAATCCAACTTCACACACTAGCTATGTAATACTAGGTAAGTCATTTAACCTTTGTCAGTATCAGTTTCCTCAACTGTTAAAATGAGGAAAATAACAGCTCCTAGCTCCCAGGGTTGTTATGAGGATTAAATGAGCTAACATGTAAAATACCTGGCAGAGAATAGAAAGCTGATAAATGCTCATTTCTATCCTTCCAAAAGAAACTGAGTGGAGAATCATCTAATCCAGCCCCTTTAGTTTATGCATTTATTTATTTATTGCTTTTTGGAGGGAGGGAAGTCACAGCAATTTGGGGTTAAGTGACTTGCCCAAGGTCACACAGCTAGTAAGTGTGTCAAGTGTCTGATGCCAGATTTGAACTCACGTTCTGACTCCAGGGCCAATACTCTATTCACTTCACCACCTAGCTGCCACCCCCTCACCCACCCCCTTAAGTTTAAAGAAAAGAAAACTAAGACCCAGAGAGGGGTAGTGATTTATCCAAGATCACATAGATAGGTGAAAGAACCAGGATTAGAACCCAGATCTTTGGACTCCAATTGCAGGTGGCATGACCCAATCACTAAATGCTATTTCTCCCTTCATCCCAACTTCTACTCAAAGTTTGCTTCATCTAGGAAGCCTTCCCACATTAACTACTTCCCAGTTCCTCACCCCAGCCTAACTCCTTATTCCACCAGCATTGATGTCTGGATCTCTGACCAGCTACTGCTAGGTCTGTTTCCATCTCTGTGAAAAAATGTGTGTGCATCACCCAAAGGACAAGGGGCTATGTCTCCTCCTCCCTCTGGATCTCCACCCCATCTCTCAGATTCATTATAAGGGGTTCTACTCAAGAGAGTATATTGTAATCAAAGGGGTCCTTTCCCCAACAACTGGCCCTACTTTTCTTCATGGGCTGGGGGTTAGATCTGAGTAGCTATCTTCCCTTACCCAATCTAAATTTGGGGGCCTGATACTAATGCACTAATGGTGGAGTTGTGAATTGGTCCAACCATTCTGGAAAGCAATTTGAAACTGTACCCCCCAAATAACAAAGCCATTAAATATTCTTTGACCAGGTGATTCCACTGCTAGGACCACGTCCCTAAATATATCAAAGACAGAGGAAAATTACACCTGTGTACAAAAATATTTCTAGTAACTTTTTTTGGTAATGACAAAGAACTAGAAACTAAGAGGATACCTATCAATTGGGGCATGTCTGAATAAATGACAATGTATAAATCCAAGGTACTGGATATATATGATTTTATCATCAGTAGATGATAAATACCCACCCACCACAATACCCACCACCTAATACTAAGGTGATAGACTCAAAAAGCAGACTGAAACATTTTTGGTCATAGCCCAAGAATTTGCTCTGTTTATGTATATTTGTTACAATGGATATCTTGGTTTGTTTTTTTACTTTTTGGTTTTATGGGTTTCTTTTGTCATTCAATAGGGAGAGAGAGGGAAAGAAAACGAATGCTTTAATTGAAATCCATTTTTTAAAGATTTGAGGACCAAAATGAATAAATTCTTTCTGGACAGATCAAATAAAATCTATACTGCCCTAAGTTCCCCTTCATATTGTATAGATATGATTTTTCCCAGAGAAATTCATATCCTTTTCTGATTCCTCAGAAGCATTTCTCCCTTGGTACGAACAAATCTAAGAAAAAGTTGAAAAACAGCATGGTTTCTATACTAGGTATATAGCCTGTACAGCCATAGCCAGGAATGTCTGTAGGCAGGCACCAAGAGTTGTGTGAACTGAATGAACTTAGTAAATCCAACTTCAGGGAGTTTTTTTTTTCATCTTTTCTATTTCCTTTCCAAATGAAAGTGGAAAGGTGGGTTGGAACCTAAGCCAAGGGTGGATAAACTAGAAATGAGCTCCCCAATCCCCTTAATCCTTCCTGTTCAGTGACATTACCCTAACATCACACCCTCCTGATGGCTCACCTTGGCCTCTTCTCCCCAATACCATTCTCCAGCTATCCCTTGTTTGCTTTATTGGGGATATTTATGAGCTAGAGTTTATTTTTTAGAGTTTTTTAATCTAATAGTATTTTATTTTTTTCCCATTTCCAAACATGCAAAGACAATTTTCAACATTCATTTTTTGAGAGATTTTGAGTTCTAAATTTTTCCCACTTTCCCAAGACAGCAAGCAATCTGATATAGGTTATACCTGTGTAATCTTATTAAACATGTTTCCACATTAGTTATGTTTTGAAAAAAGAGAAATAGAAAAGGAAAAAACATGCAGAAAAAGTGAAAATAGTATGTTTTGATTTGCAAACTCCATCAATTCTTTCTCTGAATGTCGATAGCATTTTCCATCATGAGTCTTGGAACTGTCTTAGATCATTGTATTGCTGAGAAGAGCTAAGTCAACCATAGCTGATCATCACACAATGTTACTCTTACTGTGTACAACATTCTCCTGGTCCTGTTCACTTCACTTTCCATCAGTTCATATAAGCCTTCTGAGGTTTTTCTGAAATCCCCCTGCTCATCATTTCTTATAGCATAATTGTATTCTGTTATATTCATATGCCACAACTCTTTTAGCCATTCCCCAGTTGATGGGCATCCCTTGTTTGCTTTACTGAGAATATTCATGAGCTAGAGTTTGTAACAACAAAGTTGCAGCTACAAGATGGCACCCAACAACACCTTTCCATTATGTATGTCTCTTAGAAAGGTATCCTGTTGTAGGAAAGACCTGAGTTCAAATCCCAGCTTCATGATCCTGGACAAGTCACAACCCTCTAGACCTCAATTCTTCATCGCAAAAAGGGATCAAAATGCTTACACTATGATCTCATAGTCTTGTTATAAGAAAAGTGCTTTTCAAACATTGCCATGCTATAGAAATAGTGGGTTTTATTAAGTAACATAGTGCATCTTCTTTAATAACTCACACTTTGACAGTGATTCCTTATAACAGCTCTCTGAGGTCAGCAGTACACTTTTTATCATCACCCCCATTTTACAGTTCGGTTGTTTCTCTTCTCTTAATCTCTCCAAACCTCAGTTTCCTTATCTGGAAAATAAGAATCAAAATAGCTACAAAAATCTGCCTCCCAGGATTGCTGTGAGAGTCTAAGGAGAAAGACTTAAAACATTGACCAAGGCAGTGTCCAACCATGATTCCAGAGGACCCTTAATGAAGCAAGCTACCCGCCTCGTGACAGAGTTGTGAAGCACTCAAGATGCAGAAAGAAACATACATTTTTGGACTTGGCCAATATGGGGATTTCTTTGCTTAACTCTGCTTATTTGTTACAAGGGTTTTGTGGAGGTTCTCCATCGGATAGGGGTGGGAGGGAGAGGAAATAAATATCTGTTAATTGAAAAATAAAATAAATATTTCCTAATAAATGCTTGTCGCCATCAAGTGCCACCCATAAATGTGAGCTATTGTTCTTCCAGATCACTGGAAGTTTCTAAGTCAAGCCCCAATACCCACTTGATACGGATGCTGAGAGGTGGGGAGAGTTCTAATTCAGGTGGGAGTGTCTTCTAACTCTGAGAATTAAAATAAGTATTATCACCCTTTTTTTACATGCAAGGAAATAGAGACTCAGTTACTTGCCCCCAGTCATATGGTTAATAAGGGGCAAAGTATAGTTCCAAACACAGATCTCCTGATACCACCCTCTTCCTGCTACAACAGAGGTTCTCAACATGTGATCCTCAGACGCCTGGGTGTCCCCTGAGATTCTTTCAGGGAATCTATGAAAATCTATAAAAACTTTTCAAAATAAGACTAAGATGTAATTTGCCCACTAGAATACTTCCTTTTCCAACTACATATCTGTGGGAGACCAGATTTTCTTCATATACTTCCACCAAATGGCATATCATGAGAGATTAAATGCAGAAGCAAAAAGGGGGATTCAGCTGTCTTCAATTAGGTCAGACATTAAAGAATTACAAAAAATGTTAAAGAAGAAAAAAGATGGAGTTACAAAATAGAAAAGACGATGTAAAAAGAGCTTAAAATGTAAAATAATGCTTCTATTCTAATTTTTTTGTTTTGTAAAGTAGTTTCATCATCAAAAAAGTTATTTATGTTAACATATAGTGAATTTATTACTTGTAAATAAAATAATAAACATTTTTATTTACAATTTTAGTTTCTAATACAATCAATAGCATTTGACTCTAACCTCACATTTGGGGTCCTCAATAATTTTTAAGTTTCTCAGGCCAAAAAATTTGAGAAGTTCTATACTATACCACAATGCCCCCCTCAGAAAGGAAATTCCACCATGTTATCTAGACTGTGTCCCAAAAGGCCCTTCATCTCTTGCTGCTCTCTCTTGGTAAGAAGAGAGAACTGGCCCCCCTGAAAACCTCAGTTGCACTCCTGCCTTCCTCCCTCCCAGCCCCTCACCAGGTTTACACACTGCACTGATCTGTTCAGGCACCTCTCCTCCCTTGAATCAAATTAAATAATATCTAAGAAGTGCTTTACACAGTGCTTGGTACATAGTAGGTGATATAAAATTGCTTGTTCCCTTTCCCCCTTGGCACCTCTGTTTTCCATACTGTCAAAGAGATGAGAGTCTGTCAAGGGTGTGGGGAGGGTAAGAGATTGTTTATTTGCTAAGGGCTTTGCAGAACTCTGAGGTAAACCCTTGTATTCAGCTCTGGGATTATTTATACCAAAAGGCCTCTTTATACCCTCAGCCCCAACCCAGGTGGGAAAATGCTCCTGCCCTTGGTCAAACCTGTTCCCTTTCTCCATTCAGTCACCCAGAGTTCAGTCACCCTGACTCACCCAGTTAGAGACCTCAAGCTAGCTTAGCTCTCAGGGTGAATTCACAGGGAAGGAGCTGTCAGCACTTCAGGAGGGGGGAGGCATGAAAGTGAGGGTCAGGAGGTGGCAGCACCCTCACACAGGAGCCCCAGGCCCTGGCAGCTCCAGAAGGATCTAAGGACACTATTAGGCAACCGTGGCCTGAGTTATTATATACCAGAGAATGAATAAAAGCTGATACTGCACACTGAAAAAAATTTATATAGAAGTGATATTTATATAAAATATATATGTTTGTATTTCTAGAAATTTGTGTTTATATGAAATATGTTCATATTTTACATGTTTGTGTAAAATATATTTACATTTTATATGTTTGTGTAATATGTATTTATGTTATATGCTTATGTAAATATATTTATCTGTTATATGTTTGTGTAGATATATTTATATTTTGTGTAAAATATTTTTATATTTTGTTTGTATAAAATATATTTATATTTTCTGATTATGTAAAGTATATGTATATGTTCATGTAAAGATATTTATATTTTGTATGTTTATATAAAACATATTTATACTTTATGTTTATATAAAATGTTTGTATTTTATGTATTATATGAAATATAGACTTGTCTTTAATATATTTGCATAAAAATGTAGGTTTATATTTTATACTTACATAAAAATGTCTTTATATTTTACATTTATATAAAGTATGTGTTTATATTTAATACATTTCTATAAAACATATTTCTCTTTTATCCCATATATTTATATAAAGTATTTTATATACTATATAATATATTTTATATAAACCATATTTATATGGTTCATAATTGTTTTTATAAATATATCATATCAATATGTTGATTAAATATATATTTTATATAGTGTTGTATGTCTATATTACATAAAAAAAACTTTTTGAATGTATCACCAAGGCCTCCAAACTACCATTCAGATGTTCCCACCTCATCTCTTTCTCTCCACTATCTCCCTGGAGGTTCTCTCTTGAAGAGTATGGACAATGAATTGAAATGGGTTCTTTGCACAGGGCCTATCAGGGCCCAAACAACCCCACAGTACTTGGGATAATAACCACCAGCCTCAAGTAAGGAGGAAACAATCCAATGTTATATTCTCATGCCTCTCAATCAATTATCTGTGCTCAATGAGTAGATTTAGTGGTTTACACATTAAAGGAGTAGAGAGCTTAGAATAGTCTATTCCAGAGGGCAAACGAGCTAGGATTACAACCAAGACTCACATACCCAGCAAAACTGAGTATAATCCTTTGAGGGGGGATGAATATTTAATGAAATAGAGGACTTTCAAGCATTCCTGATGAAAAGACCAGAGTTGAATAGAAAATTTGACATTTGGGGGAGCTAAGTGGTGCAGTGAACAGAGCACCAGCCCTGGAGTCAGGAGAACCTGAGCTCAAATCTGGCCTCAGACACTTAACACTTACTTGCCATGTGACCATGGGCAAGTAACTTCACCCCAATTGCCCTGCCTTCCCCCCTCCAAAATAAAAATTTACATTCAAGGCATTCTTCTCCTCATTGGTTTTTTGAGCTTCTTTTGCCATTTGAGTTAGTCTATTTTTTAAGGTATTATTTTCTTCAGTCAGGTTGTTGACTCTCATTTCATAATTTTCTTGCATTGTTCTCATTTTTCTTCTCAATTTTTACTCCACTTCTCTTATTTGGTTTTTAAAATGCTTCTTAAGGTCCTCTATGGCTTGTAACCAGTGCATATTTTTCTTGGGAGCTTTTGGTGCAGGAGCTCTGACTTTGTTGTCTTCCTCCTGTTCCATGCCCCAATCCTTTTTGTCCCCAAAATGGGAGTGTAAAGTTGGATTGCTCTGTTTGCTGTGCTTCCCTCATTTCCTCATGTTGCCACTCAATTACTTGACTTTTGGGCTTTTTGCCACAGTAGGACTCTGCTACCAGACAGGGGAGCTTCATCCCAATCACTGGGGTTTTCCCAGATGCCAAAGGTATTAGTTGGGTGCTATCTCTGAAGCCTCCACATGCTGTGGAAAGCTGGTTGCACACCCCAGGACCTCCACCCTAGACTGCAATCCAGATCCAAGCAGGTTAAAGCAAGAGCGATTACCCCTCAGACTGGTTGCTTGGTGCCCCTACAACTGCAGGCCAGAAGCTGAAGCTGCCATGTGGAGGCACCACAGCACCTCAGCAGTTTCTCCCTCCATGGGGTAAAGGCCAGACCACACTCCCAAACTACCAGATGCCAAAGTCCACACTGCACTGACCTCTCACTTTGTCCTTAGCATCTATGGGTTGATAACTCTGGAAACTGCCACACCTGCTGGTGATCTGAAGTCCCTCCAGCAGGTGGCTGGTTGTGGCCACCCTGAGACTAAAACCTTGGGCTCATGTGGGGCTGGGCTCAGCTCCCAGAGCACTGCGCTGGCCTTTTCCCACCGGCCTGATGGACTGTCTTCAGTGGGACGTTAGCTTCTCTCTGTCATTTTGTGGGTTCTGTAGCTCCAAAGTTTGTCTAGAGTCATTTTTTACATGAATTGGAGGAGGTGGAAGCTAGAGCAGCTCAGAAGTCCTGTTTCTACTCCACCATCTTGACTCGGCCCCCAAAAAAATTTACATTCAAAGACAAAATTCAAGAAAAGCATAAACAGGTAGACATGAAAGAGTATTCATAAGGATCTCAAAAAAATTTAACTGTTTACATTTCTATATAGAAAGAAGATACATGTAATGTCTAAGAACTTTATCATCATTAAGGCAGTTAAATGAATTTGCATAGATAAGGGGTATGGATTCGGATTGATTATATTGGAATGTTCTCCAAAAAAAGTGGATTAAGGATGAGGGATACACTGGAAGAAGTGGGAGGGGAAAGGTATAATGGAGAGAATTTTCTCATATAAAAAAGGCATGCAAAGAAGGGGTCATGCTTGAACCACACTCTCGTTGGAATTGATTCAAAAGGGAAGAATATAAATACACACTCAGTTGTGTATAGGAATGTAATTTATCCAATAGGGGAATCAGAAAAGCAGAGGGGAGAGAATGATAAAAGGAAGGTCAGATTAAAGGAGGGAATGGTTAGAAGCAAAAGAGACTTTTGAGGAGGAACAGGATAAAAAGAGAGAGCAAGAAACAGAAGAAAATGGGATGGAGGGGAAAGCACAGTTAGTAAATTAGTAGTGAATGTGAATAGGATGCACTCACCCATTAAATGAAAGTGAATAGCAGAATGGATTAGAAATCAGAAACCAACAATTTCTTGCTTAAAAAAGAAATACTTGAAACAGAGAGATACACAGAGAGTCAAAATAAAGGGCTGGAACAGAATATAAGGTAGGGGTAGCAATCATTATCTCAAAGCAAAAGCAAAAATAGACCAAATTAAAATTTAGGGAAACTATATTTTGCTAAAAGGTACCATAGACAATAAAGTAACATCAACAAATTTTACAAGTTTCTCTTATAAAGGTTTCATTTCTTAAATAGACACTGAGTATAGAACTGAATCAAATTCATAAAAATGAGTCATTCCCCAATTGATAAATAGTCAAAGGATATGTACAGGCAGTTTTCAGAAGAAGATATCAAAGCTATCTATAGTCAAATGAAAGAACTCTCTATCACTATTGATTAGAGCAGACCTGTCAGAAATTATAAATGTTGGAGGACATGAGGGAAAAAGAAACACACTAATAAATTTGTTGGTGGAGTTGTGAACTAGTTGAACCATTCTGGAGAACAATTTGGAACTAGGCCCAAAGGGCTGTAAAACTGTATGTACTCAGTAATACCACTAGTAGGTTTGGATTCCAAAGATATCAAAGGAAAAGGACCTGTATCTACAAAAAATATTTATAACAGCTCTTTTTGTGATGGTGACGAATTGCCAAGGGGATGGTCACCAATTGGGGAATGATTGAACAAGTTGTGGCATAAGATTGTGTTGAATATGTATGAATACAATTGCGCTATGGGCAATGACAAGGGAAGTGGCTTCAGGAAAAAAATACATGATAAGACCTATATGAATTGATGCAAAGTGAAGTGAGAAGAACCGGGAGATCATTATGCACAGAAACAGCAGTGCTATAATGATGATTAACTGTGAAAGACTTGGCTACTCTGATCAATACAATGATCCAACAAAATTCCAAAGGACCCATGATGAAAAACAAAAATACTATCTCCTTCCGAAGAGAGAAATGCTGAATTCTGAGTACAAATGGAAGTACAGTGTACAAAATGAGTATGATGAGTGCAAAATGAAGAATAATGAAACATAATGAATAATTTTCTCACTTTATTTCTCTTGCTTTTTTGGAAATATAGCTAATATGGAAATGTTTTCATAACTTCCTACATATAATTGATACCATATTTCTTATCTTCTCAGGGTGGGGTGAGAGGATATGACAAAGAGAGAAACCCAAGATTAAAAAGAAAAGAATGCTTAAAAAATGAATAAATTTGAAAAGAAAATTAAAAGTCAGAAAATGCTTTCCTCACAAATAGCCCTGGGAGACAACAAGACTAAGACTCAAACCCAAGTCTCTCTTGATTCTGAGTAGAAGAGAACAATTCGATTTTGATACCTCAATGTTGTCACTAAAACAACCATCCCTTGAGAAAGACAGAGGAGAAAGGGAACAAGGTTAGCAGATTAGCAGTCTTTTTACACCTTACTCCTTCCATATGTTCTATGATTCAGCGATGTTGATCTCCTTCCTGTTACACACACACACACACACACACACACACACACACACACTCCATCTCCTAACTCAGAGGTTTACCTGGTTCTGCCCTGTGCCTGGAACACTTTCCCTCTTCATCTCCACCTCCTAACTTTCTTCCAGTCTCAGCACAAGTGAAGTCTTTAGCACTCCTCCAGGATCTTAGTGACTTCCCTCTGAGACTACCCCAAGTTTGTTCTGCATAGATCTTATTTGTAGGTGTATCTCTATCTGCATAGTTGCTTTCATGTTGTCTCCCCTGTTAGATAATGTGCTCCTTGAGAGTTCTTTGTATCCACAGTGCTTACAGTAGTGCTTATCCACAGTGGGGCTTAAGAAATGCTATTTGACCGACTTCCAGAGAGGAAGAATGACATAGAAGATAAAGTTGGCCTTGAAGCTAGGAAGATCTCTGACATATACTAGTAAATGAGCCAGCTCAAGTCTTTTAACTTGTCAGTGCCCTAGGCAATTATCTAAGAGTATAAATTACAGAAAGGATACCAAGCTGCATGGATGGAGGAACCATTTCCTCACCTAACATTTAGCAACATTTCTGACACATAGTAAGAGTTGATGTGATTTCACAGTTCTCTGTGCCAGTGAATTGAGGTCTACTTCCTATCCCCATCCTTACGCTATAGTGTAGCAGACTCAAGCAGACTCTCCTTGACTTCCCAAGGAACAGGAGGTGAGTCTGAAAAGATGGAGAGTTAATGAAGAGCCTTAAATGTCGGAGTGAGGGATGTGTAACTACTCCAGTAAGTAAGAAGGAGACCTTGCAGGTTTGGCAGAGTTCTAAGAACTCTGTGGTGTGCATGATGCACTGAACAGGGGCAGACTGGAGCAAGGCAACCCACAAAGGAGATTTTTGCAGTCATCCAGGTGGAAGAAAAGAATCATTAGAATCAGGGAAGGAGGCAATTGGGGAGTTGTCAAGGAACAGGCAAAGCTGAGGAAAATGGAGGAGGAATAATTAATAGGACAAGGTGATGGATTGGATATTGGAGGATGATAGAAGAATAGAAAGTGATTTCAGGTTGAGTCTAGGGAGGACATTAGTGTCACTGTGATGTGGTTTAGGGGTTCAGGGACCCCAAAGCTATTGAGGTACAGGAAAGAGTTGTCTGAAAAGAATTTGAAGACTCAAGCAGTCTTCTAATCAAGGGCAAAAAATTATTGTAATGCTAATAAAGCAGGCAGAGCTTCTTAGTGAACTCAGAACCTAATGTGGGTGAATCTAAAGTTTATATAGAAAAAGTACAGTGAATGGGGTGCCAAGTATGCTAATTAGGTAGTCTGGTGTGGGATTAAAAAGTAGTCAGCTCCTAAAGGAACATACAGTTTCTGTACTTTGGGGTCAGGAGTCATTCACTACTGCTACCAGAAACCCTGCAGGGTGAGGGGTGGGGACCTTGAAGGTGTCTGCTACGTCTGTAACAAGGTAGCCTCTAGAGTTTATGTCTATAGCTTGACTTCTGTATTGTATTTGGTAACTACGGGAATCAGTACATGATAGTTCTGCTGGTATAAAATAGTCCCATTTATACAAGGGAAATTCTACAGAGATCAGCTTGTTCTTGTAACTGGGAGAGATATTTGTCTCACTGTTGCCCACTCAGTTATTGCCAGATATGGGGTCTTTGGGTTGGGAAGTGATATGTTCCTAGCGTTTGGGATCCAAGCACCCCATCAAGTGGGGGAAGTGACTTGGAAACTCTTTTTCTCTAATTCAGGGTCCTTAAGTCCTGACCATCCCCTTTCCTGCAGGCAGAATTCATTCCAGCTCAGACAAATGCAGATCTGACCCCTTTTCTTCCACACCTGCCAGAACTAAGATGCCCCACCTTTTCTTGCTCCCCTCTTGCCCACCCACACACTTGACATGATGGAAAATTCTTCATTGTGTCTATCCCCCATGTCTTCCTCCAGTGGTGGAATCTTAAGAGGGTCTAGTATTACTAGAGATAGGAATCACTGAGTCTTCATTCTGCCTTATCATTCCAGAGGTCACCTCCAACAGTTGGAGAAGACTTAAAGTCAAAATCAAAACTTTTTTCTTCCCCAGTTAGACTGTGGCCTCCTTGGGGGCACAGATAAGATGTAACATTTAGAATGGACTAGCCCTGGGATGGGGGACCTGTGGTCTTGAGGCCACATTGCCTCGAGGTCCTCAAGTGCATCCCTTTGACCGAATTCAAACTTCACCAGCCTCAAGACCACAGATCCCCTATCCCTTGACTAGTCTTTCCACTCCCTGCCTCCTAATCGTCCCTGCCTCCACCCTCCTCACTCCTCCCCTCATCTCCCCAGAAACAAGACTTGTCTTCCTAAAACACTATTCTGTTTCTGCTTTGTTCAGAAAGCCCCAGAGGCTCCATTCATCATCCTGTCACCCTCAAATCCCAAAGGAGGGACTTAAAAGTCTTGCATGACCCTCCCTGCTTTGCCTACACAGCCCAAAGTTCCTGACTGGTCATTTGGGTGATGTCGGGCATGTTTAGTCTACAGAAGGGGGTCCATGATACTGAAGAACTGGGGGGATTCGACTTGTTCTGTTTGGGGCCCCAGCATGAAGAACTAAAACCAACAAGTGGGCATTACAGGGACTCAGCTGGAGGAATTTTCTGACAATTTGAACTGTCCAAAAAATATAATGGTGGGCATGAGCCCCCTGTCACTGGAGGTATTCAAGTAGAAACTGACTGATCATTTCTCAGGGCTATTATAGCAGACGTTGATGCTTCAGTGGGGACTGGCATACAGGACCTTTAAGGCCCTTTCCATCTCTGAGATTCAGTGATTTAAACAGTCAACTCCAGAATGCAAACAAATCAATGTTCCATTTAAATCTTACTCTCTGACACCTCTGAATCTTCATATGTACTTTTCCCCTGACCTAGGGTATTCTCCACTCCCTCCACTTTTCATCTCCTTCCCAAGGAAGAAGTCTTCCAACTAACATTCACAGGCTTCACTCCCCCGTCCCCACATCCTCTTTCTTTCCCATCCTTTGTATGGTAATAAATATCTCATAGGTTACACATCTAGATTCAACTGTTCAGTTTTTTTCCTTGTTTTTTTATAAGAAATATCACTAGACTTCCCCTCCATGCTCCCCACTCCCACTACCCATACTCTAATACTAAAATAATAGCAATTTTCCCAAGGTCATTCTCAGGGTACTTATGAACATCTGAACTGAGCAGACTGCCCATCACAGCAACCATTTAATTAACAAGCATTTCTTGAATGCCTACTATGTGAGCTTTGGAGATGCAAAGAAGAAAGTGAGGCAGAACTTGTCCTGGAGGATTTTGCATTCCATCATGGGACACAGCAAGTGAATATATAGGCATTTAAAAATTAGAGATGAGGACATTTGGGAGGCTAAGGTGAAAAGATCTGCTAGAATCTGGAAAGGCTGCATATAGAGGCACCTAAGCTGAATCTTAAAGGAATTCTAAGGAGACCCTAAAACTCAAGGGGGGAGCACCTTCCGGACATTCAGGACAACCAGTGCAAAGGTAGAGAGATGGAAAATGGGAAATGTTCCATGTATAAGGAACAGTGAGGGAGACATTTTTACCTGCCTGTACTGTCGAGCATATAAAGGAGAGTAGTGTATAAGAACACTGGGGATGGGAGCAGCTAGGTGGCACAGTGAATAGAGCACCAGCCCTGGAGTCAGGAGGACCTGAGTTCAAATCTGGCATCAGACACTTAACACACACAAAAAAAAAACTAGCCATGTGACCTTAGGCAAGTGACTTAACCCAATTGCCCTCCAAAAAGCAAAAAAAAAACCAACATTAGGGACAGTGGGTTTCAAAAGGTGGCAAACAGAGATATTTATTTGTTAGGGGTGGCCAGGTGGCACAGTGAGTAAAAGCACTGGCCCCAGAGTCGGGATGACCTGGGATCGAATCCGGGCTCAGATACTTAGCACCACACCCAGAAATAACTGGCCATGTAACCTTGAGCAAGTTACTTAACCCCAATTGCCTATATGTATATATATAATTTGTTACTTCATTCTAGAGACAAGGGGAAGCCACTGGAGTTTATTGGGTGAGGAAATGATATCGTCAGGCCTGGGCTTTAGGAAAATCACTTTAACACTTACTTGGAGGGTGTGTTGGAGTGGGGAGAGACTTGAGGATGGGAGGCCAATTAGAAGGTTATTCTATTTACCCAAGTAAGAGGTGACAAGGCCTGACCTAGGATGTTGGCTGTGACAGGTGAGAGATTTTGTGGATGAAGAACAAGTTTTGGTAACCGATTGAATGTGTGAATCATCTGAATATTTCATTAAACCCATGAGAGCTGAAGAGGTTACCCAGTGAGAAAGTCTAGAGGGAGAAGAAAAGGGGTTCCAGGACAGCCACCTTCCAAGGTCAATGTCTGTCATGCTCGAGCTATACATGAGAAACTATTATTGGTCTTCTCCTTTCCTCCTCAGATGACATCCACCTGCATAGAAATGGAAGGGACCTCAGAGACCATTGTAGAGAACTTCTGGGGGTTGAAAGGCCTCAACAGAATGTTCCCTTTCCCCTTGGATACATGTTTACTGGTAACAGTTGTTTGGGATCGTGCTGACCTGTACCTTGCCCTGTTATTCCAAACACAGCTCATGGTATGCACCCATAAATTGTCTAAGTCAAACAGTGTTCTTGACAGACAGGAGCTATGAGGGTCTGGATACAGTGTTTGATTCTTTTTGAAATGGTTCCCAGGCTTGTAGCCACAGAGACCCCTTTGAAGTGAGGTATAAAAAGACTAAGAAACATCTGCTTGTGGGCTCTGTATGAAGTGGATATGTAATAAACATTCTATGGATTATACCCCCATCTCTTTGGCTGCGCTGGCCATAACAGACCATCTGAAAAAAGCTCCTTTACTTGGCAGCTGAGAAAAGTGAGACTCAGGGAGTTAAAAGATTTGTCCCAAGTTACACAGATTGTAACATCAGAGGTAAAATTTGAATCCAGGCCCTCTGACTTCAGAGCTATAATAGTAATGGGAATTTGAAGATCTTCTCTGCCCCTTAATAGGCCAAATATAATCACATGGAGCCTGTGGTGGGAGGAGCTTGATGAACAGGTGGAGTCGAGCCCAGAGGAAGCTGGGACACAGAGCAGTTAGTAGGATGGGAGAGAGAGGATGCAGGCAAGGAGACAGCTAGGCTTGTGAGTATTTGTAGGAAGGCTTTGGGGTATTGTTGCTCCCTGCTGTGTTATGGTGTATTAACTTCTTTGCTGCTATGATAGATTTGGTTTTCTGGTGTTGGCATTTGGCTTTCTGGTGTCTGAATAAATGTTTTGTTTCTGTCTTCTATATGGAGAACCTATTATGTTTTGCAATTCAGAACTATGCCAGCATATTTATAGTCACCATTATTACTGTGAATATCACCTTGGTTATACAAGAGCTAATCATTTTTCCACTTTACTACATTGTATCTGAATCTAAGGACACTGAGGGTATCAAATGTGAGCCAAGGCCAACCTGCCTAAAAAAAAACCTAACCAGTTACATGTACACTGGCTAATTAGCCTTTTCAAGCCCTCAATGCTGATCAAATACTGAGTCTTAGCTAATAAGCTGCTTCAGATGAGGCCTTATCTATATAGAAACAAAAATGATCCAGCCTCAGATTTCATCACCCCCAAACATTTGTCCTGGGACACTTACATGGAGCACACGGCTCTGGCATCAGCATATTGACAGTTGGCATAGGACCAGGAAGGGTAAGCACAGAGAATCATGCCCATCAGTAAGTACTGCTACAACCTGCATGCATTGGACTGCAGGTTTTGCCTTCATCCTTACAGTGGTATGGCTGTCATTTACCAGGTGTCTGCTGGTAAATGTTTAACAAGCGGCTCTCTCTTTTTTTTTTTAAATCACAATGTGGTTTAATCTGCATTATTAACATTTTCCCCATAACTTTCCTAAATCTAAGCAACAACACAATAAATCAATCCCTAATTTATAGTGTTGTGCCTATTTCCCAGGTGTAAATGTAAAACTGAAATTTTAACAATAAGCTCCCATCAGTTTGAGCTGCCTCCAGCACATCCCTATACAATAACTATCCATTTAGAGAGCATTGGATGGGTGAGAGATAATGAGCACCTCAATAACCCTTGGAATTAGCCCCTCAAACTTAGGAATCAGGACAGATACCAAAGACCCCACCAGGGGCAAATGGCAGGAAACCTGTCCTTCAGTGGGGGACAGGCTGCTGATTGGAGGGGTAAAGGAGAGGAGGAGCATACGCCAGGCCACTAATTCCTATTGTAATTTTTCTAGCTGTTGAACATACTCTCAATCTCCTCCATCTTCAATGCCCTTGGCCAAAGGCCTGGTCATCTCCACTCTGATTACATCTCTGTTACCAGGGAGTTAGTTGGCTTGACTCAAGCTCAGGTCCATAGATAAGAGACTCAAGAGACAATGGGAGACATGATTGCTGTTTATTGAGATACATAATAGGCAATATAAAGGAGGAAGGGGAAGAATGATTAGTAGAGCGGTCTGAGGGACACTCAGTTTTGGTTCTGTTTGGTGTGGGGACAGAAGAAGGCAAGATGGCTTTCCTTATACCTGATGTTTTATAATCAGACCATCTGCTTCAACAGTATGTGTAACAAAAAACTCAACAAGCACAGGCAATGAGATAGGTAAACTGAGGCTGCCTTGAGAATTCAGCAGAAGCTAATCATAGAATCTAGGACTGGAAAGGACTTCAGAGAATATCCAATACAACCCCTTCATTTTACAAAATAGGAAACTGAGGAAGCCCAGAGAGGCTTGGGCATCTTGCCCAAGGTCACACAACAAAACCAAGATTCAAACCCAAGTCTTCTGAATCCAGATCCCATGGTCTTCTCACTATACAAGGATAGCCTCAATGCCTCTCCCTCTGGTGTGCTTAAACTCTAGAAAGCCAATATAATATGCAAATGATACAGTGTGCCAACAGGTGTAAATATAAATTTCCAGGTTGCTTGGGGGTCCTGAATGGGGAGCTCTGTAAAGGTCTGAGTGGGTGGGTATGAGGAAAGAAAGAAGGGTTAATGGTGGGCTGGGAGGTGGGAAAGGAAAGCTTGCAAGGAACCAGAACGGTCAGCACCAGCTTGACGTGTCACAGGACGGTTAATACCTCCGGCTGGATGACTTGACCGTGGTAGTTGTGCTCTTCTTCAAGATGGACGTTCCTCCAGCACTGGGTCCTGCCTTGACATAACCAGAGGAAGAGCCGTAGCTCCCCTTCACTCCTCCACCACTGCTGCCCAAGGGCAACCCACCCCCGAAGCTGCTACTGCCAACGACCTGGCTGCCCCCACCACACACAGTAGTCGAGCTGCCCGTCATAGCTGCAATGGAAAGAGGAAATGTTAGGACGTGTGGGCCAGGGAGGTCACTGAAAATGTCAAACCAAGGGATAAGGGGAGGGAGATCTCATAGAAATCAATTGGGGAATTCAAGAGAAATCAGACAGTGAATGAAACTGAGCAGAGTTTGACAAGAAAATTCCCTCTGTCTCTAGAATAGCATATATGGTTCCATTGGTCACATTTCAGAATGGACACTGGCAAAATGGAAGAAGCCCAGAGGATGGTGTCCATCACAGTGAGAGGTCTCAAGACCATGTCTATCTTAACAAGGAATGGTTCCAAGAACCAGACCGGTTTAGCTTGGAGAAAAGAAAACTTAGTAGGGCCACAACAGCTGCCTTCAAGTATTTAGAGGATCGTCCCATGAAAAGGAATTCAGTTTGCATGGTCAGATTCTGAAGGCCCAATAGGCAGAGGTTACGAGAGACCCGATTCATGTTTAGAGTAAGGAAAAACTTCCTAACAAAGAGAGCTGTCCATGAATGAAATGGCCTGCCTCAGGAAGGCTGGTGGGCTATTAGGTAATATTTTAGACAGTATTAGTGCTTCAGGTAGGATTTGGACCAGATAAAGTCTGTGATGCCCCCCAAACCTTAAGATTCCAAAGGTTCACAAGGGACTCTATATGACAAAGGGAAAGTCTGATGATGTGTTACAGATACTAATCTTTTCTGGAGGTGGTGGGGAGGAGCAGAAGGGAAGGGGAAGAGTCTTGGGAAAGGGGACACAGTTCATAGTCAGGAAAGGAACTAAGCAACAGGGTAAGATCTATATCTGTGTCTGGATTCTGCCTGTAGGATTATTTTATTTCCCTCAAAGAAGGACAGGTGTGGGATTAAGGAGAGAAGAATTCAGGAGAATACTTACAAATGCTAATAGCATTGGGACTCTCTCCAGACATTCTGTAGAAGAAAAGATGAGAGAAAGTTTAGCAGGTCCAAGAGCTGCCAGCTCAAAGGTCCAAAGAAAAATTCCTCCCCTTTCCTCCACTCTATGAGAGCTCTCTGCCCAGTGGTCAATGGAGGAGCAATACTCAGTAGAGAATCAACCATATTGATTGCCTATAGGTTGCTATTATACAAAATGGCAAAAAGTTTAAAAATACATTCTTTTTGGCTTTGGGTTATGCTTTTATCCTCTTGTGGGATAAAAAAAATCTGTGCTCTTGAGAAATAAGATGTTCTGGGAACTAACAAGTCTGTCTACCAAGTAATGAAACCATTTGCAGGGGGGAGGGGGAGGGTCCCAATTCAGGAAAAAAAATGTAGGAAGATGTCCAGATTCTCTATTCTATAGTTCTCCAAACTCCAAGGCAGGAGTTGAAGGCATCATCCTTCAGTGTGATTCAATGAAAAGAATGGTTCTGGAGTGAAAAGACCCAAGTTCAAATTCTGCCTCTAACATTTACTACATATGTGACTTTGAGCAAGTCACTAATCGCTTAACTAGGCCCTCAATTTCTCCCCCTAGGAGGCAGTTAGTTGGTATCATAGATAGAGTGCTGGGCTTGGAGTCAGAAAGAGCCGAGTTCAAATCAGGTCTCAGACACTTACTAACTGTGTGACCCTGGGCAAGTCACTTAACCTCTGCCTTGGGTCCTCATCGGTAAAATGGAGAGAATAATAGTGCTTGCTTGCCATTTGTGAGAACCGAATAAGGTAATTGGCACATAGTAGGCACTAGACAAATGCTATTCCCCTACCCTTACTCTATAAAATTGGAAGACCTCTGAGGTCCCTTCCAGCTTTACATCTATGACTAAGAACAAGAATGCAGTGACTACAGAACAGTCAGGACAAGGCTGCTTTCTTGCTGACTTTTAACAATATCATAGCTAATTAATCAACGTTCATTGACTGACTGCCTGCCTATCTGGGTCACACTTTTTTTTTTGCTTTTTGGAGGGCACTTGGGATTAAATGACTTGCCCAAGGTCACATGACAAGTAAGTGTTAAGTTTCTGAGATCAGATTTGAACTCAGGTCCTCCTGACTCCAGGGCCACTGCTCTATTCACTGAACCACCACCTAGCCACCCCTGGGTCACACTTTCTAGAGAAATAGGAGACGGGATTATTTTGTTCGCAACCTCTTTTGTGGGTAGTAGAACTTAAGTGCTGGAAGGGACTCTCAAAGGGCCCTTTCCCCCTATTCCTTATGCTGCCAGCATAAGTCAACAGAGGAGCCAACCAAATCAGTCAAGGAGTTAAGTAAATACAAGAAAGGAAAATGTCAACAGAGCCATGAGCAACATTGGCAATTATCTCCTCAATGAGTCAGAGTTAACCTGATGCTTCAATAATTTAAGGAGCTGTGATGTCTTCCTTTGGTGTCAAAACTCCCACTCTAAATGCAAGCCACAGTCATCTTTCCTCAGTGGCCCACCTTCTGAGGACAAAGCCTCTCTCAATTTAACTCCACTGGTTTTCTCATGACCAACATATTCATTCATTCATTGGTCCATTTGCCAAACATCCCAAATCGGTAGGGTTTAGGAACCCAGGGTTCTCAAAATGAGGCATTGAAGAAAGGCTTCAGCTGCAAGCAGGATTGACCTTATTGATCATCAATCAACAAGCACGTATTTAATAACTACTATTTAAATGCCACTTAGCTCCCTTAGTTTATATTAAATTTTTATATTAAATTATTTTATAGTAAATTAAATCTCCATACCAGGCACAGACTAGGAACTGGGGATAAAAGTTCAAAGAATGAAATAATACATTCACCCCATGAGGATAAGGATGGTCACTTTCACTTTTGGGGGGGGCAGTGCAGAAGGCAGTCAGAGTTGAGTGATTTGCTGAAGGTCACACAGCTAGGAAATGTCTGAAGCTGGATTGGAACTCAGGTCCTCCTGACTCCAGGACCAGTGTTCTATCCACTGATATCTAGGCTCCACCTAGAGCCTCTATCACTTTCATTTTTTCTCTTTCTAATCCCCAGTTCCTAGCACAACAGCATAAAATGAGCCAGCCATTCTAAATCATACCCCATCCCAGACATTCTACTTAACTATGCATGAGAATATTTAAATGAGTCAATCACTGTCATAAAAGTGCTGGGAGTCCACATGCTTGTATATTCTTTCTTGACCTTCCCCCTGCCCACATCTCACAGGGTCTCAGTGTTCCTGGGTGACACTTAATAGACCCAACTCAGAAGAAGCTGGAAAACTCACCACTTTCTTCCTCCTATGGAGGCTCAGACAAGTGAGTGATTTATTCCCTCAGGGTCATACCACTTTCCTTCAGTTGGATTCAGAAAACTCAGGGCTTTGAAATTCTGATCCCATCATGGGACCAGCCACAACTTTACAATACTTTACATCCAAGTCTTATGTCATGTTTTGAATTTGTTTTATTTGGGGAAGGGAGGAGGTAAAAACTAGCTTCACTGGTACTTACGATAGCTATAAAATAAATAAATATGGAAAAATATAATGTATACTAAACAATATTTAGCTCCACATTTCCCACATCAGATCTGAATTCCGTTCCAAAAATAATTGTCAGGGTGGCTAGGTGGTACAGTGAATAGAGCACCGGCCCTGGAGTCAGGAGGACCTGAGTTCAAATCCGGCCTCAGACACTTAACACACATACAAAAACTAGCAGTGTGACCTTGGGCAAGTCACTTAAGCCCAACTGCCCTACCTTTCCCCTCCAAAAAAAAAGCAAAAATAATTGTCAAGAGTTTCAATTACATTCTATATATTCAATTACTTCACATATATTTAATTATTTCATATATTATATATTCCATTATTTCACATATTATATATTACACATATTCACTTGTTTGATATATATGTCCCTTATTTCGTCCTCCAGCCATCACGGCCAGCCTGGTTACCTGCCCTCCTCGCTCTCCAGAAGCTTCCTATAGGTAGCAATCTCCATATCCAAGGCCAGTTTGATACTCATCAGCTCCTGGTAATCCCGCAGAAGCTTGGTCAGCTCCTCCTTGCTGTGGTGGAGGGCCTTTTCCAGGTCTCCCAATTTCTTCTGGGCATCTTTGATGGCCATCTCCCCACGCTGCTCTGAGTCAGCAATAGCTGTCTGCAGCTGCTGGCACTGCAGAGGGAGGGAAGCTATGAAGGACACTTTCCAATATCATCCTCTCTATGTCCTCACCTCCAAACCCAACCCAGAATGACCAGGGAAGAGGGAAAAGAGAAACATTCTCCTATGAAAAGGAGACGCAGCAATGCTGTGAGGTTAATAATGCCAGTATTATTATTCTCAACTTACAAACAGGGGGCTCCGAAAAGGATTTGCCCAGAGTTATACAGTGTAGGAGTTTAGACTCAGACATAAACCTTATGACTCCAAGGTCACTTAGACACCTTTTCCTTAGGGGCAAGGACCTAAACCCCTGTGTACTCTGAACTAGGGTGCTCTCTGCCCCAAAATGCAGTTGGTCTGTCTCATGTGGTAGTGAGCTCCCCATCACTGGTAGTATTCAAGCAGAAGCTGACTGATCATTTCTGAACTGACATGGAATTGCATCCTCCAGATGGACCCAACCTTTTCTGAAGAACTCACCATTTGCTCACCCCTTAGTGTACTCTTTTCCAAACTAAACAGCTCTAAGGTTCATGTTACGGACCCAGGGTATGTTACAAGTATAGTTAGCACATTCCCGATCTAATACTAGCAGGTGTCAGGCCATGACTTTCCTCTTGAAGATGTCCCCAGTCACTGTGGATCACCCATAGCCCAGCTTCCTGGCTGGGGTCATCCCCACCTGTTTCTTTACTGAGTCGATCTCCCCCTGCAGTCTCTGCATGACACGGGTGAGCTCAGCGATTTCATTCTTGGTATCCCGGAGGCAGTCTCCATGCTTTCCAGCTGTCACCTGGAGCTCCTCATACTGTTGGTCAAAATTGTTAAGCCCAAAGAGAGTTACATAGACAACAGACTTAGCCCACATGCCCACATGAAACCCAACTGGTCAAAAGGACCCATCTTGTCTGTCTTGTGGGCCTTCCTCGAGGGACCTGTTTGGGAATTAGCTTCTTTTTTGATCATTTTCACCAGTCAGGAAATCTTTGGAAAATAGTATAGTCCCTTCCTTTGAGAAATTTACAAGTGCCCAGCCACTCTGAAGGGGGCTCTTATTTCCAATCTAGCCCTTCATATTGGGGGTCAGGCTTAGTCTTCTTCCTTCCCTTGAGCCAACATCTCACTCACTCACCTTGGTCTGGTACCAGGACTCTGCCTCTGCTCGACTCTTCCTGGCAATCTCTTCATACTGGCTTTTGATCTCAGCAATGATGCTGTCCAGATCCAGGCATCGATTGTTATCCATGGACAGGACTACATTTGTATTAGAAGCATGGGTGTGGGTCCCTTCCCGCTCCTACAGGAACAAAAGAAGCCTCAGATACTGTCTGGATCCCTCCAATCTCCCCACTTTCTCCTCAGGGAGTAACATCAAAATGGGCAGCAGGAGACCTGTGCTCTTCTAGGGTCATAGCTTCCAGAAGTGGGAGGACTCTTAGGAAAGGTAAAGAAAAAAAAGTCTTGGAGGGGTGATGTGATTTCCTTAGTATCATAAAGCTAATCATTGGCAGAGCCCAGGTCTTCTTGTCCCAAAACTAATGTCTAAGATTTGGAGACAGAAGACCTTGGTTCAAATCCTAACTCATCTACTTATTAACTAGAACCTTGGGCTAATCATTTAAACTTATTGGGCCTCAGTTTCCTCATCTATAAGATGAGGGGGTAGGACTAGATAATTCCTTCTAGATCTCAATCAATAATCTCCTCTGTTGTCACACCCTATCCTATCAGTTGTATTATAATCATTATTAATAAATTGATAACTAAATAATTAACAAATCCCAAATTAACTATTCATAAATTATTTTTAAAATCCCAAGTTAAATTTGCTTATTAAAATTATGCAATCATATACTTAATCAGTGATTTATATGGATTATGAAGTAAAGAAGACAGAAAGGACTAGAGATGGCCAAATGCCCCAGCCTTCAAAAGGGGAAAAAGTCAACCCTGAAAATTAGATTCACAATTGCAACATCATTGCTTTGAAAAATTCTAGAACAAACAATTGAGGAGGATGACTTGTGAAACTTGGAAATGGAAATGATAGTCACTGGAAGCCAGGTAGAAAAAAAGTTATGACTACTACAGACTAAAAGGGGGAGGAACTAGCAAAATAACTAATGCAATAACAACCATCCTATTAATACGGGATGACTCATAATTCCAGCCAACTGACAATGAAGCATGCTACCCACCTCCTGCCCAAGAGGTGATGGGCTAGATATGCAAAATGAGGCAGACCGATTTTGGACATGGCCAAAGTTAGAATCTGTTTTGCTTGATTATGGAAGCATATTAGTTACAAGATTGTTTCCTTCCAGTGAAAGGGGTGAGGTAAGGGCATAGAAAATAAATGCTTGTTCATTGAAAACAATTTAAAAAATTAAGTCATGCCAAAATAGCCTTGTTTCATTTTTTTTACTAGAGTTACTAGACTGGTACATCAGGAGAATGTCAGAGACATATTTTATCTTGATTTCAGCAAGTCATATAACAGTTTCTTGTGTTATCTTTATAGATAAGTCAGAGAAACATGGGCTATTATGCTAAGAGTTAGGTAAATGAAGAGCTATACTCAGAGAGTACTGAGCCATGCCAACCTAAAGGAAAGTCTATAGTGGCATGTCACAAGGCTCTGTTTGGACCTTATCCTTTTTCTTTTTTTAACAGACTTGGATTGAAAAGATGGCTGCCAAACTTCTGAAGTGCGTGGTTGACACGAAGAGGGGAAGGACATGGGCAAATCTGCCAAACAAGGGGGAAAGGAAAATCCCGAAATAGGACAAAATCAGTATTGGGGGCAAAAAGTCTTCATAGGATTAGTATGGTGGCCATGATCATTGAGATACAATTTGACAAGAATAAATGGGAAGTCCTTCATTTTATATTCAAGTATTTCATATGAAAAAGACCTATGAGTCAATGCAGGTGCGAGAGAGAGAGAGAGAGAGAGTCAAGGTGAGGGAAAGGGTGAGGGAAGGAGAGAAAGGAAGAAGGAAAGAGAGAGGAGGGGAGAGAGAAAGAAAGAGAGAAGAAGAAAGAAGAAGAAGAAGAAGGAGGAGGAGGAGGAAGAGGAGGAGGAGGAAGAAAGAAAGGAAGAGGGGAAGGACGAGGAAGTGATACAGAGAAGGAGGGAAAGAGAGAGACAGAAAGAGGGAGAGAGAGCTAATGCAATCCTAGGTTTCATTGAAAGAAATCATCCAGGTTAAAGCATCAAATGGTTGCACCATGCTGCCTACTGGTCAGTGCCACACTGAAAGAAATTGACAAATTTCGGGGTATCCAGGACAGTCATGATGAGGATAGTAAGGATGGAAGCTGTGTCACAGGAGAAAAGGCTATGGGTTCTGGATTCAACTTTCAGTTTATCCTGAAGAATAAAAGATTTGGGAATGACACTATAGCTCTCTACAAATACTTGAAAAGTCATCTGGAAGAACAATCAGATTTAGTATGTATAACTCCAGACCATATAACTATAACTATAACCATATAACTAAGGCCAAGAGATGAAAGCTATTGTGAGACAAGTTTCAGCTCACTATAAGGAAGAACTTATCTAATAACTACAGTGGGCTAGCATTGGACCATGAAATGCAGTCTGGTAGCTTTGGAATCAGAGTATCTGGGAATCTAGCGCTTTCTACCTGCATGACCTTGGGCAAGTTATTGAGCGTCCCTGGGATTCAGTTTACTCATCTTTAAAATGAGAGGGTTGGACTAGATGTCATTCCAGACCTAAATCTGCAATCCTATGATCTCAAAGGTCCCTTCCAATTCTATACTTATGGTCCTGTGATCTCCATGACTAAAAGAGTTGAGGCAACATTTAGATGACCAAAAAAAAAGGAAAAGGGCCTATTTGTACAAATATATTTACAGCAGCTCTTTTTGTGATTCCAAAGAATTGGAAATTGAGGGGTTGCCCATCAATTGGGGAATGGCTGGAGAACCCGTGGTGTAGATTGTGATAGAACACTTATGTGCTATAGAAAATGATGAGCAGGATGTGGGAAACCTGGAAAGATTAACATTAACTGATGCAAAATGAAGTTAACAGAAGCAGAACAGTGTAGACAGAAAGAGCAATATTGTATGATGATCAACTGTCAATGACTTAGCTATTCTCAGCATTACAATGATCCAAAACAATTCCAAAGGACTCATAATGAAAAATGCTCTCCTCCTCCAGAGAAAGAACTTATGGAGTCTGAATGCAGATCGAGGTATCGTATTTTTCACTTTCTTTGTGGTTTGGGGGGTGGGGAGTTCTGGGAGGGGAGTTTGTGTTTTCCTTCAAAGCATGCCTAATATAGAAATATATTTTGAATAATTACACATGTATAACCTACACCAAATTGCTTGAATTCTCAGGGTGGAGAAAGAGGGAAGGAAACTCAAATTTTTTTAAATGAATATTAAAAATTGTTTTTACATGCAATTGTGGGAAAAAAATTAAGTATTCTTTTTAAAAGTTTAGCTAACCACCTGGAGGGATTCCTACATTTAGTTGAGAAGGAGGTGGGGCATATATGGATTCCATGACCATTAAGGTCCCTTCCGACTCTTTGGAGGCCATGTTTTTATAACTGGGCTCATGTCTCCTGTCAAATCTCAAGTTTTCATTCTGTGCTTCTCTTCTCTGACTCCTTGGTGAATTCTCTAATTCCAGGAAGTTGTAAATTCCTGTTTTCAGCCCATGTTTCCCCTCTTCCCCTCACTCAGGATATTCTAACCTATTCTGTATCTACCACTCTTATCCTCCTCCTCTCATCCTATTACAGGTTAAACAGAGAGAAACAGAGCTAAGCCAAGGCTCATTGTTCTTCTGAAAACACCCAACTGGAACTGGTCAGATGGTTAGATCAATCCAGAACAGAGCATATATAGGAGGTTCTCAGTATTTCACACAGAATGTTGCCCATTCGCCATATTCCCTAATTGGCTGTCTTACCGCATCATAGAAAACCTCAAGAAATTTGGCATGGTCCGTCAGCAACGAGGCCTGGGCCCTGAGACTCTCAGTGGTTATGTACTGGGAATCAACATCCTAATGGCAGAAGAAAATAACATTAAGGGACAAAATTCCTGGGGGCCAACATCCCATTCGGAGATATTCCTAATACTCAAGAAATACCCCACTCACTCTACTCACCTTCTTGAGGACAACATATTCATTCTCTGCTTCTGTTCGCTTATGGATTTCTTCTTCAAATCTGTGACATAATGCAAAATGAAGTCAGGCTTGATCCTGTGTCTTATTCCCTTTGCGGTCCCACTAGGTCAGCCAGAGAACTGCAGGCCCCCTCCCCAGACCACGGTCAATTTTTGCTATGACCTACTACCCCAGAAGGAAAAGTAATGTACTTCTGAGTGGTGAATGAAATGGGAGCATGATATTAATTCATATGTTCCCTCCTTTGGGGGTCAGATACTTTAGCATACAAGTTAGGTAGGAGGGAGACAATATTAGAGTGATAATGCTCAGACAAGGTTAACCCTGGCTCAGAGTGGGCTGCTGGGTGAATGCTCCAAGTCCTGATACAGCAGGGCCTCACATGGTTTTTTTAAAAAGCATAGACAGGGATGGGTAGGTGGCGCAGTGAATAGAACACTGGCCCTGGAGTCAGGAGGACCTGAGTTCAAATCTGGCCTCAGACACTTAACACTTACTAGCTGTGTGATCTTGGGCAAGTCACTTAACCCCAATTGCTTCTCCAAAAAAAAAAAGTGTAGACAGAGCTGGGAACAAGTGGTTTAGCAGCTGTGTCCACTTTGACCAAAGAGAATTTAATTCCAAAACATTTTCACTTCTTTGCACAAAACAGTTCTGAGTGACCTTTGGAGGCATTAGAAGAATAGCTTCAGACTATTAGAAGAATAATTAATGTCTATTAAATAAACCCACAGAACAGAGTCTGCGGCTTTTATAAGAGAGTTGTCTCCCTAAAGGATAGCTCTCTTACAAGAGCCACAGACTCTGCTCTGTGGATTTATTTAATTCCTCCTTAAAGGAGGAATTCCTTGACAGAATCCCAGAAATCTTTGGGGGTGACACATAAAAGCAAGTCAATGTAAGTTAGGCAACAAGCATTTCTTAGGAGCTTTAAAATGAGGCAGGAACAGTGGTAAAGAAAAAGTAGGAGGGCAGCTAGGTGGTACAGAGAATAAAGCACCAGCCCTGGAGTCAGGAAGACTTGAGTTCAAATTCAGCCTCAGGCACTTGACACACTTATTAGCTGTGTGACCTTGGACAAGTCACTTAACCCAATGTCTTGCCTTCCCCCCTCCAAAAAAATTTTAAAAAAAGAAAAGGCAAGAGAAGGAGGAAGAAATGTTGACTATGTAGAAAGGACTCTTTGTGTGAAGAACAAAATTAAGTATTTTCAAAACTGTGAATAAATGAAAATATAAAGAGGAAAAATATACAAATATATTGTTATTATCCAGAGGTCAATGGGGCCTGTCTGAGGGCCAAGGGGAGGGAGCATAGAGTTATATTTATGCTTCTCCAGAGATGAAAGAGACTGTGGTATCCTGATCCCCTGGATATTCTGTCCCTGACCTAGCTTTCTGAGGATGTGGCACCCCCACCCCTACCTAGCCACTTCACACTGGTCCCACCCCCATCCTCCTCTTCCTCACTTGTCTTTGAAGTTGTCCATCTGTTGCTGTACATTACACAGCTCATTTTCCAGCTTCTCCTTCTCATTCTTCAGGGTATCCAGATGTCTCCCAAGCTTGTTTATTTGTGAATCAAGGAATGGCTCCAGACCCTCAGGAAACTTGGTGCTCTGGCCCTGCTCTTGAAGCAGAGCCCACTTAGTCTCTAACACCTTGTTCTGCTGCTCCAGGAATCGGACCTGTGGCCACAGAATCGTAGTACAGTTATCTTGTCCACATGGCAGGGGTTAGGGGCATGGTGCCCCCAACTACCACCATCATCCTCACCCCCCAGCCCCACCATGAAATGGATAATCCACACAAAATTTTTTTACTTCTTTGTACCAGAGAAGAAGTCTGAATTATTATTATGGTGTTAAAAATAAAATATGCTGATATCATACAAAACTGTAGGTATATTTTTATGCATTTCTAAGTTTCTAAACTTTTTCTGTGTCATCTGCTGGCCTTAGTGTGTCATCTGCGGTTTCTGCAAAACTCAAAAAGTTCCCATTTAATTTCTTATGCTGACTGTCAATATATCAAAATCACAATGGAGAAAGTCGTAATGTGGAAGGAAAAACTGTATTGAGATGTGGAGAATCAACTATAGCCCAACACCTCCATTTTCCAAAGTACAAAACAGAGGCCCAGGAAATATAGTGATTTATCCAAGGTCATACAGCTAGGAAATAGGAGAGTCAGGATTCAAACCCACTTTCTCTGACTCCAACTCCAGTGCTCTTTCCATTTGTGACATAGTACAGAAGAGGAAAGAAAGGGCTTAGGCAATCCGTTCCTGGCAGTGGGAAGAGACCCAAGTTTCCTACCATTCCCCTGCCCCAGCCTCACTCAAGTGATCTGTCTATAACCTGGTCTGCCAATAATAATACCAATTCACATTTACATGGTACTTGAAATTCACCCATCTGAGACAGGTAGTATGAATATCATTATCAACTATTTAGACATGATGAAACTGAGGTTCATGAATATTTAAGGACTTGCTCAGGATCACACAACCAATAAGCAGGACTCAGACCCACATTCACATCAAATATTCTCCCCTACCATGATTCAACAGGAGCCTGTTGAATCTGGAGCCTGGAGCAGGGTAGGGTTTTTCTCTGATGGGAGACCCTAAGACATTTTCCTGGAAATTATTCTGGAAGGGATTGTCTGTCAATTGACAGTTGGACCCTTCTACCCTTTCTGAGTCATTCAAATGGTGCCTAATTCTGCCCAAAAGGAATGTGAACAGTTAGAGAATTTCTTGTATAAGCTTCCACTAAAGCAATCTTACCAGAGACAAGAGTCACTGAGAGAAAGGGTAAAGAGGGCAGAGGATGATTTCCCTCATGATTTCACCTTTCTTCTGTTCCCTAGGGCTTCCAGCTACACAGAATCATGAGATCATTCATGGGAATTGGCAAAGAAAGCCAAGACATTGGGACATTCACCATAGAACATCAGCAATAGATATACCATTCAGCCTCAGCACCCACAATGAGGCAAGGGAGAGGGCAGAGAGCGAGAATTGCCAATTGACCATAGGAGTAACCCAAAATCCCCAGTGACCTCAGATTCTATATTCTCATAGGTATCATGCTACAGATAGAAGCACATATTACAGCCATAGTCAGGAAAGTTAGATTCACTAAATAGCTAGTCACTTAACCTCTCTGGGACTTAGTTTTCCCATCAACAAAATGGTTATTACCATTCTTGCCCTATGTGCCCCCCACCCTCAGATATGAATATATGATATGACATAAATATGCCAAGGTATCATATAAATAATGACTGCTGGCCTTCAGACTTACAAAATTCTTTTCTTATGGCAACCCTGGAAGGTAGTCAATAGAAATAGTATTGCCCCTATTTTACAGTTGTGGAAACTGAGGCACAGAGTGGTGAAGCAGCTTGTATTGGGGTTCAACTCACTTCTCCAGATTCCACACCTAGACCTTTTTTCCCTAGGCAACCCTGCCTTCCAAGTGAAAGTAAGGAATTTTAATTTCCATCAATATCATCTCAGATGAAGCATGTGACCCAGTCAGCAGCTGACAGAGATGTGGCTGGGGGACAGGGAAAGGGGAAATGCCAAGGCTTGGAAGGCAGAGATAGGATGGTGAGTAAGAGCATTGAGTCATTCCATCCCCTTCACTTTCTCAGTGTTTACATGAGAAAGCTAAAAGGAATGGTAGAAGGAAAAGAAGCGAGAAAAGCTGGAAGGAAGACAACACTTTTTCTGGTCTTTCACCTGGTTCTCTCATGATCCCTCTCACTGTCCCTTGGAAACCCTTCTGAAAATCAAGAGAATGGATCCCAGCCCCAGGGTTCCTAAATCCTCAACCTTGGTTGAAATCTAAAGCTTCCTTGGATCTCAGCGTTCCAATCTGCAAAATCGGGAGTGTATGTAGTATGTATTTTATATGTGTGTGTATATATATATATATATATATATATATAGCCATTACCCTACCAAGATTGAACCCTCTTGCGTTGGATTCAAATCTCAGCCATGGGTTAGTCACATTACCTCTCTTCTTCATTTGCAAAATGTGGGGGTTGGACCAGGTGATGTCTGAGTTTATTTCCAGTGTTAAATCCTTGGAAATGTGGTTGTGGGAGGAGAGTGATGTGTCATCAGTGTAATGGTAGGAATAATGAAAGAAAAAAGAGTGTGGGGCTTGGGTTTGAGAGATTTCTGCTCAAACTCTGGTTCTGTCACTCCCTGGATGCTAGCTTTGGCCAAGTCATCTATGGTTGTGAGCCTCGGTTTCCTCATCTGTAAAATGGAGATAATGATGCTTTCCCCCATCTGCCTCACACAGTTGTTGTGAGGAAGCATTTCATGAACATTAAAAGAGCCATATGGGAATAATAATTTTGTAGATTAATGGAACATAGCTAACCAACTAGGGAAGCCATGTGACTATACTAAGTTTATATAAGATTTATCCGTTATTAAAAGAATAATAGACTAACAGCATCTCCAAATGCACATACTCATGACTTAGAATCCCTGTCTCAGGCAAGAAGTTATTCCATCATTCCTCTGCCCCAGACCAAGGAAAGCTTCCTGCCCTCTGGAGATCTCACCTCCTTCCTTGGTCTCCCTGCTCCCATTCACCAAATCTGAAATCTTTCGAAGATTAGGCAAGTCTTCCCACTGCAATGCCTACCAGAGTCTTCTGCTTCTAATTCTACAAACACTCTAAAGTGTGTGGAGCTGCCCAGGATTGAGCTTAAAGGTCCCCTCCCCCTCAGTCCCACCCACTAATTTCCATTTCTTTTCATTGTTTGTACCCAGTTACTATTTCCAGGGTTCTGTCAGGAGTAGGTAAAAAGGAAAACAGGAAAACATTCCATGCCTAGAATGCTTTACCTTCTCACCCCTGTCTCCTGACTTTCTTAGTACCCTTCAGGACTCAGTTCACTCCACCCCTGGTTTGCACCCCTGTTCTAGTACCTTGCCCTTAGGATTACCTCTCCTTTACAATATATTTTATAATATGTAGAGAGAGAAAGAAAGA
>NW_027186342.1:1036569-1039682 GCF_028583685.1 Petaurus breviceps papuanus
CTTGCCCTTAGGATTACTTCTCCTTTACAATATATTTTATAATATGTAGAGAGAGAAAGAAAGAAAGAAAGAAAGAAAGAAAGAAAGAAAGAAAGAAAGAAAGAAAGAAAGAAAGAAAGAAAGAAAGAAAGAAAGAAAGAAAGAAAGAAAGAAAGAAAGAAAGAAAGAAAGAAAGAAAGAAAGAAAGAAAGAAAGAGAAAGAAAGAAAGGAAGGAAGGAAGGAAGGAAGGAAGGAAGGAAGGAAGGCACACACATATAATACATGCACTGTATTTAATACATACACTATATACATTATGTACATGTCCTATATATATTATACATATATACACTATATACACACACATAAATATTATTTATATAGAGACAGACAGATGGACAGATAGATAAATAGACAGACAGATAGATAGAGATAGATGGATGGATATTAGGTATACATACTTGTTTTCATGTTATCTCCCTCATTAGAATGTGACTGAAAGCAAGCACCATGTTTCTGTCTTTTTTTGTATCTCCAAGATATCTCTGAGCACAGTGCCTGGCACATACTAAGCACATAATAAATGTTTATTAAAGTACAATTTAACAGACCCAAAGAGGATGGGGTCAGAGACTGAGTCTATGATCGAAATAGGTCCTTGGAGCATTGCCTTTCTTTTCTATTTTTTTTAAGTGTTTTCATTTCTGAACTCTCTCCAGCCCTTCCCCCATTCACTGAGAAGGCAAGAAATATGATATCCATTATACATAGGAACATTGCCTTTCCACAATAAAAATCTCATTCATTCTTCATGTTGGAAGGGACCTCAGAGGCCTCCTAGTCCAAGCTGAACCTGACCTGTAATCTCCCCTACAGTCTACACCATCCCCCAACAAGTGGTCATTCAACCTTTCCTTAAAGACCTGAGTGACCCATTCAACTTTTGGGCAGCTCTGATGTTAGGAAGATTTCCCAGGCTCCAACTCCCACCCGTGGTGCTGAATTCTGCCTTCTAAGGCCAGGCAGCACAAGTCCAATTAATTCCTCTTCCAAATGTCAGCTCTTCCAATTCTTGGAGACAGCTGAGAGCTGTTCTATGACCATCTCCATTGGCACTCAGAGCATTTCCTCACAACAATCATGGAGGAATAAATAGTGTAAACGTTGTCACATCCCCATTTTACAGATGAGAAAACTGAGAAATAAAGTGGCTTGCACATGCAGGATTTGAATCTGGGTCTCCTGAATCCAAGTCCAGTATTCTTTCCCCAACTCTACAAAAGATGTAACAACAGAGTTGGCCAGTAAAAATTGAATGAAAGTGAGAGGAAGAAAGCCACAGGTGGAGCTGGGCTAGGGTAGGGGCCAGTCCCATGTCCTGTCTAGGTTCTGTCTCCTAATAGGCTCAGACAAGATTCCATACATGATTCTCGAACCCATTCCCCCTTTCACCCTCCCACCCTCTCCGGCTCACCTTATCAATGAAGGAGGCAAACTTATTGTTGAGGGTCTTGATCTGCTCTCGCTCTTGTATCCTCACCCTCTGAATCTCAGGGTCAATCTCCACATTAAGGGGGGTTAGCAGGCTTTGGTTGACAGTCACCTCCTGGATGCCTCCAGGGGGGCAGGAGGGCCCAAAGTTTGACCTCGTGGTGCCCAGACCTAAAAAGCTACCAACACCAACACCAAAGGGCCTCCCTTGGGAGGCCCTCTGAACCATGCTGCCAGAGATGCCCCTGTTAGCACCCAAATTGTAAAGGCTGTGGCTCCCAAAGCTGGTCTTGGGGCCGCCACTGGCAGCACCCCCAACCCTACTCCCGCCTCTGGACACTGTGGTGGAGCTGAAGCTGGTGTGGGTGTGAGTGCCACCCCCACCACGGCTGCCACCAGCTGAGGAGGAGCTGAAGCCCCCTTTGGTGCTAAAGCTCTGGCGAGACACGGAGGCCCTCATGGATGCTGGGGAGGAAGACGAGTATAGTGGAGTGAGGCTGAGAGGACAGTGAAGATCCCCGGAGTGCCAAGAGATGGTCCTTTTATCTGCTCCCGGGAAAGGTGGCTCATGGGCTCCCACAGACACTCCTGCCCCATTGCCCAAGGAGGAGAGAGAGGGAGGGGCAGCTGTGGGTCTGGGCAGCCACCCCCGCCCCCCACTCCTCCCTCGCTGTTATCTCCTCTTCTGAGGAAAAGCCAAGACTAATCACTGTCTGGGGTGGGGAGGGCACCATTTCCCCCACCCCCAACACATTTCCTAACTTGGAATACAACACCAGGTTCCCACTACTATCTCCCTGCCCTCCCCCAACACCCTGGTGACAGCCTGAGATTCCTGTGCCCCAGCCCAGACTGCTGTCAATGGAGCCCTTTCTGTTCTGTGGGGTTTGTTCCTGTCGTAAGAGGAGTCCCGGGGCCCGAGGGCAGTGCAGGTGGTAAGCTAGGTTGGGTAATGAAGCTGCAGAAGATTGGATGCCCCAGCCTGCTTCAGTCCCACCCTCCCAGGTGGCCTACAGAGTCTCTCTTCTCTGCTGTCAGATCCAGACTCTAAGGGGACTATGACTGACACCTTCGAATATTCGTATGGAAGCTCCTTGAGGACAGGAAGCGCTTCATCTTTGCTTTATATCTCCAGCGCCTGACAAGGTGCCTGGTATTATGGCAGGTCCTGAATAAATGCCTGTGGGTTGACTGATTCATTGTCTTTCAGAAGGATTAAATTGGTTCTTAGCCCCAGACCGCACAACCAGGAGCCAAAGAGTGTTAGCTCACAACCGGCCTACTGCACAGCAGGTCCCTAAATGTGTGTTGAATTGAATTGGACTAAATGGATTGAGTAAAGTTGCAGTGGGACAAATTTCAGCTTGTCATAAGAAATAACTTCTTTTGTAAATGTTTTGAATTTTGTACTTAACCACAGAGAGACACAGACACAAAGAGACAGACATACCCAACAGGACACAAATAGAGGCTTGCATAAGAAAACTTGAGTCTCTATTTTATATCACTTGCTTTTTTAAAAGTATATAAGAAGTTTGTGTTACTTTCAAAACTGTTCTGTTGTCTATGCTTCCTTCTCTCCTGTTCATTTTTAAAATACTTCAATCTCTCTCTCTCTCTCTCTCTCTCTCTCTCTCTCTCT
>NW_027186342.1:1039782-1040722 GCF_028583685.1 Petaurus breviceps papuanus
AAAAGAGATCCCTGTGAAGACACAAGCTGGGCCAGACAGCCATGAAGGTTCTCCCAGTCCAGAGATTCTGTTTTTCAGGGCACTCGAGGGTAATAATAGCAATAATTTCTTGTAGTGGTGGTTCAGTTCTTTCAATCATGTCTGACTCTTTATAACTCCATCTGGGGTTTTCTTGTCAAAGACACTGGACTCGTTTGCCATTTTCTTCTCTGGATCATTTTACAGATGAGGAAACCAAGGCAGACAGGGTTAAGTGAATCACCCAGTGTCACACAGCTAGAAAATGTCTGAAGCCAGATTTGACAAGATGAGCCTTCTTGGCTCTAGACCTGCCACTCTCTCTGCTGTGCCACCTAACTACCTGTTTATAATAGTAATAGCTAGCATTTATATGACACTTTAGGGTTTGCAAAGCTCTTTAAAAGTAGTATCTCATTTTATCATTTGAACAGTCCTGAAAAGTTATTCCCATTTTACAGATGAGGAAACTAAGGCAGAAAGAGACTAAGTGGCTTGTCTGGGGTCAAACACTTTCCTCTTAGGAAAGGAAAGATTTCTCCTAGTTAATAAGCTTCTAAGGTGAGATTTGAGCTCAGGTCTTCCTCATTCCAAGTCCAGTACTCTAATCATTGCATCATAATACAGAGGATATCAGTCAGCCTGTCCTTCCACAAGTCCTGGATGTTGGGGTGGGGCAGGGCAGGACGGCCAGGAGATAGTACTGATGGAGGAGAAAACATTGGCCCTGTTTTCAGGAAACTCCCGGTCTGGAGAGAGAAACAAAACATACATAAAGGTGTCAGAGACGGACAAAGAAGGGCAGAACCTAGAAATGTCTAGGCAGGTTTCATCCAGGAAAGCATCCTAGAAGAAGAGGTCTAAAGTGAACTCTGGAAGAAGAAGAAGAAGAAGAAGAAGAAGAAGAAGAAGAAGAAGAAGA
>NW_027186342.1:1040732-1107797 GCF_028583685.1 Petaurus breviceps papuanus
AGAAGGAGAAGGAGAAGGAGAAGGAGAAGGAGAAGGAGAAGGAGAAGAAGAGTTGGGCTTTGAGGGAGAGGAAGAGGAAAGAGAAACGTTCCATGAAGCTTGAGAATTAGAAAGGGCGTGCATAGGTATAAAGATTCCCTGCTCCAGCCAGAGGAACCATGGGAGACAAAGTGTTGAACCATATGAATATGTACAGAAGGGATAAAGGATCCAGAAAATCTCAGTGTGAAGCACTGCATGGGGTCACGTTCAGCATCTAAACAGTTGTGGGTTGGACCAATATCATAAGATCCAAAAGACTGAAAGAAAATGGTGGCTTTCCTTCCCCTTTGTTCTGATGAATCAGACCCTTGGCAAGGTCCTTTTGAGGTCATTCTAGGAGATTGGAATTAAACCCTGGCTTAACTTAATGAATTAGACTGTTAGAGTAGATAATGAGACCACAGGGGACACTGTGTCCAACTTCTATTTTGCAGATTAAAAAGCAATTTTGACCCAGAAATTTGCCCAAAATTTCACAGAGAGATCATGGAAACCCCAGGCCTTTGAATCCTAATGCAATGCTCTTCTCACCACATCTCAGGGCTGCTCTCTCAGGGAAAAGAGATTCCTACCACCCCGGGCTTTATCTCCCCAAATAAAGACAAGCAGGCCTCAAGGAAGGAGAAGATGGAGTTGTCCCTTATCTGGCCCTCACATATGAAATCCTCTGCTTTGCACACAAAGCCCTTCACAACCTGACTCCCTCCTAGACTTTCTAGCCATCTTACACCATATTTGACACACCCTTCCTCATGTACTCTGTGATCCAGTGACACTGGACAACTTCTTTTTTTGTTTTGTTTGGTTTTGGTTTTTGCTTTTTGGAGAGCAGTTGGGGATAAGTGACTTGCCCAAGGTGACATGGCTAGTTTTTGTGTTAAGTGTCTGAGTCCGGATTTGAACCCAGGTCCTCCTGACTCCAGGGCCGGTGCTCTACTCACTGCGCTACCTAGCCTCCCCCCACAGGCCAACTTGTTAATGCTCCAGCTCCAGACTCCAGACATTTGTACTAGCTGTCCCTCACACCTGATATGCCCTTCCTCCTCCCCTCTGCATCCTGACTTCTCTGACTTTCTGCAAGACCCAGTCAAAAATCCGAATTTCTAAAAGGTTTCTCTTATGCCCCTTAATTCCAGCGCCTTCTCTTCACTAATTATCCCCAATTTACCTTATCATGTTATTCGTGCATAATTGTTTTCATATACACACCCCATTCGATTGTTAACTCATTGAGGGTATTGAGGTCTTTTGGCCTTTTTTTTGTATCCCTGAGGGCCGCTAGGTGACACAGTGGATAGGGCACCAGCCCTAGAGTCAGGAGTTCAAATGTGACCTCAGACACTTACTATGTGACCCTGAGCAAGTCACTTAACCTCATTGCCTCCAATAATAATAATAATAATTGATTATTTGGGCCAGGACTTAGCACAGTGCCTGGTACACAGTTGGTGCATATTGATCGATTGACTGATTGACTGGAGGGAGATAGTGGGGAAATTGGCAGACTATCTTTTCTCTGAAGGATCATAAAACTTTGAGCTGGGGACATTTTGGGGATCATCTAGCCCACCTCCTTTCCTTTTACAAAAGAAGAAATCAAGGCCAAGAAAAAGAGAATAAAGCATGTGAGGCAAAGTACTAGCAAAGGAGACTTTGGAATCTTCTTCCCTAGAATCCCCACCGGTCAAGCTGCAGGAATTGTGATGACAGGGGATAAATATCCCATTGTCCACTCAGCTGTGAAAATAATCTTCCCAAGGCTTTGCCCCAACAGGTGACTCTCCCACTCAAAAATTATCAGTGACTCCCGATTGCCTCCAAGATATAAGACCCACTCCTGAGCCTGATATTTCAGGCCCCCATAATTTGACTCCAACCTACCTTTCCAACTTTGTTTTATACTACTCTAATGTTTCACAAACTCTACATTTCAACCATACTGGGTTATTGATTGTTTCCTGAATTTAGTGTCCCATCACCTACCTTTAGGTGTTCAAACAATACCTAAAATGTGAATCTTTACCTTCCTTTGAAGCTCAACTCTTCAGCCACCTCCTCTGTGAGCCCCCCATGCTCTCCCCCCCGCCCTCTGTCTCTTTCTCCTCTCTCCCCTCTCTCTCCTATCATGCTCTTCCTATCTCTTTCTTTTTCTCTTTCTCTCTTCTCTCTCTCTCTCTCTCCTCTCTCTGTCTCTCTCTCTGTGTCTCTCTGTCTCTCTGTCTCTCTCTCTCTCTGTCTCTCTGTCTCTCTCTCTCTCTCTCTCTCTCTCTCTCTCTCTCTCTCTCTCTTTCTCTCTCTCTCTCTCTCTCTCTCTCTCTCTCTCTCTCTCTCTCTCTCTCTCTCTCTCTCTCTCTCTCTCTCTTTCTCTCTCTCTCTCTCCTCTCCCTCATACACATACTCCCACATTACTAGTGCTCTCTCCTTTCTAAAATTATCTTTGTGCATGTCTTTTTCTCTCATTTAGGAATGTTAGTTCCTTGAGGTCAGGGACGGTTTTTGTTGTCTTTCCTTCCCCAAGGGCTTGCACAGTTCTTTGCACATTGTTGTTCAGTTGTTATTCAGTTATGTTTGACATTTTGTGACCCCATTTAGGGGTTTTCTTGGCAGAGATACAGGAGTGGTTTGCCATGTCTTTCTCCAGCTCATTTTACAGATGAAAAAACTGAGGTAAACAGGGTAAAGTGGCTTGCCCAGGGTCACCCAGCTAGTAAGTGTCTGAGGCCAGATTTGACCTCAGGTCTTCCTGATCGCAGATCCAGCCCTCTATTCATTCTGCCACCTAGCTGCCCCACACAGTAAGTGTTTAATAAGTATTTGTTGTACTTAATTGAGCCAAATAAATTCAGTTCTTAAATGTACATGTTATAATCTTCCTCCCTTTGTAGGATTTTGGAAGCTGGAAAATGAGAGAGGTCAAGAACTAGAAATTGAGAGACCTGAGTCCAGAATCTACATTCCTTCAATATCCCTGAGCAAGTCCCTCTGCTTTTCTAGCCCTACCTTCCTCCACCTGTAAAAAGGGCTGGCGGTGAGGAAGTCCTTGGGGAAGAAGTTGGCTCAGGATTATCAGGTATGTGCGCCTTCACTTCCAGTCGACCTGTCTTCTCCTTTCCCTGAGGCTCCAATCACTTTCTCAGACACTCTTATCTACCTTCTTAGCTGTGTAGGTGTCCAGGAAAGCAGCTGAGTGAGATTCAGTTCCAAAACAAGGCCCAGGGTGCTGAAAAAAGAATGATGTCAGCTTTCTGAGTTACTCATCTGGGGTGGGAGAAGCGCGAGTGGGAGAGAGTGGGGGGTTGTATATATACATTCCACTCCACCCCAGGGACACCTGTCCTGGTCCCCATCCTGGTCCTTGGCCTTTCTGAGTCACGGCATCCATCTCCCTGCTTCTGGGCATACAGACTAGGTCCCCTGGCCCAAACAGAAGTGCGTCCCTTCTTCTCCAAACTCTCCATCCTCACTCCTTTCTGGTGTATGAAATCTGCATGTGATCCTTCTTGCTGCAATCCCTGAGGGTGGGGGAAAAGAAGCATCTGGTTCCTTTTCTTAGCTCCACATCTCTGTGGTGCTGGTAATGCTGATCCTTTTCCCCGCCCACTGAACCTAAGATGGCAGGAGACAGACTGCAGTTATTCTTGTCTACTCACTTATTCATTCAATAACTGTGAAGTGTATGCTTATGTATAAGATTCTGTGACAGATCAAGCGATATTTAACCAAGATTCCTGCCCTCAGGGAGCTTACAGTCTAGGGGAGATACACAGCTTTCTAACTTGAAGAAACAAATCTGTGGAATCTCTTAAGTAATCTGAAAGAAGCTCATGGGACTAAGGAAGGTGCATACCTCCCCAGAGTTGTGAGAGGAAGGGGTTGGTGTATTGTCCTCCAGCAGCCCAAGATGAAGTGTGCGGATGGATGTAACATGAGAAGAGTTGGAGATGGGGAGATCCAGAATGGGATGGGGAGAGGTTTTGTGGTGAGGAAAAGACAACCAGTCCTAGATTCCCACAAAACTCCTTCTAGGAACTTTGAGAGGGGAAAGGACAATGAATTTCTGGACTCAAGTTCATAGGGGCCAAAGGATGGGAGACAAGATGGAAAGGGTTAGAGAAGAGTATCAATAGATTCTGCCCCATGCTCTCTTGTAGCAGGAAAGGAGATAACATAAATGTCTTTAGCACCATGCAATCCAAATCCCTTTATTTTACTGAGAGAAATGAAAACCAGAGAGATGCTCAACCTCTCTAAAGTCCCACAGATAACTAGTAGCAAAGAGTCAGAATTTAAATCCATATCCTCAGACTCAAGATTCAATGTTCTTTCCATTATCCTGTGCTATGATAATGAGAAAGGAAAGGGAAGGTTTCTCCCAAGTTACCATTTTTCCTGCATTGTTTGACAGCTTTGCTTATCATTGTTTGGGATTTAAAGTATTTCCAGATTGCCACATGGACTGCGAGGCAAACCCCAAACACAAGGAATCTAGAATCACTTTTGGAGAATATTTCTCTGTCTTTGCTTGGAAAAAGATCTCCGCCACTGAAAACCATGTCCAGGAAAGCCTATTTCTAGGGAGCTTCCCTAAATACGTATACAGTTTGTCCTTCATTCTTGAAGAGGACCATGACTTCAGGAAGATGATGACATGACTTGCAGTTGACTTTGAGAGAGGGCATGTCATCAGCCTTCCTTTCTCCTACAATGCCATCTGAGTCCAGTGGCCAGATATGGATCAAGATGACTGGGAATGGCCCAGGATGCAGTGGGGGGTCTTGGTCTCTTTAAGCTAAGATCTTTTCAATATCTTACTTTGAGTGAGGCAACACCCATTCAGTGAATAGGTCTCTTTAAAAAGTGAATCAAGGGATACACATATTTTGATCAAAATTACCCTACTTTGACTGCCACCACTACTGTGTCCTAGATAAACCTTTGAGAACTTCCAGTCTTGCAGTATCAAGTACATTTCCAGGACACAGATGAGGACGAAATTAAAAGTATCTCGTTCAGAGTTCTGGACATGGGTATTGGAATGATGAAGGATAAATCAGCGGGCCTAGTCAAGAAAGGATCTTGAAGAATGGAAAGTATGGTTGGAAAGAAGGGATAGACCTAGGGAGAAAGGATAGGGAAGCTAGGAGACAAACTCTCAGAGGACATGAAGATACAGTTTTCAAAAGAAAAAATTCCAATGATCAAAATCATATGAAAAATATTCCAGATTACTGATAATAAGATGCAAATTAAAACAATTCTGAGGTTTCATTCCATGCCCAGCAAATTGACAGACAATAAAAAATAGAAAAACCAATGTTGGTGTATCTGTGGGAAGATGGGCAAACTATTGATAGAGCAATGAATTGGGTTTAACCATTCTGAAAACAATTTGGGGGTATATCAGTCACAAATTTATGCATGTTTTTGATCCAGAAAACACCATTTTTAGACATAGACCACCACCCGTAAGGAGGTCAATGATAGAAATAAAGGTCCCATATGTAATGATTATTCATATCAGCAGTATTTGTGGGAACTAAAAACTGGAAACTTGGAGAATGTGTAAACAAATTAGTATAACAGAATATTTTTATAAGAAATTGTAAAAATGAGGAATTTAGGACCCTGAGACATATGTGACATCTTGAGGTTCATCTTGTATATGAAGGGTTGATTTCCAATAGGTACCAAGTATCTAATCCTTTTGTTACAGGTGATTTTTTATTTGTTTGTTTGTTTACAGATCTCAGTGGTTTACCATTTGTTGGAATTAATATAAGAAGCTGAGCAGTGATCCTTAAAGATTCCAGGTTCCTAGGAAGAAGGTTACCTGATGACTTAAAAATACCAACTTTTTGAAAAACTCAAAAATGAAATTACAAGAAACAAATGTGACCCAGAAGAAGAGATATGAGAAGATACCTCCTTATAGGTGGAGGGAGGTAGGGTCTTTGGGTATGGAATATTGCATATTCTCTCCAATGTTTTCAAAGTATTAATCAATTTTGCTGATCTTCTCTTCCTCTTTTTCTTAAGGAATATTCTTTGTTATATTGGATGACTTTCTAGGAAGGAGAAGGATATAAGGGGAAATCTAGGTGATGTAAAAAACAAAATATATCAATAACATTTATTATTTTTTAAGAAAAGAATATGGTCTTCCATGTTTGGCCACCACAGGTTTTAATGATAAATGAAGGAAAGATACACACAGAACTGTCATAACAAAAGCCATCACATTGACTTGCCCATCAGCTTGGCTATCTCTCCAGCCCTGGACTTGAAAACTGCTAGGAGAAAGGACAGTCAGACATGTCCATTGGTTTCTCCAAAGGAAGCCAAGCAACTTTGCTGTACAATGTGAGGGTACAACAGTGCCTGCATGATATTCTCCCTTTGCTTGAAGCTTCTGACCAAATCTGGTTTAACACTGGCTGAGGTTCACAATTATGTTACCTTGGGGTTCTCTCCGGGAATCACGGACCTCATTGCCTTCCAGTATGTACCATGTGCACATGGTTAGGTTTTGTTCATTCTGCAAACTTGATGCTACATGTTATTTTTATTTTTAAATGTATATGTGTTGGGTGGCTAGGTGGCGTAGTGAATAGAGCACCGGCCCTGGAGTCAGGAGGACCTGAGTTCAAATCTGGCCTCAGATACTTAACACAAAAAACTAGCCATGTGACCTTGGGCAAGTCATTTAACCCCAATTGCCCTCCCAAAAAAAAAAAAACGGACAAAATAAATAAATAAATGTATATGTGTCCACTGGTTGAGAGTACTTTTACAAAGTGATATTTAAGAAAAATAATAATAATAAATTCAGTAAAAAAAAAAAAAGAAATACAAACTTTTCCCTTTTGGAAGGGAAAATTCTATCAATTCATTTTCACCAAAAGATAAAACATTGATTTCTCATCAATTCTAACTTCCCCCAGGATTTATATTTAGATTTTCATATGTACTGCCAGGATCCTTTGATAAAACTTCTATCTAAGAATTCCATTTGGGGTTGACCTATGTACTGAAAGGATCCATCCTTGGGAAAAAAAAAACATCCATCCAAGAAGGTTTGATTTCTCACTGGGGGGGAGGGGGGGGGAGGGTTTGACTTCCAGCTGACCTTAAGTCTTGGGACTTCACTTAGAAGAACATTTTCCTCCCCCACAGAAACAGTTGGTGTCAACTTGTGGCAGGAACACATGGCAAAGGTGAATCATGTGCTTACAGTCAGCCTAAGAGGAGAGATCCAGAGAGTCAACATTCCCAACTCAAGAAACAGTAATAGCTGGGTCACTGGTAGATTTCTAGCAGAAGTACGTGACCTTGGTCAGTATGCCAACCAAGAGAGCAGGTCATGTATAACATTCATGAATTCCCACCTTATTTGTTGAGAAGGGGGATTCTCTGGTATCAAAGTCTCAGAAACTAGTCCTCTAATCAGAAAAGGGAGAGTTCCTTGGTAACATTTTTTTTTAAAGCAATCAGGGTTAAGTAACTTGCTCAAGGTTACACGGCCAGTTATTTCTGGGTGTGGTGCTGAGTATCTGAGCCCGGTTTTGATCCAGGTCATCCTGACAATGGAGCCGGTGCTCTTACTCGCTGAGCTACCTGGCCGCCCCTAAGCAATTGGGGTTAAGTAACTTGCTCAAGGTTACACGGCCAGGTATTTCTGGGTGGGTGCTAAGTGTCTGAGCCCGGGATTCGATCTCCAGGTCTTCTCAACACTGGAGCCAGTGCTCTTACTCCCTGTGCTACCTGGCCGCCCCACCTTGGTAACATTTTGCAAGTAATCCCAAATTCAAGAATTCCCAAGTTCAAAAGATCAACCCATGTTATAGATTGGACATTCTAAAGAGAGAAGGGGATTTCCTGATGCTCCTTGAAGAAAAAAGAAGATAGTATGCATAGTTCCTGTTTATTTGAAGAATAAAGACAGTGAGTTACTAGGACACTGAAGTTCTGTTGAAAAAGGGATTGCTTATACACAGCGCCCAAAGCATATCCACCTTTCAGAGGGATTATAAACCACAATGTGGTACTATGGGTCTTAGGGAAACTGTTTGGAACTTTGGGAAAGAGAGCATCACTAAAATGTCAGAGTTGGCCTGATGGTCACTCTAAATTCTATCTTTCAGGGAGGGGTGGTGTGCTGGAGTCAGCTCTTAATTGGCTAACGTGACCCAATTCTTAATTTTTCAGTGTGAGTAGTTACACTTTAGATATCAGCAAACACTACATACAAATCAAGACTTGATTTATCATTTTGTTAATTATTTAGATATAAGAAAGTGATTAATAAAATGTTAATAATGCAGATTAAAATTAAAGGTGTGTTGTACTTTTTAGGAAACCTGTCTGTTAAATATTTACCAACATACTCCTAAGGAGAACTAACATATTGTATATATATTTTCTATATCTGTGTACTCCTGGGAGTTCTTTGCATCTTCCCCATTTTCTATAGGGTAAAGTGAGAACTATCTTGTTTCCAATGTGCATTTTTTGCTTTGACGGCTTGTTTTGGAGGTGGGTGCCCTGGTGTCCAATTTGAAGAGTCTAGAAATAAGCTCTACCCTGAGTATACTGGGAATCTTTCCCGGAACATCTCCAGGTTGCGGCAGTGAATCAAAGAAAGGGGACGACCTTCATTGGGTAAGTCCCCGGATTTAACCCATTTTGTGTGAACCTAGAGTCTTAAGGTACTCTATTTATAGGTTACAATTAGAAGATGTTTATGAAATTATGCAAAACCAAAAGAACAATACTCACAGTGACTATAATAATGTTAACAAAAAGTCAATTGCACTCCAATTAATTTCAATGACTAATCTTGGTCCTGGAGAAAGAGATGAAACATAAAGGCAGAAGACTTACCAGCAAAGAATGTTTTATATGCTTTCATATCTGGTTGCTTTATTGGTTGGTTCTGCTGTTTTTCTTTGTTACAAGGGAGAATACAACTCAAGAAGCATTTGAGATTTGAGGGGTGGGGAAGGGAAAAGAGAGGAGAGGAAAGAAGAGAGAGGAGAAAAGAGAGGAGGGAGAGGCAGGAGAGAGAGAATGAGAGGAGAGAGAGAAAGAGAGAGAGGAGCAAAAGAGAGGGGAGAAAGAGACAGACAGAGGAGAGAGAGACAGAAAGGGAGAGATAGATAGAAAGAGACAGAGAGAGAGAGGGAAGAAAGAGAGGAGGAAGAGAGGGGAGAGGAGAGAGAGAGAGAGAGAGAGAGAGAGAGAGAGAGAGAGAGAGAGAGAGAGAGAGAGAGAGAGAGTAATATAGAGCCCAAGGGTTCAATGTAAGTGATCAGAGAGGGAGGTAGGGGGAAAGGGATGTTGGTTAAGATTTCAAGATATAGCCAAAGTAAGGAATGTGATCAACCCCTGTAAGATGAGATCAAATGGAGATACTAGACAGAGGTAACTTTCTCCTGGCTGAAGAGCTTAAATTTGTCACAAGTTTCAGAATAGGGAAGGGAGACATCCAGAAGGTCATTTGAGTAAAATGACCTAGCAGAGAACAACTTAAAGTAGGAAGACATGCCAGAGGCAGACAAGGAGATAAGGGGGCCCACAAGAGTCATCATACCCTGCTTCTCCTCAAAGAAGTAGAGAAGTGGAGACCCAGGGAGCTAAAGCAATGTCCTCTCAAGTCACACAATGAGGGAGGAGTGGAAGTCGGAAAGGAAACTCATTCTCTTTGCTCTCAGTCTTGGTTGTTGTTGTTGTGTTGGGTTTGTCCTTTGTTCTAGAAGAGGACCACGACATCAGGGAATGATGACATGACTTACAATTGACTTTGATTTAAGTGAGGGAGGGCTGTGCAAGGTCACCAGCCTCACTTTCTCCTCCAGAGCCATCTGGGTTCAGGGGCCTGATATTCATCAGGACCACTGGAAATGACCCAGGATGCAATGGGAGACCCTGGCCCTTTAGGCTAAGGCCTTTTCAGGTTCTCATTTTGAGTGAGATAATCTTGAAAGAGAAGAGGAAGGGAATAAGCATTTATTATTTAAGAAGTAGGAAAAAGCACCTACTATGTGCCAGGCACTGTGCTAAGTGCTATACAACTATTATCTCATTTGATCCTCAAAACAACCCTGGGAGGAAGGTGCTATTATTATCTTCATTTTACAGTTGAGGAAACTAAGACAAACAGAGGTTAAAGGACTTGCTCAGGGTCACGCAGATAGTAAGTGTCTGAAGCTGGATTTGAGCTCTGGTCTTCTTGAATCCAGACACACCGCTCTGTCCACTGTACCATCAGCTGTCAGTGGGACCATATGGTTTCTCCTCACTTGTCCCTTCTATTTCTATGATTGGGTCTAGACTAGACTCTGTCTGAGCCTAGGTAGTAATTTTTTTCAGGCTAGACTAGCTTAAACTAACCTAGTAGGAAAGAATTGTGGCCTGGGTCAAGTCTTCTCTACATTTGGATATGAAATGGGAAGTACTAAGGGAAGAAGGAAAGGAGTGCCAGGCAAGGAAAATAAATACATAACTGAGAGCCCATGAGCTGAGGACTGAGGGAGAAACTCAGGAGAACCTAGATTTCAAACTAGGAGTAACCTCAGACATCATGTCACAACTTCTTCATTTTACACATGAGAAAACGATGACCCAGTTGTCCAAGGTCATAAGGGTAACATGGATTTGAACCTTAGTTCTCAGAGTAAGGGTACTTTCCACTATGCAGCAATATGTCCCTTCCCCAGGACCTCAGAATTCTTGAGGGAAAAAACCAAGCAGATTTTCAGGAATGGGAAACAAACTTTATTGTTGTTCTAGAATCTCAGATCCTTGGATTTAAAGTTGTGGGCTCACAGAATTTAGAGACAGAAGGGACTTTATCTAGTCTAACCCTTTCATTTTGAGATAATGAAGCTGAAGCCCAGAGAGGTTAAAAAACTGACCCAAGGTCATCTAGTAAGTGGCAGAGCTGGGATTTGAACACAAATCCTTCAAATCCAGTGCTCTCTCCACCTTGTTAGGCAGCCACTCAGAAGAGCACAGTTCCGGTCTTAGTTCTAACTTTTAGTAGTTATGTGACCTTAGGAAAATCAGTAAAATCTCTGATCAGCCTTTTCCTCATCATTAAAGTAGGTAAACAATATTTGCACTACATGACTCATAGAGACATTGTGAGGAAAGTGAAACGATAAAAATGTGAGCTTCTATTGTTTGTGAGAAAGAAAAAGATTCATCAATGTCTGGATCTATGTGTATTGGAGGAAACATGAAAAGGACCAAGTTGGTTAGGGAGGGATAGCTCTGGATTGTGGAACTCTGGGTTTGTCTTTTGGGATGCACCCTGCCATTCAGTATGTGATGGTCTTCAAAGTTGACATGGTTGTCTTCTTCAAGATGGTGCCAGTGACAGAACCTGAACTGGACCTGGAGAAGCTGGCACCAGAAGCAGAGGTGGAGCCAGAACCAGAGCCTCTGACTAAGTGCGTGCCTCCAACCACAACACTGGAACAGCCGAACCCAGAATTCCCACATCCTCCAGAGCTGGTGGTACCTCCACCAACCACAGCTACAAAGGAAGGTGTATCATTAATAATACTAGGACTTCTTTTTTGCCTCCCTTGGAGGGCCAGAGCAACACCAAACCACCTGCCCCCTCCCAGAAGTCAACCAGGACTCACAGATGCTGACGTTGTCAATGTATTCCCCAGACATCCTGTTGGAAAAAGGACAAGAGGAGGAAAATCTCAGTCAGCATCCACTGTATCCATCCCTTGGGGGCTCTGAGGTCTCTCTAAAGGCAACCAACCCACAGGGCAAGCAGAATTCCCAGTCCCAATTCATAATCAAGAGGAATTATGAATCCCTACCAAGAGGGGTAAGTCTGGATAGTGACTCAAAGTGGGTAAATGACCCAGGGCATGAGGGTAAGGATTTCACTGGAAGTTTCCTTATCAGATAAAGCATTGCTGTGAGATCATCCCAGGATCCTCAAGGCCCCAGAAGTCACCTGCACTCCTCGCCCTCCAGTAGTCTCCTGTAGGTGGCTATTTCCACATCCAGGGCCAGCTTGGTGCTTATCAGCTCCTGGTAGTCTCGGAGAAGGCTTGCCATGTCTTGCTTAGCTTTCTTAAGGGCGCCCTCTAAGTCCACCATCTTGGCTTGGGCATCCTTGAGGGCCTGTTCTCCACGTTGTTCAGCATCAGTGATGGCCGACTGGATTGTGGCATTCTAGGAGAGGAAAAGCTTTGGCTATAATAGCTCTATCACAGGATACTTTCCTCAGCCCACAATGCACTTGAAGATAAATTGGGTGTGTGCCAATTTCCCTTTCCTCGTGTGAGCAGTGAATTCCAAGATCAGAGACCTCAATTAATTTCCTCTACTTTATCTCAATCTTTGTCAGGGAGACAAGCCCAGCAACTTTCTATCTCCTTTTGAGTAGATAGGGACTTTCACCATAAGGGAGAAAAGGGGATTCAGGGAATACAATGAACACTGAGTGCATTTGACAGATTTTTAGAGACCTTAGGTTCAAATCTCAGTTCTGCCACTTTCTATGTAGGTGACCTTGGGCGCATGGCTTCAACCCTCTGACCCCTGGTTTTCTTCTGAAGTGGGGGTGATTAGAACACCCACACGATAAATCTCAAAGGGCTGTTGAAGGAATGTACTTTATAAATCATAAGGTGCTATAGAAATGTGAGTTGTTATTATGATGAATTCTCAAATGATTATCAGAGCAGAACAAAACATGAAGTTCACACCCAAGCAGTATTTGATTGATTAATTGAATGCACAGATTCTCTGCCATGTTCACATGGCAGAACTCAAAACTGCATTCTAAAGACACACTGAAGAATTTTAGCGTTGTCCAGTATTTGGGATTGACTGTGGCACGATGCCTCTCCATCAGGGTGGATATTTGAGGGCTGACTGTCTGAGAATTCAGAGAGTGGACTTATGGCCCAAAGTGCAATGATTTAGAGAAAAACTTTGCAAAGATTCTAAGCCAATATCCTAGGAATTCATAAACCCTAGGGTGGGATGAAAGAATTAAGTATTTTGGTTTAAAATATATTTCATTAAAGTTCATGCTAAGATGGATAAATCTATAGTAATTTCAAAACAACAAAGGAGTTAAGAAAGCAAAGAGGTGACCTTGTTAATAGCCATCATCTGCTCCTTGCCAAGGAGTATTATGCAATTAGTTGAGTGTATAGTAGGAAATGTGGAATTGTCTTAGGATCTCCTTGCCACATAACTGCTGTTGTTTATCCTTTGGACCAATAACATCAAGAAGGCTATGCCTTGACTTGCAAGTGAATTGAATTTAAGTGAAGGAAGTATATGCAAAGCCACCAGCCTTACTGTCTCCTCTGGAGTCATCTGGGTCCAGTGACAAGATATAGATCAGGATGACTGGAGATGGCCCTTAATACAGTGTAGATCTGGGTCTTTTTAAGATCTTTCCCAGGTGTCAGTTTGTGCAAGGCAATACCCATTCAGTGATTAAGGATAGGTAAGAAATGAGGCAAAAAAAACGACCTCTTTTACCTAGTCAAAAAAAAAATCAATCTAGGAGAGGAAGACCCCCAGGGTTTCTGGCCAAAATAAAAACAATTGCTATTTACACTCATTCTGAGCCATCAAAACCTAAAAATTACCAAGTGAGACTTGGGCTAGGACTGAATGTTAGCCAATCAGTGAGAACCAGAGGATTTGGATTTAAGACATGGTCAAGTAGCTCCATTTGAATTCCAACGGGCTTTATCAAAGCCTGGTTTTCCAATGTTGTATTTCAAGAAATCACAAATGAAACAACATGGGGCAAACAAGTTAATTGTCCCAGCTTATTTTTTTAAGATGGAATAAATAAGTAGGGAGGAAAAAAAAGAAATCTAACTCATAAACCCTAAGATATTTTGGAGGTTTCAGCAATCAAAATTTATATGCCCTTGGGCAGAGCATCCACAATTAAGGACATGATTCCCTAGCCGCATAACTACACCCTTAACCAATACACCAAGGGAAAGAGTTTAAATTCTCTGATTATACTCATTACTAATTAAAGGTTGAGTCCACTCATTTGGGGGACAATAGGAAGAGAAGCAGGAGATGAGGAGAGTAGGTTTTAGGGTCACAAAAGGCAGCAACTGGAAGAAGATCCTGAAGGAGAAGGAAAGTGTCTAGAGAACCCAGAAGAACTTACCTGATTCTTGACGTTGTCAATCTGATTTTGAAGTTTCTGAATTGCTTGGGTCAGTTCAGTAATTTGAATCTTGGTGTCTCTTATGCTTTCTCCATGTTTCTCGGCAGACATTTGAAGTTCCTGATACTGAATAAGGGAGCCAGAAAGGACACTATCACTCACTAGTGACCCCCATCCCCTCATTGACCCTGAGCACCCTGGATCTACCAACTTCTCCCCCTGTCCATGCCCATGATGCCCATTAATGGATTTAGGTAAGACTTCAATTCTCCCCTCCAGGAGCTATAAAAATGTGCATTCAAAGTTTGAGTCTCCTCAATGGGAGGACATTTAGGGGGCATTGAAGACCATCAGTTTCCCCTCTTCATCACAATCCCTAGACAGGAAGGGGACAAAGGCACCCTAACCCTCCTCCCCAGCACTACTCAGTAGGAGAATGATATCACATAGAATATATCCAGAAACCAAACTCTCAGAGTCATTCCTAACAGTATAGACCAGAGGACTGGGAAAAAGTTCAGATGACCTCTAGGTAGGAACTGCTGAGAGTGAATGGGAGAACAGACAATGGCAGGATAAAGACCTTAGTCTGGTACATGGCTTCAGCCTCTGCTTTGCTCCTCTGCGTAATAATCTCATACTGGGCTCGGATCTCTGAAATAATGCTGCCCAAGTCCAGGTATCTGTTATTGTCCATGGAAACAACCACTGATGTGTCATTGGTATGAGTCTGGAAATGACTGATCTCCTATAAGAAAGATGGTATTATCCTGAGCCCAAGTCCCTCCACCCAGGAACTCCAGAACCCTCAAAATTCCTTTTGAGCCTCCAGGCTGATAGGACGTTAGAGGTGTATAGAACTAATATCTACACACCTCTTAGATGCTCAGAATCACCACTGAGGGTAGGGCAGGACAGGGCCCAGCCAGGAACTGGACAGGGAGAGGTTATCAAGCTACACTAGTCATTAAAGACCAAAGAAAAGGAATGAGGATCCCGAGGGGCAAGGTAAAGACTGCTGGGAAAATTGAGAAGAGAGAACTAGGGTCACTGTAGAAGAATGGCACAGAAAGAAAAAGGAAACAAAAAAGCTCAGGGGGCAGTGAAGAAGATAGCTATAAGCTAGAACAATGGAAGGGGGAGGGGAGGAAAGAAGTATTTATTAAGAGTCAGACACTGTACTACATGCTTCAGAAACATTATCCCATTGGAGCCTCATTGAAATCCTGGGAAGCAGATTCCATTATTACCCCCTTTTACAATTGAGGAAACTGAGACAGATAAAGGTTAAGTGTCTTGCCCAGGGTCACATGGCTAATGTCTGAGGCCAGATTTGGACTCCAGGTCCAGTGCCCCATCTAACTAGTTCTGGAAGAGGATAGGGCTTGGGAGGCGACACTGGGAGAGAAAGGGGGGAAGGAGAGAAAGAGAGGGGCTGGTGAGATCCTAAGAAAGGAGGCTAGAAAGGTAAGGAATGGGGAGGGGAACTGAAGGGAAGAGGAAGGTGTAGAGAGGCAGGTCCTAGAAGGACACAAAGTGGGGAGATAGCCTCCACAGGAATAGGCCAGGAGCTGGGGGAAAAGGGACATGACTAGGGTCTAGCCCACTGGAGACTCTAGAGGAAAATGAGGGAAGAAGAGAGGAAAGGTTGTAAAAGGATAAGCAAATGATAGGGAAAACTGGGGCCAGGGGGACAGAGGCTTGGAAAAAAGACTGGATGGGAGGGTTCTGAAGCAATAGAGGATATTGGACCAGAGTAATAATATGCAGATTTGTTTAACGGGGGCATCAGTTCTTGGCCAGTCAGAAATATGGCAACAAAGGTGGCAGCTAGGTGGCACAGTGAATCGAGCACCAGCCTTGGAGTCAGGAGGACCTGAGTTCAAATCCGGCTTCAGACACTTAACACAAAACTAGCCGTGTGACCTTGGGCAAGTCACTTAACTCCAATTGCTCTACTCTCCCCCCTCCAAAAAGATAACACAACGCTCTTCCGACCCGCCCGCCCCCCCTCCTTTGGTCCACCCCCATCCCCCTCCTTGGGCCTTCTGCAGGCGCTTGGCTCAGTCCTCACTTCCTCGAACACACGTTTCAAAAAGCGGATCGTTTCTTGGAGAATATCCACCTTGCCTTGTAGTTCTATCTTGCTCATGTAAACGCCATCTACATCCTAGGGAAAAATAGAAGCAAAAGACCTCAGCTAACTGCTGCCAGGTCCTTTTCTCTAGCTGGCTATGTCACCACCCTTTTCTATCCTAGACTACAGATCTATCCCCAGTCTACAAAACCTGCCCTCATACTCTTTGCCGAACCATAGAGGAAAACACTGGGGTTGGGCACTGGGTGCCCCTCTTTCACAGCAATGACTTATACTCTCATCCCCCAAGAAGCCTTCTTTGATTTGTTTTGATTTGTTCTTTGAAGAACCAGCCAGTTCTTCTTAGATAATTCCTCTCTTCGTCTTCTAAGAACTGATCTCAACACACTTCTTCAGCAGCCCCTAGTTCTGTGTGTGTATATGTGTGAGTGTGTATGTCTAGGACTGCGTGTCCTGTTTCCCCCAGCAGCCTGGGAGCTCCCTGAGAGGCAGCACTCAAGTTGAAATTAAAACTCAGAAATGTAATGACTGTGTGACTCTGGGCAAGTCACTTAGCTTCTGTCTGCCTCAGTTTCCTCATCTGTAAAACTGGAATAACAATAGCGCCTACCTCCGAGGGCTGTTGTGAGTATCAAATGAAATAATATTTGTAAAGTACTTAACACAATGTCTAGCACATAGTAAGCACTATAGAAATATAAGTTGTTGGGGCGGCCAGGTGGCTCAGTGAGTAAGAGCACCAGCTCCAGTGTTGGGACGACCTGGAGATCAAATCCCCGGCTCGGACACTCAGCACCACACCCAGAAATAACTGTCCGTGTAACCTTGAGCAAGTTACTTAACCCCAATTGCTAAAAAAAAAAAAAAGAAAGAAATATAAGTTGTTGGGGGCGTCTAGGTGGTGCAGTGAATAGAGCACCAGCTCTAGAGTCAGGAGGACCTGGGTTCAAATCCAGCCTCAGACACTTGACACTTACTAGCTGTGTGACCTTGGGCAAGTCACTTAACCCCAATTGCCTTGCTTTCCCCCTTCAAAAAAAAGAAATGTAAGTTGTTATTTTTATTATTATCATCATTAGAGGGAGAGGAAATAACATTGGGTCATTCTTACCTTCTTGAGAATCACAAGGTCATTCTCAGCTGTGGGACGTTTGAGAGCCTCCTGTTCATACCTTTTAAATGAGAAGAAACAGGTCAAGGTACCACAGAGGTCATCCTATCCATTCCCCTGCCTCTACACTAGACTGTTCTGGTACAATCCTCTCTTCCTCCCCCCTCCCATTTAAACTCCACAGAACAGAAGACTCCAAACCCCCTTGTCTTTCCCAGGAAGTAGCTGCTTCCTAATGTTAAATCCAAGCCCCTCTTGTCCAGTCTGCCCAGTTCCCCTTTCAGAGGAAAGTTTAGCCAAGGAGCTGAAACTTTAACAGGGCCATGAATGAAGCTAGAGGTTAAGGGATGCCGCAGTGACCCTTCCTCCTCCCATCCTGACAACCAAATGGTCAGAATCTGAACTCCACTGACTCACAGTGGCTGAACAGGAATTTCTTGAGTTCACCAAGCTATTGGGAGAGGCAGTTTTGTGGGAAAAGCTTAGAACTAGGTCGATTTGCTTAGTTAATTCAGTCACGTCCAACTCTCCATGAACCCATTTGGGGGTTTCCTCAGCAAAGAGACTGGAGGGGTTTGCCGTTTCCTTCTCTAGCTTATTTTACAGATGGGGAAACTGAGTCAAACAGGGTTAAATGACTTGCCCAGAGTCACATAGCTAGTGTCTGAAGTCGGATGTGAACTCAGGAAGATGAGTCTTCCTGACTTCAGGCCCAGAACTCTATCCACTGTACCACTTAGCTTTCCTGGAACTAAGTGAGCTGAGTTCAAATCTTCATTTGGCTACTTTCTAACTAGGTGGTCTTGGGTGAGTAGCTTGACTCTGTGAACTCCAGTGTCTTCCTTTGTAAAACATAAAGTTGAGCCAGATGATGCCTGAGTTTCCTAGGCCCTATTATGACCCTTTCCTTCTGCTCATCTCCTTGGTGCCCCCAAGTAAAGAAGATTGGGGAGGGGTGAAGTTGCTTTTCCCTACTTGGTTTTGTAATCTTCCTCCTGCTCCTGACAAGTCTTCAGCTCTGAGGCCAGTGCCCCATGTTCCCCCTGGAGCTGCTCTAGTCGCCTCCTCAGCCTGGCTATATAGTCCTCAAAGACAGGGTCCAGGGTCTGGAGATGGCCACCTGTCACCTCCTTCTGGTCCTGCAAAAGCTTCCACTTGGTCTCCAGTACTTTGTTCTGCTGTTCCAGAAACCGAACCTGATGTGCAAACAGAAGGGTCTTGAAATTTCTCCAGGGTCAAGTACAGGCCTCCAACAGAGCCTCAGAATTGAAAATACACAACAGAGGGGAGAGATCTAGCCCTGTAGTCAGAAGACTGAAGCTTGCCACTTCTCAGCTGAGTGTCCTAGGGCAAGTCACTTTCTGGGGTCAGGTAAACTCCAGAGGCCTTTAGATGCTATATTCTGTGGCTGATCAGTCCAGTGCTTAAGTAAACAGAGCAAGTTTCTATTTTTATCTTTCTCCTCCTTTGGCAACTTACAGGGAATATTAGGGTCTTCTGAAGGGTTAATGGAAGTAGCACATCCTAGTATTGACTAACTATTTAACCAACCCCCACAGCCCTCCCCTGAAATGTCCAATAAGATTAAACGGCTTCTAAGGACATTGGGAGACATGACAGCTAGGTTTGTGGTGGGGGAGGGATTTTCTGACTTTGAAAGATGATTGGACAGGTCATGGAGAGAACCCAGAACCCCTCTCTCCTCAAAGATCTCCAAGCCTGGACCACTGTCTCTCTGGTGAAGATGCAGCTGTAAGGGATTGGATGTAATGACCCTCACCTTGTCAATGAAGGAGGCAAACTGGTCGTTGAGGGCTCTAATCTGCTGGGTCTCCTGAACCCGGACAGTTTGGAACTGAGGGTCAATCTCAATCTTGAGAGGACTCAGGAGATTCTGATTGATGGTGACCTCTTGGATGCCTCCTGGGGGACAAAGGCCAGCCCCGACCCCACCCTGCCCAAACTTCATCCCAAATCTGCCCCCTGACCCCCAGTTTCTCCCCCCTCTGCCAGAGATACCCCTGGACTCTCCCATGGAACCAAAGCTTCTGCTGCTGAAGCCACCAGCTCTCTTTGCTCCCCAGATGCCACCTCTACCCCAGTTCCCCACCCTGGCAGAGCAGGCAGAGCGGGCACTGAAGCCCCCATGGGCACCAAATGGCATACAGGACATGGTCAGGACAGATCCTCTCAGCAGCTTCAGACAGATAGACAGTCAGATGAGGTGAGTGAGTTCCTGCCCTGGGGCTGCAGCACGAGACTTTTATCCCCACCAACCGGGCTGGGCCTGGGAGAGCAGGATGGACCAGCATGATCTTGGCCTGACTATGTCTGTCACTCCCTTCCCCATCACCACCACCTCACACTGACCTGTCCTAAAACACACCCAGAGTCAATCATTCCCCAGCCCGAGACCCAGTCTTGCCATAAGCAGAACCCTGTCCTTCAGAGGAAAGAGGAGACATGGGAGCTGACCTCAGGGAACTTTCTTCCTAAAAGCAGAAATGAGGGTCCCAGGATACCCAGACAGAGAAACAATACAGAACTAGGGGAAGTCAGACAACTTGGGACATCAGTTAAGGATGAGATGAGATGAAAAGAGAATGGAGTAAGCAGAGAAAGGAGTGAATGGGGAATCAGAAAAGGCATCTGGCAAGGAGGAGGGGGAAAGAGAGAAAGGGGAAAAGGGAGGAGAAAAAAGAAAGAAAAAGAATGGGAAAGGGGGAGGGAAAAAAGGGGAGGGGCAACAGAAGAACCTATGTGAACTTAATAAAAGAAGGTGTGGGGAAGAGCAGGTTTGCCTTACCAGGGTGCACAGCCAAAGCCAAGTAGCTCCGGAAGGTGAGAAACTCCTCTGCCGAGCAAAGGAAAATGAATCTTGTAGGAGACTATTCTTGCCATCAAGATTGGGGTGTGGGAGGAGGGGGTCAGAAGGAGGCAGGGAGAGGCTAGAAAGTCATCCAGGCTACATGACACAACAAGGTTTGGGAATCAAACTGGGAAAAAAAAGAATTCCAAGTCCCTCCTCCCACCACCACCCAATCCATCAATCACAGTCCTTCCTGCACACGGACCAGGAATCTTTAGCCTCAGCTTCCAGGGAACAGGGTGTCTCCCTTTAACTTCATTAGCATGTAAGGGTCAATCCACTTAATGCCAATTATTATATTTTTGTGGCCAAGCAATACCCCAGGCTGCAAGGCACACCCAGGTATTGAAATGAAGTGTTCTCAAGGGGAACATCTCTTTCTAAACCTCTCAGCATCTTAAAAAATCTGGGGTTTTCAGAGAAAAAGAACAGGTAGCTAGGCAAGACACATTCATTAAGTGCTCACTATATGCACTGGTGGCAAAAATATAAGAAAAATAGGAGATAGTCCCTGCCCTCAAAGAGTTTACATTCTAATGGGGGAAGATAGCAAAAAAAAAAAAAAAGAGATCTGGAAGGGGAGATGGAGCAGGAAAGTTACCTGTAAAGGAGAGGGAGAATCTTTGTGTTTGGAGGCATGTTGATGAAGTCCAGAGAATGAGAAACATAGCTAATAAGGGAATAAACATGTCTGGCCTGGGCCTCTCCCCAAAATGGAGGCCCCTTGAAAGAATGCGCTATGAGAGAGAAGGGGGTTCAACATGACAAAGGGATATTCCGGCCCCAGCTGTTGAGAGAAGTTCCAGGGCCAGGTCCACTGAGTTATTGTGGCAGAGGCCAGAGAGTCTTAGGACATTCGGGAAGGAAATGAAGAATGGCTGTCCTTAGAACCATACCTCAAATGACCCCCAAGGCATTAGAGGAGCTATCCATCCAAATCTCAGTTCTGCAACATTAAGCAACTCATTTCACCATTCTAGCCTCAATTTCCTCATCTGTGAAATGGAGAAGGGAGAGGTTGAACTACATGACTTCTTGGGCATCTCCCATCTCTAAATCAATCATCTTATGAAACTGAATGAAGATTATAGTTGGGTAAATCTGGGAATCTGAGACTTGGAAGGAATCTTTAAGGTCACCTAATCCGATTTCACTCCCAGTGCAGCACTTTCTGTCATCCTTCATAAAATTTTACAAATGAGATATATTATATTATATTATGTTATATGTTATATTATATTACATTATTTTATTTTATATTATATTACATTACATTATATTATGTCACGTCATGTTACGTTATATTATGTTACATCATATTATATCATATATCATATGGTATCATATCATATATTTATTATGTTGTGTTGTGTCATGTTACGTTATGGCATGGCATAGCATATCATATAATGTCATGTCATATCATATCATTTTATAATTGGCTTTGGCTACTAGGTCAGCTAGGTGGCACAATGGGGAAAGTTCTGGGCCTGGAGCTCATGTCAAGTTCAAAGTCAAGAAGACTCATCTTCTTGAGTTCAAATCTGGCCTCAGACACTTACTATCTGTACAACCCTGGCAAGTCACTCAGCCTTGTTTGTGTCAGTTTCTTCATCTGTAAAATGAGCTGGGGAAGGAAACGGCAAATCATTCCAGTATCTTTGCCCCCCCCAAAAAAAAAGTGGTCGCAAAGAATTAGAAACAACTGAAACACAACAGAAGGAAAACAACTCATATATTTCTGCCTCTAAGAAGTAAGTCAGGTGTTTGCAGGCTAAGATGGATTTTGGTTGTGGGGGAAACTCCTGATTATGATAATTGACTTTTATTGCTTAAACTTCTCTATAAAATTATTATAATTAATGTCATTATATTTCCCCACACACATTTCATTTTTTTATCATTATTAACTTGTTTAGGCCAAGTAAGACTTGTTTGAATTGCTCATTTTTTTGTTTCTCATTTTTAATGTTTTCTTATACATTCTCATCAGTTTTGGTCTTTGCTTAGTTGAGCTAGTGGTCTGACTCTATACTGAAAGATGATTCAGAAATTACTCTCACATTCATAATGAAAAATATCTAATGAGCTAAAATGTGAAATCAGTTCCATTTTTGTGACATTTTTGTCTAACACATTTGATATACCTAACACCTTCCAATTCTTGTCTTTTAAAGAAGTACTCAAAAAAATAAAAAATAAAGAAGTGCTCATGATTTATAGAGTTAAGGGATATAGTCTATGGATATTTGGTTTCTCTCATTCCTTGCTACTGAACTATATTTTCCACCTTTTTCCCCATCATCCTCACCCGTACCCATCTTTGCCTTGAAACCATAAAGTATCAAAATCTAATGGTAAGAGAAGGGGACCAGACCCATGATTTCACCTTTGTAGAGAAGACATGGAGAGGAAACTCCTTCCATCAATGAAAATGGGCAACTCTTTTTCAACTTATGTCTTAGAGAAGTGTCTGGAACTTTGAGAGGTTAATTGACTTGCTGAGGCTCATATGTTCTGCCTATATCAAAAGCAGGATTCAAACCCAGATCTTCCCAACTCTGAGGTGAACCCTCTATCTGTAATGATAGGTTATTCATCAAAGTTTGTGTTGATTTAATTTGGAAGGTCTTATCAAATACTTCTACAGCCTCCACAAAAGACGATACATTGGGCATAATTTTTTTTGTGCTGAATTTTTTTGCAAATACCATGAGCACTATAGTACAAGACAGCCAGATTTTCCCATGAAATAATATTTCTTGTGATCATTGGATGTACAATAAAACCAAGCCATTCTTCCATTTAAGTTCTTCTTTCTTTTGTCTTCTGGTTTCATTTATGGAGAGAATGTCAAGATTAATAAGATTCAGTTCCTCTAGTAATATGTCTACTGGCTTTGTCATTGGACAACTCCTGGAGGAGGCACAAAGTTTAAATAAGACCTAGTGCAAAGGTCCCAGTTACAGAAGAAAACCTGTGGGAAAAACTGGATAGCTGTCTGCCAGGAATTGGTTTTAGAACAATAACTTATACCATACACCAAATAAACTCCAGAAAAATACATGACCTAAATATAAAAGGTCATATCATAAACAAATTAGAGGAACAAGGAAGAAATTACCTTTCAGAACTACGGACAAGGGAAGAAATCACAACCAAAACAAGGAACAGAAATCAAAAAAGATAAATGGACAATGCTGATTACATAAAATTCACAAATTTTGCAGAAACAAATCTAATGCAGTTAAAATTAAAATGTAAAGAATTAATAGGAAAAAAATCTTTGCACCAAGTTTCTCAGATAAAGAAATCATTTCCAAGATATTAAAGGAAGGATACCAGTTTATAAAAATAAAAGCTAATTCCAATTGATAAATGGTCAAAGGATATGAAAATAGCAGTACTCAAGGAAAAAATCCAAGTTATCTATGGCCATATTTTTAAATGTTCCAAATAACTAATAACTAGAGAAATAAAAATTAAAGCAATTCTGAGTTTTCACATCACATCCATCAGATTGGCAAGTTGACTGAAAAAAAGTGACAAATGTTGGAGGGGCTTCATGAAAACAGGCACATTGATGCACTATTGAAGGAATTATGAATGGTCTGGCTCTTATGGAAAACAATTTAGAACTCTGCCCCAAAAGTAACTAAACTATGCATAACCTTATACCTAACAATATCACTACTAACTAGATACCCCTAAAGAAACCAAAAAAGAGGGAAAAGATCCAATATGTATAAAAAGACTTGGGTGACTCTTTTTCCAGTGTCAAAGAACTGGAAACTAAAGGGGTGCTCACCAGTTGAGGAATGTTTGATCAAATTATGGTATAGTAATGAAATAGAATGCTGAATATTGAAAGAAATGGTGAAAGAGATCATTTCAGAGAAACCTGGGAAGGCATATGAATTGATTATAGAGTGAAATGAGCAGAACCAGGAGAACAATTTGTAACACAACAATAATACCATAAAATGAGTGATTGTGAAAGACTTTAAAACTCTGATTAATGCAATGAACAACAATCATGATTCCAGAGGACCAATGATAAAGAATGCTACTCACACCTCCTGACAGAGTGAAGACATACTAAATATGCAGAATGATGCATACATTTTTGGACATGACCAATACAGGAATTTACTTTCCTTGACTATGTGTATTTGTCACAAGGGCTTTGTTTTCTTCTCTTTTTTCCATTGGGGGTGGGTGGAAAAGTAAGGAGAAAAACTAAATGCTGAATAATTGAAAATATTAATTTTTAAAAAAGACCTATCTGAGTCTATCTGAGACCTAAGACACAAACACATTATAGATAACTACAATACACAATACTGCAGCATAATTCATTAACGACACCAAGGAAGAGTTGGTAAAGATAGCGTTGACATTGGAGACAATATCATATAAATCTCAGTTGAAGGAAATAGAACTATTTAGCCTAGAGAATAAAAGACTTAAGGAGACAATGACAGCAGCCTTCAACTGTCTGATTGACTTTATTTTGCTTGGTCCTAGAGGACAGAAGTAGGAACAATATACAGAATTTGCAGAGGTAGATTTAGGCCTAATGGGCAGGCAAAAAAAAAAAAAAATAACTCCCTAGGTAGAACTATCCCAGAATGTGGGCATGATGAATCCCTGCTTTTAGATGTGACAAGTTCTCCTCACTAGAGATACTCAAGTGAAGGATGGATGGGTAGATGGATGGATAACCATTTGTCTGAGCTATTGTAAAGATATTGGTTGCCAGATAGTCATTGGATTTGAAAGTCTGAGGTACCTTCCAACTCTGAGATTCCAGAATTCTGTGTATAATGAGAGCAGTTTACTCAACCAGACCCAAGTCCCCCAATTACTCTCATCCAGCCTAAATTTCTCTTATCTTTTCCCTAAGGATATTATGAAATAATCTGACAACTAACTTGCTGAAATCAAGCTATACTTCACTGGCTTCCCCTTGGAAACCTTGTGTTTTGATACTTCCATTGATTCAAGATTTCACCAGTCTTATCACCACAAATCTTATTCTTCTCCTGTACCCAGGTACCTTAGCTAACATTTATGAGGTGCTTTAAGTTTTGCAAATATCCTCACGATGACCCTGTGAGGTAGATGCTTATATTATCCCCATTTTACAGGTGAGGAAAATGGAGCACAGAGAGCTTATGTGATTTGCCTAGGGTCACATAGCTAGTAAGTTTCTGAGGCATGATAGGATAGAGAGGGACTCAACCTATGATTTCATTGGTTTAGGGAACTTCCTTTATCAACACAATCAATCCCTTGAATCTATAGTCTTAGAGAGTTGCCTAGAGCAGTGGTTCTTAAACATTTTGTTCTTTGGAACCCTTTACACTCTTTTTTAAAAATTTTACTTATTTATTTATTTTTGGTTTTCAACATTCACTTCCATAAGATTTGGGGTTTAAAATTTTCTCCCCCTCCCCAAGATGGCACACATTCTGATATAGGCTCTACATATACATTAACATTAAACATATTTTCACATTAAGAAGATTAGTGTGTACAAGAGTACAGAGATTTTGAGGGTGCCCACTCTTTTTTTTTCTTTTTTTACTGAAGTTGGATTTGACCTCCTGATTCCAGGATCTGTGCGCTATCCACTTTACCACCTAACTGCCTCAACCCCTTTACACTCTTAAAAATCACTTTTATGATGACTTGGAGACTCTCATCATTAATGTGAACAAAAGAAGACAAGCGTATAATTCTGTGTGACTTTAATGCCAGAGTAGGTACAGACAATCAGACATGGCAGGGAGTTTTTGAGAGGAATCGAGTTGGAAATAACAACAGCAACAGTCACTTGTTTTTGAAGACTCATGCATCTCATGACCTTCTAATCACCAACACTGACTTCCATTTACCTAAATACAATAAAACACCCTTGCAGCAAACATTAGCATTTAATAGACTATATCATTGTAAGGAGAAGAGACAGACAAGGATGTGAGAAGTAACAAAGGTTATGTGTGGAACAGAGTGCTGGGCCAATCATAGACTTATCCTCTCCAAGTTAAACGTTCACATTCAACAAAAGCTGCAGCCCCAAGGCAAGATGACTACCGGAAGACTTAATGTCAACAGATCAGAGAGGTTCTTCAAGCATGAACAGTTTGTTGCTAACTTGGAGAAAAAGCTGAGCCAACACATGACTGGCAACAGTGAAGCAGAAAAGGAGTAGGCAGTGTTCAGAGATTTGGTGTACAGCACTGCATTTACTCATCTAGGCCAGAACACTCACAAACATCAAGATCGGTTTGACAAAAAGGACAGGGAAATTCACAAGCTGCTCATTGAAAAACTGTTACCAGGGGGTGGCTAGGTGATGCAGTGAATAGAGCACCGGCCCCGGAATCAGGACAACCTGAGTTCAAAGCCAGCCTCAGACACTTAACACAAAAACTAGCCATGTGACCTTGGGTAAGTCACTTAACCCCAATTGCCCTACCTTCTCCCCTCCAAAAGGCAAAAAAAAAAAAAAAATTACCAAGAGGATAGTTCATACTTCTTTAGAAAGGTAGTGTTTGGTTCCATCAAAAGTAGAGTATAAGCAAACCTTAGAGAATGATTGCCCAGGGTTACACAACTAGTCATTCTGAAGTGGGATTTGAACTCAGGTCTTCCTGACTCTAGGCCAAGGGCTCTAGCCACTGAACCTACTCTAAACTCCAATTCAATGTTTAAAAAATAATAATAACAAATAGATTGGGGGAGGGGAAAGGAACTACAGAATATATAAAATGGTTTTTAAAAAAATAAAAATAATTCTCTCTCAGACTTTAATCAAATGTTGTGGGCAGGGATTCTACTGACTTATCTGATGGAGGGTAAGCCTTCTTGCCTCAAGTCTCTTCCCTGCTCCATTCCATCTTCCTCTGACATATCAGAGAGATCTTCTTAAAGCTCAAGTTTGACTGTGTCATACACACTCCAACTCTATAAACTCCATGACTCTTTATTATCTCCAGGATCAAAAAATAAAATCTTCTTTGGTTTTTAATGTCCTTCATAGCCTGACCCCTTCCTATCTCTCTGGTCCTCTTACATTTGACCTGTTTATCTCCTAGACAGTTAAGTGATATAGTGGATAGAACACTGGGCCTGAAATCAGGATAAACCTGAGTTCAAATCTAGCTTCAAACACTTATTTGCTGGGTGGCACTGGGCAAATTACTTAACCTTAGTCTACCTCAGTTTCCTCAACCATGATACAGTACCTTGGGGCAGCTAGGTGGTGCAGTGAATAGAGCACCAGCCCTGGAGTCAAGAGGACCTAAGTTCAAATCTGACCTCAGACACTTAACACAAGAAAAAACTAGCTGTGTGACTTTGTGCAAGTCACTTAACTTTCCCCCCTCCAAAAAGCAAAAAAATAAAAAATAAATAAAACAGTACCTTCTTCCCACCTTTGTTATGTGTATCAAAAGAGATAATATTTGTAAAGGACTTAGTGAACTGCCCAGCACATAGTAAGTGCTTTAAAAATATATCATTTTCTTCCTACTCTAAGACCCAGCAGCATTAGATTTCTTACTATTCCTCAAATATTTCACTGGCTCTTCTCCTTGCCTGGAATTTTCTCCTTCCTCACCTTGATTTCCTGGAGTCTATAGCTTCCTTCAAGACTCAGTGCAAATCTCAAGTATCTCTAGCACTTAGGTGACAAATAGGTAATGCTTAATTAATGTTTGTTGACTGACCAACTGACTTTGTACAGCCCCCTACCTCCAGCCATATTTCCCTCCTTCACCCCAACAAAAAAAATGGAAATTTCCCATCCTAAATATCTCCCTAGAAAGGTGATGCTATGACCTCCCCACTTTTCTCAGCTAGGAAATGCTTTCTAACTTAAATCCAATTGAACAGGCATTTAATGGCCTACTATGTACCAGGAACTGTGTGCTAGCTACGTCCTAAGGATACATCGGTTAAAAACTAAAAGACCCTGCCCTCAATAAGCTTACATTCTACTATGGAGAAACTGCTTGTACATAGAAAATAAGATAAAAATATATACCAAAACATTTCTCAGGAGAGGTCCTATATCTTACACAAAGGACATTGTATTGATGATAGAATGGGGTTCCAAAGACCCCAGTGGTCCCGCTGAAATCTCTTTCTTTTCCATCAAAGCTAGTTTAACATGGACCAGTCCATGGAGCATTCACTCTGGCTCCTTGGGGATACACTCATGCTTTGGCCTCTCTCCAGATACATGCAACCACAAACTCCTGATTGGTCCCTTGGTTTTCAGGAAGGCAGGGAGGAGAAGAGGCCAGAGAGTATGTATGTGTCACCAGTAGTGGCTTGAGTGCATGCTCATCCCATCCCCCTTGTTATTCTGGATTAGTAGAAAACTTCCCCCAAAACCACTTATGGTAAGGAGGAGCTACATTCTTCCATGTAGCTATTTCCTGATTCCTATCTCATCTTGTAGTTAAAACTAACCCAATAAGCAGGAAAGAAGAAAAGATTAGGGCTCTTCTCCTCCCTCCCTCTGCTCTAAGCCCAGGCTCAAAGCCAGGGTCATACCATCCAGTGCCCACTCCCAGAAGAGTGGGCCAGGGGATAGCCCCCTCCCTGGGCACAAGTCACATCTTCCTATGTTCTAATGGAAAAGCTGGGGGAAAGAAGGCTTGTTTCACCAGACCTCCATCCTGAGCACGCCCCTAAAGAGACACTCACAAGAGAAAAGTGAGGTGGTCCTTGTTTTCTCAGAGAGCTTCTAATATGATGGGGCGAGTAATGTGCCCATACCCATAGACCCAGAGAAGAAAGACCCAAAGAGAAAGTACTGCCAGAAAGAAGGTTCATTAATTCTGTCAGGAAAAACTAGGGGACAGAGTTATGTGGGTAGGGAAGTTCCCTGAAGGAGAAAAATATAGAGCAATAGTTGGGGAGAGGAGAGAGCCAGCTTGGGACAAGAAGTGAGACTGCGCTAGGCTGTCTCTGTGAGCATCAACATTCCATTTGGAGGGGCGGTTAGGTGGCGCACTGAGTAAAGTGCCGGCCCTGGAATCGGGAGGACCCGAGTTCGGTTCTGGCCTGAGACACTTAACACCCACGCAAAAATACTAGCCGTGTAACCTTGGGCAAGTTACTTAACCCCAATTGCCCTCCAAAAGGCAAAAAAAAAAAAAAAAGAAACATTTCATTTGGCCCATTCCCTTTGGAATGAAGCCTTGGAAATGGGGAACCAAGTCTGGAAAGACCCTGAGAGGTTAAGCTTAGGCCTCAAGCTATCTGACCCAAAACAGAAAAACAGAGACAACCTTCAATCCACTTCACCTCTGAACCAGTTCAAGTCAAGCCAGTCAGACAATGGTGTGAGCCAGATTCTGCTGCTAGCAACTTCTCTCGACTCTGCAAATATTTATGAAGGCTGTTACTAAGGACAAACTCCCCAACACCACAGTGGGTGCTGAGATGACAGGGAAATTTCTAGGGAAAAGTTCTAGGGAGTCATTGCTCCCACGTTCCTGGAGAGAGACAATTCTAGGCCCATGAATGAATAAGACTAACAGGTCTTATTCATGTATGGAATGCGTTAAAGTCATTTAGACAGCACTTGACTCCAATAGGCCTAGGAAGAGCACAAATGTTATTTTACTGTCATTACTGCTGTTGTTGGTATTAATCATTACTCTCACCACTATACAACATTACCTTTAAGAATTGTAAAAGCAGCAAGTGGTTTAGCCCGATTTCTTCATGCCTGCTTCCCTGTCCCACTTGGCCAGTCTGTCCATCCTCCTTTGCTCCCGTCCTAACCAAATCCTTTCGACAAAGCACTGTTTCTCTTCTTTTCTTCTTCTTTTTCATAGTATTTTATTTCTTCCAATTATACATAAATCAAGTTTTCAACATTCACTTTTCTAAACTCTTTTCTCCCTCCCTACCATCTCCATTCCCCAGGAAGGCAAGCAATCTGATATAAGGCTACACACATACAATCATATTAAACATATTTCTACATTAATCACATTGTGGAAAAGGAATCAAAACCAAAGGGGAAAACCAAGAGAAAGAAAAAAACAGCAACAAAAAGGTGAAAGTAGCTTGCTTTCAATCCGCATTCAGACTCCTTGGTCCTTTCTCCAGATGTGGATAGGATTTTCCATCATGAGTCTTTCGGAATTGTGCTTCTCTTCTTGAATGGGATCCAGGAGGAGGTGGGAAGACAAACTCTTCTCTCATCCAGCTACCAATCTGATCGGTGAAGATGGGTCATAGAGCCAAAACCCAGTCAGACACAGAGACTAGGGTTAACCTCAGAGGAAAAAAAAAACTCTAGACATCAATCCAATCTGATCCTGCTGTGTACAAGGCCCTATGCTAGGGGCTGGTATGTAAAGCTCTTTGCATACTTTAGCTCATTTAAACTGCAAAAGAAGCCTAAGAAGTAGGTAGTACAGGTATCATAACCCCCATTTTACAGATGACGAAACTGAAAATCAAAGAGGTTGCTTTGGCGGTAGGCTTTGAACCCTGGAAGATCCAGGAGATATTGTGGCTTAGTGGATAGAGAGAAGGCCTAAAAGCCAGGAAGACCTGGGACCAGGCCTTGCCTCTGACATATGTTGTCTGTGTGATCCTGAGTGTGAACCTCTGAGTGTTCTAGGCAGCTCTATAAATTGCAAAGAAGGTATTGAGAATCTGCATTGATATTTGAAGTTTCCTCACTTCAGAGTTCCCTATACTAATGAAGTCTAAATCCAGAGCCTATCTCCTATCCCTTCCTGGGTGTAGCCCTCTATCTGCTTCTCTATGGTGGCATATGGAACAAGGCATTGTTCCCATACTATCTTTATATGTAGTAATATATATATATATATGATATCATATATAACAAGGCATATGCTCCCATAGTATCATGGGAGAGGAGATGATGGAATCGTAGGGAGATGAAAAGGGATCATCCAATACCTCAATTCCCCCAAAAAGCCAGGAGTTCTTCCTGACATCTAGACTCATCCCTAATCATGACCCTTATCTTGCTAATAAGAGTTTGTTGAATTTAATTAAATTGAATTCCTTGGTATGAGGAACCCATTACCAAGCATTCCAGGTTAGAAATTGGAGTGAGGGTTAATAGAGAAGACCGTCATATTCACTGGGGTGGGAGGAGTGTTTGACTTTTAAAGCCCTTCCTAACCTGGCCCCTTCCTACCTTTCAAGTGTTCTTACAGCTTATGTTGTCCACCACCACCACCATATGCTCTGACATACAGTGACAGTGGCCTCCCGGCTGGTCCTCAAACAAAACACTTCACCTCTTGACTCTGGACATTTTCAGTGGGTTTGTTCCATGCCTAGAGTACTCCACCTCCTCATCTCTGCCTCCTGGCCTCCCTGTCTTCTCTCATATTCCAGCTAAAATCCCACCTTCTACAGACTTTCCCAATCCTCCTTGATGCTAACACCCTCCTCTGCTGAGTATTTCAAATTTATCCTGCAGGTATCTTCTTTGTATATAGCTGTTTGCTTGTTAAATTGTAATTTAATTGTAATTGCAAATTCTAAGCTCCTTGAGAATAGAGACTGGATTTCTTTCACCTTTCTTTGAATCCTTGGTGCTTAGCATAACATCTGGCACTTAGTAGGCAGTTAATAAATGCTTGTTGACTGGAATGGACTAGGTTGCTGTGATACCAGTTTACTTCCTCTTGGTCCCAAGGGTTACTTTGGTTTCTGTCCTGCCAGATGAGGGTGTTGCCCAGGCTGCCCCATCTCTCTGCCTTCCTCCTGAGTCAGCCTGGCCCTTTGTTCAAGCAACTTGACGTGTCGAACAACATGAAAGTCAGGTTGCCCCGTGCCAACCAAAAAGCTCGAGAACATGGGGCATGTGCCAAAAGATTAGGGCTCCAGCTAAACGGTAGAGAAGGAAAAGTCATGTGGACAGGAGGACCAACAGATCCCCAGACTTAGGCTATTTTTATTTCTTTTTGTTTTGTGCTTTTTTGGAGGGGCAAAGGCAGGGCAATTGAGGTTAAATGACTTGCCCAAGGTCACACAGCTAGTAAGTGTTACATGTCTGAGACTGGATTTGAACTCAGGTCCTCTTGACTCCAGGGCCTGTGTTCTATTCACTGCACCACCTACCTGCCCAGCTATTTTTACTTCTGATGGCAGGCTCTCAACACCTCCCTCCTGGACTACTGCAATAGCCTGCTGATGGCTCTGCCTTCCTCATATCTCTTCCCTCTTCAATCCATGCTCCATTCAGTCAACAAAGTCATTGTTCTAAAGTGTAGGTCCAATCATATGGCTCCCTCTCCCATTCAACACACTCCAGGGGCTCCCTATCATCTACAAGATCACATACAATAACTTCTGTTTGGCATTCAAAGCCCTACTTAACCCAGCCCTCTTCTACCTTTCCAGTCTTCTTATACCTGGCTCCCCAATACATTCTCTTCCATACAGGGACACTGGCCTCCTCGATGTTCCTTGAACAGAACACTTCATCTCTCAGGTACCAGCATTTCCTCAGCCTGTCCCTCCCATCGACTTCCCCGACTTCCTTTAAGTTCCAATATCCCCCCTTCTACAGGAAGCCTTTCCAACCCCTCTTGATTCTAACGACTTCCCTCTGCCAATTATTTCCCATTTATTCTGTATAGAGCTTGTCAGTATCTGTTTTCTTATTGTCTCACTCATTAGATGGTGAGCTCTGTGAGGGCAGGAACTCACTTTTCCTTTTCTCTCTCTTTTTTTTAAATCTCCCAGAAAGAGAAATGCTAAGGATATGCAAACAAAAGTAAAACACCAGTTATCTCTGCTTAGAAAAGACCTCTCAGACATCTCTGGTCCCACTTCACCACTCAATTCCCGGTGAAGATGATTCTCCAGTCCTCACCAGCCATTCCCAAAGGTCTTTATTTTCACCTTTCTCCCTCTTCCCAGTCCCTCCAGTCTACCCTCTTGCATCCTTCACACACCATATAAAGCAACTGTCCTCAAGTACCACTTTCACGTAGATTCTCCCCCTGCCTCAGGACCCTGCTGTGGCTCCAGTCACCTTGGCTCAGCCCAGCTTCAGGGTGCCCATAAGCATGCATTGCCTGTAGCTCACCTCCACCTCATTACCAGGGCAGCTAGGCTGCACAGTGAAAAGAGTGCTGGGCCTGGAGTCAAGAAGACCTGAGTCACTTACTAGCTATGAGACCCTGGACAAGGCACTTTAACCCCATTTGCCTCGGTTTCCTCATCTGTAAAATAAAATGGAAAAAGTAATGGCAAATTACTTCAGAATCTTTGCCAAGAAAACCTCAAATGGAGTCACAAAGAGTCAAACACAAGTGAAAACAACAACCCCCCTGAAACTACCAAGGAAAGAGTTTCTGGTGACTGGGAGTCATAGAGTCTCTGGACCCTGGAAAGACAATGAGAAAGGGAGAGTCATGGTTTCAGAAAGACTTGTAAAATAATAAAACCTTAGAGCTTCCAGGGGCCTTCAGAGACTATCTAGTACTTGGGTCCCTCTTTTTACAAATAAGGAAACTGAGGCCCAGAGGCAGAAAGCAACCTGTCTAGGGTCACACAGCTAGTCAGTGACAGAGTTGAGCTAAGAAGACAGGTGTCCTGCCTATGAGCTTTAAATTCTTTGAGGAGACTAGATTAAGAGAAAAGTGGAGGAAAAAGACAGAGACAAAGAGAATCCAATAGAGGTACTGACAGAAGGAATCAGAGGATGTAGACTGAAAGACAGAGAAAGAGCACAAAATGGAAACAGAAAACCAGAGTCAGAGACAGAGAGAATTTCATCACCCAATTTAAACTAACTCCTCAATGCACAAAGACTGTTAGTGGCTCCCACATTTATGATGGTAAGGTATCCATTGATTATGCCTGTCTCGAAACCCACTAAAGTCTTCCTCTGATTGATCATCATGACAGGGAGAGGCTACAGGACCTCAAAATTCAGAGGTGCCAAACCCAAAGCCTTTGGGACACTTCTGAATGCAACACAAACCAGATGAAAATGTGACTGGGAAATATTTAAGAAAATTAAAAAAAATACAACAAAACATAAATAAATGTCAATATGTGGCTTTCTAAGTTGGTATGCAAACCACAGGGATGCCCAGGTATGGTTTAGTGCTCCCCATTTCAATTTGAGTTTGACACCACTGATCTAGTCCAACCCTTTACTTTGACAGATGGGATAACTCTGAGTTCTCACAGCCTGTTCCAGCAGATCATAAGGTATGGAATAGAAAAAGGCTTTAATCAAGGACCATTGTAATAGGGAGAATGAAGGGAGCTCCCCTGATTTGCTGAACCAGAGCATTTCCCATGGAGATGGCTATGGCCCCCTTTTGTGGAAAATGTGGTTTGGTCTCTCAGTCAAGGATATTCATGAAACACTGGATCCTAGTTTGTTCTTGATCCCACCAATTAAAAAGTTATAGCCAAGGTGATTGGTGAGTAATTGCATCTTTAGTAACTATAAGATCTATAGAAAGACTGTTGCTCCCTTTTTCAATGTCACTTTGGGATTCTAATAGTTACTTCTTAGTCTTCCAGTGAGAGAGGGAGAAGAGATTTATATTCCTTCTCCCCACAGCATCCTACAGTACCAACATATGGCAACAAGAACATGGGCACATTTATAGACAAGACCTCAATGACCTGGTTGCCCCCTTTTGTTTTGTGATGTTGAGTTTTTGTGGAACTTCCCTCAAAACCTACAGCTTTGGGGAACTTGCAGCCTCAAGGCCACAGGTGACCCTCTAGGTTCTCAAATGTAGCTCTATGATTGAACCCAAGCTTGGACCTAAAGGGCGACATGTGACCTCAAGGCCACAGGTTTCCCACCACTGTCCTAGAACAACCAACCACCTCCTGCAACATTTCTATACAATATTAACAAAATCCAAGAGGCAATAATAAAAATTATGTTACAAAGTTTCCCTTAAAGAACTAAAAAAACAATTTAAATAGCTGAAGCAATATTCAATGCTCATGGTTGGGCTGTGCCAATTTAATAAAAATCAAAATACTACCAAGGTTAATTTATACTTCTAATGATATATCAATAAAATTATCAAAGGGATACTTTTAGAACATGATAAAATAACAACAAAATTCATTTGGAAAAAATAAAAGATCTAGAGAAATAATGAAAAGAGGTATGGACAAAGGCTGACTAGCACTTCCAAACCTTAATCTATATTAAAAAGTCATGTGTAGGGGTGGCTAGGTGGCAAGGTGAGTAAAGCACCTGCCCCAGAGTCAGGAAGACCTAAGTTCGGATCTGGCCTCAGACACTTAACACAAAAAAACTAGCCGTGTAACCTTGGTCAAGTTACTTAACTCTAATTGCCCTCCAAAAGGTAAAAAAAAAAAAAGGAAACAAGCACGAATAAGTTTCTACTATGTGCCAGGAATTGTGCCAAATACTTTACAAATATTATTTGGGGCTGCCAGGTAGCACAGTGAGTAAGAGCACCGGCTCCAGTGTCAGGATGACCTGGGGATTGAATCCCGGGCTTAGAAACTCAGCACCACACCCAGAAATAACTGGCCATGTAACCTTGAGCAAGTTACTTAACCCCGATTGCTTAAAAAAAAAAAAAGTCATGTGGTATTGGTTAAAAAAATAGAGAGGTAGATCAATGAAACAGACTAGACAAAGGAGAAAAACTGGAACTTAACCACTCAGTGTTCAATAAACTAGAACACAAATTACTTAGGAAAGAACCCTCTAATAAAAACTTCTGAGAAGTCTGGCAGAAATTAGATTTAGATCAACACTTTGTACCACACACCTGATGCTAGCACTGAAGATCATACTATTTAAAAAATCAGAAGAAAAGCAAAATTCTTTATCTCTATTGAGGGCATCACCATCCTTTCTTTCACCCAGTTTCATAACCCAAGAATCATCTCCAATTCTTCACTCTCCTTCACTCCACGTTCCTAATCAGTTGCCAAGTTTATGCCCTTATGTTACTTCCTCATAACTTTATATAACTGAGTCCTAGAAAGATTAAATGACCTGCCTGATGCCGTGAAAATAACAAATGATGAAGCAGAAAAAACACAGGTCCAGCAGACTCTCCACTGCTGCACAAGGATATGGTTAAAGGCAGCCTGGTGCAGAGTGGATAGAATGCTAGACTTGGAATCAGGATACACCTGGGTTCAAATCCTGATTCTGATTCTTATGAGCTGCTTCACCTTGGGCAAGTCACTTAACCAACCACATGTGCCTCAGGAAACTCCCTAGAGCTTATCTACAAGGCCTTACTTAGACTGGTTGTAGCATTTCCATTAGTGAAGGAAGTTCCCCAAGACAGTGAAATCATAAATTCTTCAAGCTATCAATAATAAATATCAGCTGTGATTATCTGATCTTACTCAAGCAGCAAATCCACTCCTCCACTCCCTGGGTTGTCTGAGCACTGGAGTGTGGGGGGTGTAGCCAGGTGAAGAGTCAAGCTTTCTAGAGCTCCCAGTCTGTTGGGGGAGTGAGGCATATCCTGGAGCATGTAAGACAGGCCAAGAAGGAGCAGGAAGGGAGATTCTGATTAGATTCTCCTAAGATTTTTTTCCAAGGGCTTGCCAGCACCCAGTCTTGTTCTCCCAACATTCATTCCCCAGACTGGGAACATTCCCAAGAAGCCTGCTAAACCAGAGCTTTTCCCTCTCTTGACTCCCTCTGCAGGAAGTTAGTTATTCCAACAACTGAGGAAGGATTTAGCTTATTCTAGGAAACTCATTGGTCTCACTCTGAAAAGGCCCCATTCAGGAATGAAGTATCATTGTTGTTTCAGTCCTATCTGACTTCATGACCCCATTATGGAGTTTTCTTGGCAAAGATACTGGAGTGCTTTGCCATTTACTTCTTCAGTTTATTCTACAGATGAGAAAACTATGGCAAATATGGTGAAGTGACTTGTCCAGGGTCACATAGCTAGGAAGTGTCTGAGGTCAGATTTGAACTTAGGAAGATCTATGCACTGCACCATCTAGCTGCCAAAGTATCACTGAGTAACTGATATATGAAATAATTGGGGTGAAGGCCTTCCTACCAAAGCCTTCAAATGCTCTGGTGTACTTACATCCATGCCTCCAACCCCTAACCTTGAAGCTCCCCAATTTCTTCATTTCCTTCATTTCTGTCTTGCTTTTCACCCATCCAGAGGCAGAGGAAAGATGTGACTTACTGACCACAGAGCAATATGGGAGAGGATGGGGGAGGGGAGAACACTTTCTGAGGGTAGATTTTTTTTATTTATTTTTATTTTAAAACTTACAAACACCAAATAAAATGGGCTTTTCCTATGCATAATAGAACAGAAAAAGCCAATTGCACAAGAAAATGAAGATTTCTGTAGTAGACTATCTTTTTCCCAGTATTCCCTAAGCTCTAAGGGCTTTCAAACCTGACTTGAGCCAAACTGCCCAGAATGTCAACTGACCTTGACCTTGGGGGAAGGGACTGCTGGGTAGAAAAACACAGAAATGAGAGGACACCCTCCCCAACACCCCAGCCTAGACTTTTTATGGAACTTGAAAGGTGAGTTGTGCTTGTGTGGATTTTAAAGATTCAAGTAAACTCAATTACTGGAGAATTTCACTTCTTCCCCATAAGAAAAACAGAGAAACCCTGGGCTGTTGTAAACCTGTATTAGGAAGTGTGTCTAATCACTTGGCCTGCTGGGTATGGTAGGGGGAAGGGAGGAGAATCCCTTGATGCTCTTCCCCCCACAATGTCACAAAAAGAAAGCAGGAACTCACACACACACACACTAACACACACACACACAATCTCTTCTGGCCTCATGGAGCAGAGATTCTGTGGTGTTGTATGTATAGCATGCATGTTGATGTATGTTTATATAAACATGTAAGTATAGACCTGTATCTATGTGGCTATGTATCACAGGCGTATACATGTCCTAGTACCATCAGATACTGAACAGATATATAGATGATGGCTGGACAGATCTCAGGCTAACCCAAGAGACACTTCAAAACGATCTGATGCCTACAAAGCTGTTAATATTTCCTGGAAGAAAAATTGCTGGCTCACCTCTAACCCAGCCTTGAACCAGTCCTATTGACTGAAACTTGAAGAAAGCTAGTACACAACCAGCCCCACCCTCCCAGCCTTCCCTGCCACCCTCCTCTTAGAAAGCTTCCCCTCCCCCAGGGCTCGGGGGAACATTCCTCCTCGCCAACCCTTGCCCTTCCACTCTGTCTCACAGTATGCTCCTTTTCTCCTCATCTGTTTTCTTCTTCCACAGTTCAGTTTTCCCCCACCTCCCCATGCTAATCTGAATGAGAGCGCTCCAGGCTTCTCTCAGATACTGCCAAGAAAACTAACCCCGTCTTAACTTCAGAGCACCTGCCACACAAGCTCAGACAGGCATGGACACTCAAGAGTTTGGTTCCCCGGTTTCCCTACACGCACACACACTCCCTGTACCAATGAGAAAGGAAAGAGCGCTCCAATGATTTCTGAGACAGCAGGAAGCTAAGGGTGTGAGCCTCTATCGCCTCTGCCAAGCTGGCAGCGAGCACCCCCAGGAGGAGAATGCCCCCACTCAAATACTCACCAAGACAGGAGGCAAATCCCAGGAATGGGAACGAGTTGGAGTGGGGGCAGGGACAGGGGAAGGGCTGGCTGATTCTCAGAAGAAGAGGAAAGATTCATCAGCTGTTGGGGATACACCAACAAGGAGAGAATGAGAAACAGAGCCCTGCACAAACTTCATGGCCGGGCATCATTTTATGTCCGTCTAGGGACAGCCAACTCTAAGCCGGTTTGGGACAGATCACAGAATCTTGGGTTTTTCTGGGATCGTTTTGATCCATTTTTTCTCCATCCTTTTACCCCTTTCCCCTTCAGAGGCCCCCATGTGAACAGAAGGGCAAAGCAAGAAATGTAAGGGAAATGCTGCCCTGTCCTCCGAGGCTAGGGTGGTAATAAGGATCCATCACATCTGCCTGGTGCCGGATAGTTCAGATCCCCGGGAAACCTGGCTTACAGTGACCCCTATAGGGCATTCCTATAATGATGAAAAGAAAGGAAATACAAAGCCGAGTCTGACTCAGGGATTCAGACTCCTTGAACAGAGTTGGAGGTAACTTTATCTCGTGCCACACCCATGGGGTGCGGAGTGGGGGAGGAGGTCCGGGAGCAGTTGCAATGGGTCTTCATATCCACAAATAAACACAGTCATTTCTTCTATCTACACATATTATTTCCAAATATATGTAATAACAACAGTCACTTCTATAGTGCTCTAAGGCATGCAAAGTACTTTATATATGTTATATCGCTGATCCTCCCAAGAACCCTGGGAGTCAGGAATTGTACTAGAATTACTATGTTTGCTATGGGAACTATTTTTTCCATCTTTCAGATGAAGATTCCGTGGGTTCCAGGCCACAGTCACACAGCTGGCGTGCACCAGTGACAAAATTTAAACAAAAGGCATTCCTGACTCCAGGTATTTCCACCATGCCGTATTGCCATAATTAACCAAGCATAAGTTTATTTAAAAGCCCTGTCGAAATCATCAACGCTTTTTGGCATCGTGTTGACGGCTAGGTGGCGCTGTAGAGTGCTGAATTTGAAGTCAGGAAGATCTACATTCAATCCTTGCCTCAGACACCAGCTGTCATTTAATTAAGCAAATCACTTAACCTCTATTTCCTCAGTTTCCTCGTCTGTAAAATGGGGATAATAATAGCACCTGCCTCCCATAGTTGTGAGGATCAAATGACATGATGTCTGTTGGGGGGGGGGTCTTTTTTGAGGGGAAAAGGCAGGGCAATTGGGGCAAAGTGACTCCGAAGTCACATAGCCAGTAAGTAAGTATCAAGTGTCTGAAGTCAGGATTTGGACTCAGGTCTTCCTGATTCCAGGGCCGGTGCTCTATTCACGGAGCCACCAGGATGCCCCAAGATGATGTTTGTAAAGCACTTTGCAAACAAACCTTAAAGTGCAATATAGAAATTCTAGTTATTAGGTATTTTCTCAATTACCTGATACTAACCATACAGTTGGAATGGATGGAGATCCTTGGATTTCTTCTTACGTTAAAAAGGGATCTTCCTATTTTAGAAGGATGGGAACCACTGATCTTGCCGAATCCCTTTATTTAAGGAAACAGGCCCAAAGTGGTACTTAGCAAGTTGACAGCAGAGCCAGAACCCAGGTGTCCAGAGTCTCAGACCAGCGTTCTAGGCACCCTAACCTAGGACAAGGACACTCACTGTCCTTGAGGACACTCCTTCTCTGCACAGATAGACCCTAGTGAAGGAGGAGATTCTAAACATTTTTTTTGGAGGGGGAAGGCAGGGCAATTGGGGTTAAGTGACTTGCCCAAGGTCACACAGCTAGTAAGTCTTCAGTATCTGAGGCTGGTTTTGAACTCAGGTCTCCCCTGAAGGAGGAGATTCTAGGAAGGGATTATCCCTCCTCAATGACCCACCAGACTCTGATAAACATCAAAACATACCCTGCAGAAGCCACCTCCCAAGTGGTGTGTCGAGTCTCTTCCCTAAGACTCAGTTTCCTCAACAATAAAATGAGAGGGTTTAACCTCAGGGATCACTAAGGTCTTTTCCAGTTTTAGCATTCTAAGAATTCATAATAAGAATAATTTTATAATATTTTATTTTTCCCCCATTACATGTTCAAACAATTTTTTACATAAGTTTTGAGTTCCAAATTCTATCCCTCCTTCCCTTTCCTTCCTGTTCCCTGAGACAGTAAGCAATCCGATATAGTTAATACATGTGTAATCATGTAAAACAAATAAAATAAATAGTAATAATTATAACAATAGCTCAAGTTTATATAAGAGTTTATGTCCCTATTTTACAAATTAGGGATTACAAAATTTTATTACAAATAGGGATACAAAGTATCCCTTTTTTATAGATTAAGCATCTGAGGCTCTGAGCATTCAATAATTTACCCACAATCACACTTAATTGTGTGAAGGTTGGGATTCAAATGTGGGCCTCCTTTCAAACCAGCTGCAGGTCCCTTTCTGCTATATCAGACTGCCTCTCTGTTTCTCATTGGCTCATTTAAGGAGAAAAGGGGGCTATGATTGTTTGCCCTCAGATTCACATGGGTTGGTATTAATCCAATATTTAGTCAGGGGTAGGGAACCTGTGGCCTGGAGGCCACATGTGGCCCTCTAGGTCTTCGGAGGCAGCCTTTTGACTGAGTCCAAGTTTTATAGAATAAATCCTTTTATTAAGGGAATTTGTTCTGTGAAGTTTGGATTCAGTCAAAGGGCCACACTTGAGGAACTAGAGGGCCACATGTGGCCTCGAGGCCACAGGTTCCCCACCTAGGCCCTATTCCCCCTACTGAGAACAGAACTGGAGAAAATGGGCTGACACTACAGAATTACTTAGAATGAATGAGGTTCCTTGAAGAACTTTCTGGCTGGGACTGGAGAGAGGTAATGGAGGTACAAGGTTTTTTGTCGTTGTTGTTTTGGTTTGGGTTTTTTTGGTGGGGAAGAGGAGAAATGAACCCCTCCTCTCCAGAGCCCCCTCCCAGCAATCTAAAGGGCACCACAGCATAGCTAGTATTTCCCAGGCTTGGCCATCAGCCCTAAGGGCAGAAGCAACAAAAAATGGGATACCATTGAAGCTAAGGAGATTAAGGTCAGAACTCGAGAGGACTCAGTGAGCCGGGTTCAGCTCCTCCTCGATCCATCCCAATGAGAGCCTGTTCCACCACCCAGTTTCCAGTTCCCATTCTTCGCCCCTCCCCCGCCTCCAGGGAGGTGGCTGGGAAAGTATCTTCAACAGCAGCTTTCTGAAAAATCTTTAAAATGCCCTGAGCCTGCAGTTTACTTGTTGACATCCACAAATATCCAGCCCCTTGCCTTGTTTGTGCTGCCTTCCTGCCTCCCTCCCCCCCCCCATCTTGGGTAAGCCTGTGAATGGGGGCACCCAGAAGGGAAGGATGGAAGGGCGTGTGTGTGAACAAGTGAAGTCATTCTCTCTGGGTGGCTCCTTTTAATTAGCACTCATGAAAAAGCTCCCAGCCAGCAAAATTGGGCATCACCAACCTGGGCCCCACCCCTGTCTCACCTGGGCAGAAGGAGAGTGTTGGAAAATGATTCTAGGACCCCCAAAATGAGAGCAACCTTGTCAGTCAATCAGTCAAAAAGCATTTTACAGTGCCTACTATGTTCCAGGTACTGTGCTAAACTCTAAGGATACAAAAAATAGACAAAAGACTGTCCCTGCTCTCGAGGAAATCAAAATGATGTGCTTTCCCCTCTGTTGAAGTAGGTAGGATTGTTAGCCCCATTTCACAGCTGAGGCAGATGAGCCTTCAAGGTTATGGAATTTGACTATGGCTGCCCAGATTGTAATTGGCAGAGCCAGGGTTCAAATCTAGATTTTCTGATGCCAAGTCCTGTCAGACTTTAGGAAACTGGGGTGAGTCTGAGGGGAACACTGGGTGATATTATCCCCTGTCCCTGGTTGTGGGTAACAGGCTGAGCTCCTAGCTCTTGGCCTCAAATCATGGAACTTTCAACTAGGAGAAAGGCAGTAGGCAATAGCTAGGGAGAATAACCTTAAACCTCCTCCAGTCTATTCTAGTACTAAGACAAGACCATGGACATCTGGTTCCCCCTGGCTGTCCTGGAGGGATAGGAGTTAAACAGACCAAGTTTACCCTATCTTGGTAACCGAGTCAGCCACCATTTCCTCACATCAAAAGTATCAGGGTCACAGACCTTCTGGCCCCAGAGATCCTTTGCCCCAGCCTTTGATCTTCACCTCCTCCTTCAAGGTTTTCCAACTGCCCCTCCTGTCTGTCTGATTGATCCTTCCACCCCCCTCTAATCATTCTAGCATCTACCTAAGGTGCAGTGAAAAGAACACTAAAAATCAGAAAACTTGGGTGTCTCTAACATACTTGCCACTTAGGAGTTTAGTGACCTTGGACAAGTACCTTGACTTGAGGTTCCTCTCTGAAACAGGGCTAAGACCACCTGCCTTGAAGGGTTGTCATGAGAAAAGGCTGCTACTTGGCTTAATGGGAATTACTTTAATGCTGAGTTTTCTTTCACTTATTTACATTTGTCTCTCTGTGCCTGTGTTGAGTGTGTGTGTGTGTGTGTTTTCTAGTTCCCCTAGTGCAAGAACCCTGTCTCCTCCTTGCTCTGGACCCATTCACTCCTTCCTTCTCCCCCAGAGTGTTTGGCATAAACCTGCATTTGTTCCTGTTGTCTCCCCATTCAAGTGTAAGCTCCATGTTTTGTTTTGGTCTTTGCATCCTTGGTGCCTAACATGGGATCAGGCACAGGGTTGGAAGCTTCACTTATTCATCATTCTAGGCCAGAGTTCTGAATGTCTATAAGAAGTCTGACTTTGCTCAGAGTAGCAGATCTAGCCTCTAAAAGACAGGGTAAGGAGAGGAAAAACTGGGGCTAAGGGCTTTTCTGTGTAACTTGACTTATTCAGACCCTTCCTTTGTACAATTAGAAATCCAAAACACCTGAGTTTAAATCCTGTCCTAGATAATACTTGTAATCCAGAATAAGTCTCAGGAACCTTTTAGCCTCAGTTTTCTCATCTTTAAAATGGGGGTAATAACCTACCTTATTGGGTCTTTGTGAGGATCAATTGGGTGAACAAAACTAAAGTACTTTGCAAACTATATAAATGTTAGTTATTATCATTGCCTCAGCATTGAGGGGCTAGAGGGAGAACCTTGCAGAGAGAATGACATGGCTATAGGAGGAAGGTTCAAACAGATGGAAATATTTTCAAGTATCCCCAAAAACAGAAGCCAAGAGCTGGGAATACAAGATAAGGGAGACTGGAGTCAGACTGGAGGTCAGGAATCCAAGCCTGCTCCCAGAGGGCAATAGGGAGTAGGAGATTTTCTTGACCTGTTCCAAAGAGATTGTCCCCCAAGACCCCAAACCCAGGAAGCCAGGCAGTAGGGTAGGTTGCTTCCCCCACTTTTGGACAAGGTGCCAAAGAACTTGCCACGCATCCCACAGGCTTGGCATATCCCTTGGCAAGGCATAGCTGTCCAGGGTCTCAGGATATGAAGTGGGGAGATCAACATTCTGAACAAAGGGGGGGGGGGCAGGGATTAGGTGATCGAAGGGGGATATGAGGAACGACCGTGTGAGGAATGAAAGCATCTCCACCCCATGTGGAAAAGAAGGAGCCGCCCAAACTCGGTGGCCTCCACCCTGTGGCCCCCATGACATTGGGCTCCTGTTCCCATCACACCCAGAGCCCAGAGCTGTAAAACTTGCTTTTATGGTCTCTGTGGGGGTAGCTGTTTCGTTATGGGTGGGCGGGGGTGAGCGTCTTTGTCTCTGGACCGGTGTTTGTGTGTCTGTGTATCTCCTTAGGTGGGCTGGCATGCATATCTCTGTTTCCATATGTTCTCTGCATTTCTGGACACCTCTGCCTGGCTTTCTATGTGCTTTTTCATTGTCCTTCCTTCATCAGCACCCAGCACAGTGCCACGCACATAGTAACAGCTTCATAAATGCTTGTGGAATGAATAGATAATGTGGGGGGCTCCCTGCCCCAGCAGGACTCAGATGTCACTTCAGGTCAAGGTTCAGGACCAGGGACACCAATTCTGCCCCCCACCCTTCACTCCCAATGAGGCAATGGTGAAATCAACCTTAAACAAAAGACTAGGGGGTCTGTGTACCAAGCAGTTCAAGGAGCTATTTAACCTACATCAGTTGGGTCCCTTTGTCTTGCAAGGGCAGAGTGCCCTAACCCTTGATCCTAGGCACCCACCTATTGCCAAACCTCTGCCACAGGCCCTTGGGATACTGCACCCCCAACACCAAGGGAGCTTGAGGCAGAGAAAACAGAAAATGTAGCCAAATGCACTGAGGAGACCAGAGGGGCCAGACAGAGGAAGGAAAGGAGGGGAAGTCAGGGTCATCAGGGAAGGGGTAGCTTGGAAGAAGGACTTGTGATCAGGGAGCAGCTATTAAGACTTCATAACCTCATCTCTGTTCTTCATAACTGGACCCATGGAGAGACACCCCCCCACACACAACCTTTCAAGGGGTCACTTTCAGGGAGATCAAGGGAAGGTAGAGGCATGGGAAAGAGAAAACTCCAGAGAGCCTGAGGTTGGGGTAGGAGGGGTGGGAGGGGCAAGGATCTGGCCAGAGAGCAAAGTGGCAGTTGGTGATTGGTTGGGCCCAGCTCTCTCCCACGATCCCTGGGGCCCAGGGCGGCTCCTGCTTTCCTCCCTGTGTGACTCACCACCTCCCTCCCTAGGAGCTGGACAGGTGCCCAGGCCTCTCACCCCACCCAGGGAACCCCGCCCACCAAGCTGGGACATCCTGACTCAGCAGAGGGGAGCCAGGGCCTGCCCAAAGCCCAGGCCTGGGACAGAAACTTCTCCAGAAGACACCTGGATTCCCAGGCTAAGGGGAAAAGGTGCCATGCATGAAAAATAAGGGGTGGGGGGAGAAAGGAAGTCTCTGGCCCCTCTAAAGCAGTAACCTAACCTTTTATATGTAACAACATTTTTTGTGTGTCCTGGACCCCTTTGACAGATATAGGTGAAAGCCTTCTCAGTATCATGTTTTTAATTGAATAAAACAAAATGCAGTAGAAGTACTACAAAGGACAGTATGGTACAAAGGAAGCCAGTTCTATTAAAATACAGATCAAAATAGTCAAAGGAAAAAAGTTCACAGATCCAGGTCCCCCCTGCTTTGGGGCGGCTAGGTGGCACCGGCCCTGGAGTCAGGAGGACCTGAGTTCAAATCCGGCCTCAGACACTTAACACAAAACTAGCCGTGTGACCTTGGGCAAGTCACTTAACCCCAATTGCCCTCCAAAAAAAAAGAAAAAAAAGATGTCCCTACTTTAAAGGCATTTGGGTCCAGGGGGTTCTGTTTGCCTGTGATTCTCAGGATAGGGACAGAGGAGAGAAGGAAGATACTGTTGAATACCCAGAATCCTTTTCTAAATCATCTAACATTCTACAATTCTATGATTTTTTTTTCTCCTTGGTCTGCTTATTCCCCAGAGTACTTAGACAGTGCCAAGAACTCTCCCCTACCTTGCTTTGATCTTAAATCAAAGTATATATAAGGTTATACAAAGTAACTCCAAGTAATTTCACTTTGTGCAAGAAGAGAATACATCCTCCTTCACCTTCCCACCACCCCAACTACATTCCACTCACCCAAACATCTAAACTCAGAACTGGCCAAGCCAGGCCAGGAGGAGACACAGTGTCATCCAGGGGGACAAAGGCTAAACCGGAAGTCAAGAGAGCCCCAAATTCATAACCTGGCTCTAATACTCAATAGTTCGATCCCTCTGAGACTCAATGTTCCCATCATTATATTTCTCCCCAGACCCATCCCTCCTACAAATATGCCTGTTTCTGTTGGGGACCCCACTATGCCTGCGGTCATCCAAGTTCCCAACCTTGGATTCACCCGTGACTTCTCCTTCTCTTTCCTCCTCCCCTGACATGTTTCTATCTGCTTGTCTCTTCTTTTCTTGCTCATTCTCTCCACTCAGTCTCTACCTTAGTCCAAGCCCCAGTCTCATCTCCACTGGATTGTTTCAATAGCCTCCTGCTTGACTTCCTTGCTTCCAGTCTCTCCACCTCTTTAATCGGGCTTCCACAGAACTGACAAGCTTTTTCTAAAACACAGATCTGACCGTGGCATTCCCCTACTCAAAAATCCTCAATGGTTCCCTGTAGCCCTTAGGATAAAATATAAACACAGCTAGCATTGAATGCTGACACAATCCAGATCCCACTTGCCTCTCTGGTCTTATTCCACATTTGTCCTTTCCGTGTAGTCATTCATTCCAATCCAAATGACCTGTTATCCTTTCTCCAATGCAGAATGGTTCATCTCCTGCCCCTTGGCCTTTGCATTCTCTCCCTCTGCCAACTGAAAGAATCCCCAACTTTTTCCAGAGAATAGCTCAAGTACCATTTCCTATAGGCCTTTCCCAGTTTCCTCCATGGTTTATGCCTTCTTCCTCTTGAAATCCCTTTGTACTGGTATATACTTTGTATTTCTTTATCTGTGGACCAGTTGTCTCCCTCTTCCTCCCATCCACCTACCAAGAATGTAAACTCTCCCAGCTCAGGTAACTGTTTCATTTGAGGTTCTGTATTCCCAGAATTTAGCACTTAGTAGGTGTTTAATAAATGTTTGCTGAATTGACTTGAATATGTAAAATGGCCCTAGGGTCTTTGTAGGATCCACTGAAATACTGTATATAAACTCTAGGAAAGGAGAAGACTGAGACCTAGGCCTGTGAACAGCGGAAGGAGAGTAATGCCAAAGGCTGGGTTAGAAGGTAGTGGTCAAACACCAGGTGTCTCTTCTCAGGTCATACTTTTGCAGTCTTCCCCAATTCACATTTTATGAAAACCCCTGATAGGAATGGCCCCCAATTCCATTAGATACAAGTATAATGAAGGAAAGGAGGAAAGCAGAGGATATGACTGGTTTCCAGGACTACATTGCTCCCCATATTCTGAGAGAGGAGGCCCAGGGGATACAAGAGAGTGAGGTGGGGTTCCAAGAGAGGAGTGTCAGTAAAGCTGGACTGTCAGCAACTTGGTTTGGACGAGTTGGCTGAAATGGAGCCAAAACCACAGGAGGTATGAGTTGGGGGTGGGGGAAGGGTAGAGGGAGGGCACTTTGTTTTTTGAAGCATTACCCCAGCAACCGGTCACTCACATCAGCCAAACATGCAGTCACCCTGGGGGTAAATGGGATTGTCCCATACAAGTGAGCATACACAATGGTTTCGTAGAATTATAGAATCATAGCAGGCAGACTAGAATGTTAAGGGTTTGAAAGGTGCTCGGTACAGAGTAGGTACTTAATAAATGTTTGTTGACTTGAGTTGGAAGGAACCTTAGAGGTCTACCTAATTCTGATTGGCATTTTACAGATGGGAAGAGTGAGACCAAAATGATTGGCACAAGAAACTACAGGAACCAGGGTACTTAACTAGAAGGAGGGAAGGAGGGGGAGGGAGCATTTATTAAGAGCCAGTAGGCTCTTATCACTATGTGATAAGAAGAAAAGAAGAAAAATTATGAGGGAGGGAAGGTGAAGAAGGAGTGCATGATACCTGTATTCAAGTATATGAAATGGCTGTCATATGGAAAAAGGATTGGATTTGCTTCATTTGACTCCAAGATAGAATAACTAAACACAGGGTGGAAATCACAGGAAGGTGTCTTACCACCACCACCACCCCAGTTAAGGACTTTCTAACGATTGGAGCTACTCCCCAGGGGAATGGGCTATTTCAGGAGGATAAGCTCTGTCATTGGAGCTGGAAGACTTGATAAAGATGCTGGCATCCCTTTCACCAATGTAGCAATGCCCGGATGGCAAGATCTTCGCACTAGGAAGGAAGTTGGACCAAATGACCTGGTCCCAGTGTCCCTCAGCCCCAGTCCCAGTTGATACACCAATGCTCAGTGATTCATAGTAGACTGGTAGAGCCCAGCATGCAGACATGGTCACCGTGGGACTGTCTCCACTGATGGGCTGGGCCCCTAGCAGAGCACCAGGCCTCATGGCACAGTCTCTTCATTTGGGGCAGAGGTCACCAGAGAGGTGTAACTCCACGGACGCCTCCACAGGCACCATGTCTCTGGCTCTTTGGTCCTGAGCCCGAATTGCTGCCCCTCTACAACTTCTCCCTGGGCCTCAATTTCCTCATCTGTAAAATGAAGGGGTTGAAGTGGATTCTGATTTCTAAGGTTTTGGTCCAGCTCTAGCATTCTATGCCTTCATACTGCTTCCCACACCTACTACTCACACACAGGCCTTCACAAATCTATTCTGCACACATGCACACAGAGGTTTTTACAAACACATTGTACACATACACATCAAGAGGCCTTCAGCCTATCATGCATGCACACACAAAACCATCCACGTTTGCAATCTTCCATCCAGCAGAGAGGCCCAGAAACACTCACACACATGTACACAATCACACAACCACAAATGCAGACAGATATACAACCCCACACTCAAATTTACCAATACCAATACACTCTCATACAACAGCAATAATAAATGCAAACCTTGCCTCCCCCCTTAATTAACAAAGGAAAGTCCCTGATGCATAGATACCCCACCCCATTCCTCCCAAACTCCTCTGCAAATAATCAAGCCTAACCTCTCCCCCACTCATAGGCCCAGAGCACAGGCCCTGACTGCCCTGCCCCATCCTGCCCACTCTACCCTGCCCAGGCCTGTCTGGGCGGCTTCCTGACACCACCCTGCCACCCTCCTCCCCAGAGGAGCCAGCTCAGCAGGCAGTCTGGGTGGAGGAGAGCTGGGCGGGCCGCTCTGAATGCCAGGCCTGCCACTCCAATAAGTCCCACCCGTCTCCCCCATTCCCCAGGCCCTGCCACCTAAGCATTATGGGCCTCTCCCTAAGCCCCAGGGAGCCCCCACCTAAACCAAGGGAACCCAGCCAGCTTCTCTTTCAGTCTGGGCCAGCAGGGAATAGGGCAAAATGAGCAGAGGGGCAGAGTCTAAGGGGACAGTACTGTCCTGAAACAGAACAGGAAGGGGGGGGGGGGTTGGGGGAGGGTCTGGAGGAGAATTTAAAAAAAAAAACTTGTGTAAAAGAACACAGGATAAGAGCAAAGGGTATAGGAGACAGTTGGAGAGGAGAGGCATGTGGGGCAGATAGACTTCCCCTAAACCCCACCCACCCCTTCAACTCAACAAACTTATTTTTAAATTTCTTACATTTATATTTCTTTTTTTCTTTTTGATCTTTCTTCCTCTGACAGAGTTGAGTGCCCCCTCTTCAGAGTCCAGCTGTTACCATGCCCAGGATTGTTTCTGCCTGGCCTTGCCCTCATCTCAGCCCCATTCCCCCCACAGGGTTCAGAATCACGGAGTCAAAAGGAGCACCACAGCCCTACCTCCCTGAATGGGCAAGGTTGGCTTAAGCCTCTTGTCTCTACCCCTTGAGGGGAGCAAGTCACTTGACAGACCCCTCCACACAGACCCTCTGGTCCTGAGCCCAGCTCCTTACTCCTCCCCAAGAGCTTTAAGTAGCTGGATTTCCCTGTTATCAGAAAGATAACACTAACACTGGAGACAATCCCACCATGGGTGCAGTTGAAGCAAGATAGGACAGCTAGGCCCTCAGAGAATCCCAGCTCTCTTAGGGGTTGGCAGTAGAGACAGACCGAGAAACAAGCTTCAGATTTGCAGGAAATTGGGGGCAACTCTACTCTTAGTTTTAGTAGAATTTCAAAGCCAGTTTCTGGGATGAGAACTGTGAGAAAGAAGCAGTAACAATACCCTCCTAGGGGGAAATGCAAGCTCTAACATATGTTAGCACCACTGGGACAAGGTGCCATCTGCCTTATGCTGAGTTTCAGTTCTGCCAATAGGAACACACCGCACTTCCTACTCTCCACTCAGTACTGAGTGATCACATCTCCTGACCCATAGATATGAAGCTGAAAGAGACCGTGGAAGTCATCTGGACAATTGAGGAAACTGAGGCCTAAAGAAATTAAATTGCTTTTTCCAAGGTTACACCGAGGTAGGATTTTAACCCAGGACCTCTGACTCCAAACCAAGTGTTCTGTACCATACTGTCTGACAAACCTACACACCAAGGACACAAGTAAAAACATTGTCTCCCAGAAACACCATCAGGCCTACCCTTTTCACACACCCATCCAAGCATTATCATTCACACAATCCCTATTGCTCAAACATAGCTATACCAACTTATACTTGTCACATGTGATAATTTTGTTCAATCATTTTTCATTTGTATCTGACTCTCTATGACCCCATTTGGGGTTTTCTCGGCAAAGGTACTGGAACAGTTTGCCATTTCCTTCTCCAACTCATTTTACAAATGGGTAAATTGAGGCAAAGAGGGTTAAGTGACTTGCCCAGGGTCACACAGCTGGTAGGTGTCTGAGGTCAGATTTGAACTTATGAAGATGAGTCTTCCTGACTCCAGGCCCCAGCACTCTGCTGCACCACCCAGCTGTTTCACGCATGTCACATAAGATGTGAATATAGGAATAATTGAAAACATGCTAGATCTGGCACCCAGGTAGAGGCGGGCTTTGCCCAACTTATCCCCCTATCAGGGGCATGCTTCAGCATCTTGCCCCAGCTAACAAATTAGAGATCCAGAATAGGCATCGCTCCAGCCTCTCTGGTTAGGCAGATTTCCCATTGCCTCAAGGGGAGGAGCAGGACCTCCAGCCTCCCCAGGTCGTGGTGCCCCTGGCAGAGGGAAGATTGGGTTTGGATGGGGGGTGAGGGAAAGCAAGTAGATACAATAAAGAACAAAGGTTGAACACACACACACACACACACACACACGCACACACACGCACACACATGCACACACACACACACACACACACACACAGAACAGGCATTGCCTTCAGGGAAAGAAAAGCACTTTTACCTCCCTCCCGTGGGCACAGGTTTGGGTGGGATTAAGAGACCGGCAAAAGGACATCGTGTGCATAGATGGACCATAGACGGACCAGGGAAATAAGTAAGACTTTAAAACCTGACAGGGCCAGACTCTGGGGCCCAGAGGAGGCAGAGTTCACAGAGGTTAGCACGGGCAGGGATATGCTGGAGCCAGATCTAACCAGCTTGCAAGATCCGATTGTTAAATTTTCAGTGTGAGCATTTGCCCCTCAGAAATCTGCAACTGGTAATAATCAGGGCTTCATTTGTTTTGTTGACTATGTAGACTTAAGAAAGTGTTAATCATGGAGGTTAGATTTAAAAGAATATGCACAAGCACCCCCCTGTAATGCTCTGTAAGGATTGCTTGGGCTCAGCTAGAGCGTAGGAGAAGGCTCAGGAAATGAAGTCGTCACCAGACGGGGGCCCTGTTAGGTTAACAATGACAACAACAACAATTGCCCATCATCCATGGACATGAGTACTGTGAGGGCATAGAAGATTAGGGGCCATGAGAGGGCTTGGGCATCAGGGCCAACTGGCCCCAGAATTGGATTTAGGAGCCCCATTCTTTCCATCACATAAGCTAGCTGGAGAAGTTGGGTATGGTCAGGTGCCTGCCCTGTCCAGCCCTCTGGAAGGACCTAGGCCAAGGAACATGCAGACTCAGGTAATGGAACAGGACCCTGGGGTCCCTAGAGGAAGAAAAGAATTCTTTCAAACCGACAGGCAGACGAAAAGCCTTTGAGTTTGGGCCCTGCCAAAGTCCGGTTCTCCTCCAGCCCTGAATGTGCATGGCTGTGTGTGTTTTATGAATATGTATCTGCTTTTGTCAATGTCTACATGTATGTATTAATGCATGTGTCCAGGCTGTCTCTCCGGGTGCCCCTCTCTGTGAGGAAAATGTCAGAGGGAACTCACGAAGGACAGGGAAAAGCCCAGACCTAGGAGTGGCCCTTCTGGTGAGTCAGAGCCACAAGGCTGGACTCAGAGGTCCCTGGTCATAGTATACTGTAGAGATCCCCAGCCTAAGCTGGGAGGCAGGAAGACAAAGAGGCAGGAAAAAGAGACAGAGGGAGAGGCTAGAATTGGGGAATGGGAAGAACTAGGGGACAGAAACAGGGGCTAGAGGACGTTTGGGGAGAGGGCTGCAAGATGCTGGAGAAGAGGACTGTTAGGAGAGGAGCCAAGGAGTACCCTGGAGGAGAGAGAGGAGATAAGAGGGCATTGGGGGAGAGGGACAGAAGCTTGGGGATACTGAAAGATAGGCTAGGGGCTGGGGGACCTTGCGGGAGTGAAGCACACTGGGAAAAACCAAAGAAACAGGAGATGAAAGCACCAGGAGAGAGGAACAGGGGTTGAGAGTCAGTATGGAGGATAGGCAAGGGCTGGGGGATGCTGAGATAGAGGCTGGGAGGGTAATGAAGGTAGGGGCTAGTGGACACCGGTGGAAAGGGTGAGGCCAGAGACACTGAGGAAGAGAACAGGGAGTCACTAGGAAAATGAGCAAGGGATGGAGGACACTGTGGAGAGAGGGACAGTGTCTGGGGGGTTTGGGGGGAGTGGGGCAGAGGCACATTAGGGAAAAGGATTAGAGACGAGAGGCCATTAAGGGAGAGGGAAAGGGAAAGGGGCTGAGGGTGAGTAAGGAAGATAGCCAAGAGCTGAGAGACACTGGGGAGAAAGGGGAGGAGGCTGGAGGGGAGGGTGTCCTGGAAAAGCAGAACAAAGGCTAAGGCGGCACTAGAATAGAGGGATGGGGGCTGGGAATATTGGGAAAGAAGGACAAAAGATGGGATACTGAAGGAGAGGAACAGGGGCTGAGGGAACATTAGGGAAGAAGGGATAGTGGAGGAGAGGTATTAAGAAAAAGGGACAAGAGATAAGGGGAGACTGAAGGAGATGGATAGCGGACTGAGGACACTTCAGGAAAGGGGCAAGCATTGGAGAAGAACAAGAGATGAAAAGACACCAAAGGAGAGGGATAGGGTCAGAGAAACACTGGACGAAGAGACACGGGGAATGAAGGACTACTGGGTAAGAACAGGGGACAGGGATCTCTCCAGGAGATGGATGGGGACTGAGGAATATTGGGAAAAAGGGGTTATGCAGCACACAGAAATGGGACAGACTGGGAGGGGATAATGGAGGAGGAAGGCAGAACTTTGTGGGAGGCCACTCAGATAAAGGGTAAGAGAGGACACTCTGGGAAAGAAGCACTAAAGAGAGGTGGGGGCCAGAGAACAAGAGGGAAGAGGGGCAAGAGTTATGGGGAGACGCTGGAGAGGACCAAGGTGAGGTCAGAAGGGCTTGGAAAGCTTCAGCATTGGCTGCAATGTCTCCATAGCAACAGAGATGTGTCAGCATGAGCTGCATTGTACTATGCAAACATTACCATTCAATTTAGGATTGTGGGAGCCCTTGCACTGACTAAGGAAGACTTTAGGGCACAGGGCTGACTGGGAGGATTCCCAAGAACAGCATCTGGATCTCTGCTCCTCTGCTACCCCCTAGTGGACAGGCACTGCTACTCCAGTGCAGTCAGATCGACCAAAATTTTTTCAAAGCCAAAGTCCCCATCCATGAGCCGCTGTCTTGATCCTGTAGTTGGAACCCAAACAATCCTGTTTCAAAGTCCCCATTCATGACCCTGTAGTTGGAACCCAAACAATCCGGCTTCAAAGTCTCCATCCATGACCCTGCCTTGATCCTTTAGTTGGAACCCAAAATATTGCCTGACTAACACCAAAATAGACTTGGGTAGAGCCAGTGCTATGCAATCTAGGGTTCTTTAGACAATGTCATCCATTCTTCTTCTTGACCTCATGCCTTAACACACATCTTAGATTATCTTAGTCTTCAGTATCTCCAGAGAGAAAAGGAAGAAGTGGGATGAAACTCTGCAATTTCTCATTTGATTTGAAAAGTCCTTCCTTGGGTCACAGTGAATAAAGGGATGAACATAAATGTTGGAATCCAGAGATTCATACTTTTAACCTCAACTCCAAAGCCAACCATGGCACTATGGAGAAGTCACTGTTTTTGTTTCCTCATCTGCAAGATGGTATAATAATGCCACAATTCCTACCCTTGTAGTAGTAAACTTCAACACACAGACTGATACTCATCTATTCTAATTTCCAAATGCCTCAGTTTACCCAATTATATCCATTAGGGTTCTCTTCATGATCCAGTGACACTGGCCTCCTTACTGTTCATCATCCCAACTCCATGTCCTATCACTGACCATCTCCTATGACTGTAATGCTCTCCCTTTTCACCTCCAGTTCATATTTTTCCGGACTCCCTTCAAGACTCAGTTCAAATGCCACCTTCTGAAGGAGGCCACCCTCAGTCCCACCAGCACCAAGTCCCTTCTCTCTCAGATTGCATTTCATTTACACTGTATGTATTTTGTATGCATGTGATTGTGTGCTTACTCCCTATTAGAATGTGAGCTCCTTGAGAGTTCCTTTCTTTGGATCCTCAGTGCTTGGCATTAGTGCCTGGCATATAGTAGTCATTTAATAAATAGCTGTTGACTCTCTCTCATCTCCTGTCTCAAAAGATCTTGGGGACAGTGAAAAGGCAAAAGCACTAGAATAATGTGGTGCCATTCTTGCTGTTTTTCAGTTATGACTCACTCTTCATGATCCATTTGGAGTTTTCTTGGCATAGTTTGCCATTTCCTTCTCCAGCTAATTTTACAGATGCGAAAACTGATGCAAACAGGGTTAATTGACTTGCCCAGGGCCAGATTTGAATTCAGGAAAACTGGTCTTCCTGACTCCAGACCCAGCATTCTATGCACTGTGGCACCACCTAGTGGCCACTTGTCATATGGTATCTCACATTAGACCAAAAACTATCTTTCAATGTCTTCCAAGGCAGGAGCTGATTGCTATGAGATTGTAACCTATTTCTTACTCTAGTGAGTCCTGGAAGATAGTCTCAACAGATAGGTATCATGCTTTCAGAACTATTCAGTATGTCCCATTCATTCAGGAAGGAGTTCAACTCCCAAAAAGGGGGAGCAATTAGGCTGTTCCCTATGGAGCCTTAGAGAAGGGTCACTCCTTTCTTCAAAATTCTTCAGTGGTTCCCAATTGTCTCTTGAATAAAGTATAAACTCCCTATCTCGTCATTCAAGGCCCTTCACAATATGGTTACAACTTATCTTTCTAGCCTTATCTCCTATTAGTACCTTTTATCTGATCTACAATCTACAGAAACTAGACTTAATTCTATCTCCATTCTTGTCTTAGTGATCTTAGAGATCTTAACAATCTCTGTTAGTCTCTGTCATTCTGTCCCCCATTCCTGCCATGGTTTCCCCTATCTACATCTCCATTTGTTGGAGTCCCTCCTTTCTTCAATACCCAACTCATATCTCTCCTCTTCTCTGAAGCCTTCCTTGATTTTATATCTGCAGCCCTTAAGATAGTGTCTTGCACACAGTAGGCAATTTTTACATTTAAATTTTATTTTTATCTTCACTTCCACTTTCCACCCCCTGCCCCACCCATTGAGAAAGCAAAAAATACAATACCCATTATACATTTACAGTCATGTAAAGTATATTTCTGAATTGGTCATGTTCCAAAAACAAAGCAAGAAAAATGAAGAAAGGGGGGAAATATGCTTCAATCTGTACTCTGAGTCAATCAGTTCTATATCTGGAGATAGGTAGCATTTTATATCATGAGTCCTTTGGAGTTGTATTGATCAGGGTACATAGCAGGCAATTAATAAACTTTTTTTAAAGCAATCAATTTGTAGTATGCTTACCATCTTGGGGTGGGGGTAGGGGAGAAATGGGGAGAAAACTTGAAACTCAAAATCCTGTGGAAATGAATGTTGAAAACTAAAAATAAATAAATTCTGAAGAAAAAAAACAATTGATTTGATTAATTTGGAATCTAAAGACTGCACTAAAAACCTGATTCTACTAAGTAGTACCTGCTTGACCTTGGACCCTTCTGCTCTTTGGAACTTTTTCCTAATCTATAAAACAAGAAATTTGGACTAGATGACTCCATAAGACCCTTTTAAAATAATATTTTATGTTTTCCCCAGTTATATGTAAAGAAATCTTAACATTCATTTAAAAAAATTTTGAGTTCAAAATTTTCTCTTCCACTCTCCCATCTCCCCCCTCCTAAGACAGCAAACAATTTTATATAGTTTATACATGTTCAATCATGCAAAACATATTACCATAGTAGTCATGTTGGGAAAGAAGACACAGAGCCAAAGGGGGAAAAACACAAAAAAATACAGAAAGTAAGAAATTGTATCTTTCAGTCTGCATTCAGATTCCATCAGTTCTTTCTCTGGAGCATTTGTCAAAATCTATGACTTTTTAATTAGATTTTTCTCCAAGATCCTCACCAGTGCTAAATTACTGTACTCCTATGTAAGGGAATAGAGAGTGACCCAGTCTGTTCATGGAAACCTGTTGAACTGAGAATTTGTCAACAAAGAGGCCACAAGGTGGCGTGGGAGTCCAGGTCAGGTTGCACACTCTGGAAGTGCCTACCACGGGGGCAGTTGTCTCCAAATTCTACATTTCTGTCCCCTTTCTCAGAAGTTGACAGGCACACACGGGTAGAGAGGGGAGAGGAGGGAGGGGAGAGTTCCAGTGGCTTCCTAGATTCAGGGAAATTGAAAGCAGAGACTCGTTTATTTGAAGTTTTCGACTTTCCCACTTGGAGATTACTTCTGTAACCTCAAGCAAATCACAACCCCTATGGGTCTCTGTTTCCTCTTCCCTAAAAATAAGGGAGTTGAACTAGATTATTTTTGCAGTCCCTTTCTCAACTGGGACAGCTAAGCTGCACAACGGACTTGTAGTAAATCCTACCTCAGACGCTTGGCTGTGTGACCTCAGGAAAGTCATCTAACTTCTCTGTGCTTCAGTTTCCTAAACTGTAAAATTAGTATAATTATAGCACCTACCCTACAGGAGGTTGTTTTGAGTATCAAATGAGTTAACATACATAAAGCACTTTGCAAACATTAAATCGCTATACAAATGTTTGCTATGGGCAAATTGGTGCCGCAGTGGATTGAGTGCTGGTGCAGAGTCAGGAAGACCTGAGTTCAAATTCAGTCTCAGATACTGACTAAATGTATGACCTTGGGCAAATTACTTAACTCAGGGGTGAGAAACCTGCAGCATTAAGGCCACATGTGGCCTTCCAAGTCCTCAAGGGCAGCCCTTTGACTGAATCCAAACTTCACAGAACAAATCCCCTTAATAAAGGGATTTGTTCTATAAAACATGGCCTCAGTCAAAAGGCTGCACCACAGACCTAAAAGGTCACATGTGCCTTGAAGTCACAGGTTCCCCACCTCTGACTTAACCTTTGCTTCAGTTTCCTCAACTGTAAAATGGGAAATCATAATAGTACCTACTTCCCAGGGTTGTTGTGAGGATCAAATGAAATAATATTTGTAAAATGCTTAACACAATTTTTGGCACATAGTAGGCACTTAATAGAAGTTTCCTTCCTTCCAGCTCTAAACCTATTATGAGTTTGATTATCAATTCTATATTGATGATTCCCAAATCAATATAATGAGTTTCAATCCCTTATCAGCTCCCTATTAAACCTTTCAAACTGTACACTTTTTTTACATTTTCACATCTCAAATTCAAGATGTCCAAAATAAAACTTTTTAATTTTTCCCAAAAACCCACACTCTTCCAAATATCTCTCTTTCTAATGAGGACACCTTCATCTTTACAGTCACCCAAATTTGCAACCTTCGTGTTATCTTTAACTCTTCACTCTCCCTCCCCTGATATATCTAATCAGTTGTCAGATCTTGTAGTTTTTACCTCCACAACATCTTACATCTGCTCCCTTCTTCATGCCACATAGCTACGACCCTAGTTCGGACTTTCATGAGTCTCAAGTGGACTACTGACTGCATCAATTGCTATCCCTACCTAAAGTCTCTCCCCTCTCCTCCATACGAAGTGATTTGCCTAAAGTCCTAGCCTTACTATGTCATTCCCCTACTCAACAATCTCCAGTGGCTCCCTGTTACCTCAAGGGTGAAATGTAAATTCCTTGTTTGGCACTTAAACTATTAACAACCTGACGCTAATCCACTTTGTAACTTTGTTACATTATTTCTCTTTTAACTTAAGACTAGTCCCTTACTGTACAACATTCCATTTCTTCTCTCTCTGCACCTTTGGGAAAAGTAGTCCCATGCCTGGAATCTCTTTTCATATCAATATCCCTTTTATTCACCTTGGCCTTATAGAATCCTTGGTTTCCTTTGTAACACTGGTCTCCCCCTCCAGAATAAAGGTTGGGACAGAAATGAAGAACCATGGGATGGAAAGACTTGGTAGGCTAAAAAGGGCGGAGGCACACAGGAGAGCCCCCAAATTTCTGTTTCCAATGGCCTTGAAGGGAACTTCCACCAAGGTTTTAGAGGATCATGAGGATGGAAAAGAAAAAGAGGAGGGACTGCAAGGCACACTACTTTCCATACTTCTCTTGATAAGCCCAGCAGGGAGCACGACATGGGCATGCTATTCTCTTGAAAATGAAAGCAGGGGCAAAGCAAAGCCGTCACCACCTCTAATCTAGTGTCAAATGGCAGCCTTCCATTCACAACTGTACCACACTTTACCTTCAAGCCTCAATTCAGGTTCTACTTGAAGCTTTGCCTGATTTCCCTCAATGAGTCCTGCCTTCTCTCTAAAATATGTTTTAAAATATAAGCTCCTGAGAGCAGGGACTGTTTTATTTTTGTGTTTGTATTTCCAGAATCTAGCACACTTGGCTGGCATATAAGTTAATTTTTGTTGATTGATTGATACAGCAAAGGAGTTGAGATGGAGAGGTTAGATAAGGGGAAAAGGGAAGAAGAAAAGTTAAGTGGGAGGATAAGGCAGGAGCACAGAGTTACAAAAGGTAAGGGAAAAAAATGATTCCAAGGGAAGAAGATTCCAAGAGGAGGGGGAGGTGGTTGACAGTATCAAAAGCTGCAGAAAAGTCAAGGAAAATGAAGCCTGATAAAGGCCATCAGATTTAGAAGTTAATTAATGATGGGGGTGGCTAGGTGGCACAGTGAACAGATCACTGGCCCAGGAATCAGGAGGACCTGAGTTCAAATCTGACCTCAAACAATTGACACACTAGCCATGTGACTTTGGGCCAGTCACTTAACCCCAATTGCCCTCCAAATAGCAAAAAAAGAAGAAGTAAATTAATGCTTATAATTTAGCAAATATGTCTTAAGTCAAGCTGTGGTTTCTGAAGACAGATTACAAAAGACTTAAGAAGTGAATACGAGGTGAGGAAATGAAGAATTTAATTTTTTTCTAAGAGTTAAACCATGGAAAGGTAAAGAGATAAATGACAATATTTTGGAGAATAGCAATGACATTTTGAAGGCTTTTTTTTAAAGAATAGGAAAGGTCTGAGCAAATCTATAGGCAGTCATAGTAAGCCAAAAGATAAAACATGTTTAAGATGACAGAAAGAAAAGTAATGATTAATGACCAAAAGGGAGCAGATGAAAATGCACTTTGCCAAAGGAGTAAAAGCAAATGGTGTGGACTCTATTTGGAAATGTGGAGGGCTGAAGGAACTGTAAGCAAAGAAGTGCTCAGAATTCAAGTACTTCAAAGAACTCCTGAGAAATTCGCATTTTCATCTTTGACTTATATTGACTTTAATAGAGCACACTGAGAATACTTTGTATATTTACCTGTAACTCAGCAGAAAGAAGGAGCACATTGAAGATCTTTGATATACAGTTTCCTCTTAGCTAGAAATCTGAAACGCACACATTGCATCTCTTTTCCTTTAGCTTGTTTTCGTTTAAATTGAGTATGTACGTTTTCTGTTATTGAAACCAATTGGAGCAGATGAAAACGCACTTTGCCAAAGGAGTAAAAGCAAATGATCTGGAATCTACATGGAAACGTGGAGGCCTGAAGGAACTGTAAGCAAAGCAGTGATTAGAATTCAAGTACTTCAAAGCACTCCTGAGAAATTCATCTTTTTATCTCTGACTTATATTAACTTTAGTAGAGCACACTGAGAATACTTGGTATATTTACCTGTAACTCAGCAGCAACAAGTTGCACATTGAAGATCTTTGATATACCATTTCCTCTTAGCTAGATCTCTGAAATGCACACATTTCATCTCTTTTACTTTGGCTTCTTTTCTTTTAAATTGAGCATGTACATTTTCTGCCATTCAAAGCAATGGGAGCAGGTGAAAATGCACTTTGCCAAAGGAGTAAAAGCAAATGGTCTGTACTGTACTTGGAAATGTGGAGGGTTGAAGGAATTGTAAGCAGAGCAGTGCTTAGAATTCAAATACTTCAAAGAACTCCTGAGAAATTGGATTTTTCATCATCGACTTAGTTTCTTTTATAGAACACTGAGAATATTTGGTATATTTGCCTGTGACTCAGCAGAAACAAGGAGCTCATCAAAATTTTTTATATACAATTTCCTCTTAGCAAGAACTCTGAAATGCACACATTGCATCTCTTTTCTTTGGTTTGTTTTCATTTAAATTGAAAATATACATTTTCTGCCATTGAAATCAATGGGACCAGATGAAAATGCACTTTGCTATAGGAGTAAAAGCAAATGGTCTGGACGCTACCTGGAAATGTCGAGGGCTGAAGGAACTGTAAGCAAAGCAACGCTTAGAATTCAAGAACTTTAAAAAACTCCTGAGAAATTAGTGTTTTCATCATTTACTTAAACTTTTATAGAGCTCACTGAGAATACTTTGTTATATTTGCCTGAAACTCAGCAGAAACAAGGAGCACACCGAAGATTGTGATATATAGTTTCCTCTTTGCTAGGTGTCTTAAACGTACATATTGCATCTCTTTTCCTTTGGCTTAATTTCATTTAAATTGAGTATGTAAGTTTTCTGCCATTGAAACCAATTGCAGCAGATGAAAACGCACTTTGCCAAAGGAGTAAAAGCAAATGGTCTGGACTCTTCATGGAAATGTGGAGGTTTGAAGGAATTGTAAGGAAAGCAGTGCTTGGAATTCAAGTAGTTCAAAGAACTTCTGAGAAATTGCATTTTTCATCATTGACTTACATTGACTTTTATAGAGCACACTGAGAATATTTGGTATATTTATCTGTAACTCAGAAGAAACAAAGAGCACATTGAAATTCTTTGATATATGGTTTCCTCTTAGCTAGAACTCTCAAATGCACACATTGCCTCTCATTTATATGGCTTCTTTTCATTTAAACTGAATATGGAGTATTTCTGCCATTGAAACCAAGTGGAGCAGATGAAAATGCACTTTGCCAAAGGAGTAAAAGCAAATGGTCTAGACTACACATGGAATGTGGAGGGATGAAGGAACTGTAAGCAAAGCAGTTATTAGAATTCAAGTACTTCAAAGAATTCCTGAAAATGCCAATTTTCATATTTGAGTTATATTGACTTTAAGAGAACACACCAAGAATGCTTGGTATATTTACCTGTAGCTCAGCAGAAAGAAGGAGCACATTGAAGATCTTTGACATACAGTTTCCTCTTAGCTAGAAATATGATACAAACACATTGAATCTTTTCCTTTGGCTTTTGTTTGTTTAAATTGAGTATGTCGGTTTTCTGCCTTTGAAACCAAAGAGAGCAGATGAAAATGCACTTTGCCAAAGGAGTAAAAGCAAATGATCTGTACTGTACTTGGAAATGTGGAAGGCTGAAGGAACTGTAAGCAGAGCAGTGCTTAGAATTCAAGTACTTCAAAGAACTCCTGAGAAATTGCATTTTTCATCATTGACTTTTAAAGAGCACGCTGAGAATATTTGGTATATTTGCCTGTAACTCAGCAGAAACAGGGAGCTCATTGAAGTTCTTTGATACACACTTTCCTCTTAGCTAGAACTCTGAAACGCACTCATTGCATCTCTTTTATTTGGCTTGTTTTCATTTAAATTGAAAATGTACATTTTCTACCATTGAAACCAAAGGGAACAAATGAAAACACATTTTGCCAAGGAGTAAAAGCAAATGGTCTGGAATCTACATGGAAATGTGGAGGGCTGTAGGAACTGTAAGTAAGCAGTGCTTGGAATTCAAGTAATTCAAAGAACTCCTGAGAAATTGCATTTTTCATCATTGACTTACATTGACTTTTATAGAGCACACTGAGAATATTTGGTATATTGGTCTGCAACTCAGAAGAAACAAAGAGCACATCGAAGTTCTTTGATATACACTTTCCTCTTAGCTAGAACTCTGAAACGCACAGATTGCATTTCTCTTATTTGGCTTTTTTTTTTTTCATTTAAATTGAATATGAAGTTTTTCTGCCATCGAAACCAATGGGAGCAGATGGAAATGCACTTTGCCAAAGAAGTAAAAGCAAATGGTCTAGACTATACATGGAAATGTGGAGGGCTGAAGGAACTGTAAGCAAAGCAGTTATTAGAATTCAAGTACTTCAAAGAACTCCTGAAAAATTCGCGTTTTCGTCTTTGACTTATATTGACTTTAATAGAGCACATCAAGAGTGCTTGGTATATTTGCCTGTAACTCAGCAGAAAGAAGGAGCACATTGAAGATCTTTTACAGACAGTTTCCTCTTAGCTAGAAATCTGAAACGCACACATTGCATCTCTTTTCCTTTGGCTTGTTTTCGTTAAATTGAGTATGTAAGTTTTCTGCCATTGAAACCAATGGGAGCCTATGAAAACGCATTTTGCCAAAGAAGTAAAAGCAAATGCTCTGGAATCTACATGGAAATGTGGAGGCCTGAAGGAACTGTAAGCAAAGCAGTGCTTAGAATTCAAGTACTTTAAAGAACTCCTGAGAAATTCGCGTTTTCATCATTGACTTAGATAGACTTTTATAGAGCACCCTGAGAAGACTTGGTGTATTTGCCTGTAATTTAGCAGCAACAAGGTGCACATTGAAGATCTTTGATATGCTGTTTCCTCTTAGCTAGGTCTCTGAAACGCACACATTGCATCTCTTTTCCTTTGGCTTGTTTTCTTTTAAATTGAGGATGTAGGTTTTCTGCTATGTAGGTGGATAGGAGAAGGAAATGTGAATCTTGACCTTAGTAAAGAGGTCAAGACTAGAAATTAGGTATATGCATCATCTACATATTGGAGGTAGCTGAAACAAGGACTTTCCATGTGGGGTTATGGTAACAGCACATCTGATTTTGAATACTGGAATTGTATTTACTTCCTTGTGTCCTTGAGGAAAACACTCAACCTTTCTGAGTCTCAGTTTCTTTCTGTAAAATGAAGGGTTTGGACTGGACTTGGAGGTCACTTTGAGGCCCCTTCTATCTCTAAATCTACAATGCTTTGTGAATGGATGAGATTTCCTACTGTCTGTTCCCTTGAGTTTTCCTCATTAATCATTACTTTTCTTTCTGTCATCTTAAACACGTTTTATCTATTGGTTTAATATGATTACCTATAGATTTGCTCAGACCTTTCCCCACGGGTACCTCAAATTCAGTATGTCCAAAACAGAGCTCATTAACTTCCCCAAAAAAATCAAAACATGCTCCTGATTTCCTAGTTTCTATCATTGTTAACCCTTTCAGTCCAGTTTCCTGGGCTCATTCAATCAATCAACAAGGATCAAATGCTTACTATGTGTCATGCTGACAATCAGGAAGATTTATCTTCCTGAATTCAAATCTGACCTCAGCTCTGTGACCCTGGGCAAGTCATTTAACCCTGTTTGCCTCAGTTTCCTCATCTGTAAAATGAACTGGAGAAAGAAATGGCAAACATTCCATTATGTTTGTCACAAAAACCCCAAATAGGGTCACAAAGAGTAGGACATGAATTAAATGATTGAAAACAAATGTTTCAGGTACTGGGCTAAGCACTCAGAGACATTTTTTAATCTTTTTACCCTTTCCTCTCAGATCCAACCATTTGCCAAGTCCTGTTTTTTCTTCCTTTTCAACAATTTTCACATTTATCTTTTTCTTCCCAACCCCACAGTTTTCAACTGGTGTCTATTAGGAGATCTAGTCTCTCGTCTCTCCTATCCATTGCATAATCTCCTGCCAGATCTGCCTTCCTATAACACAGGTCTGATCATTTTCTTTTTTTTTTTTCATTTTTCAAATGCTTTATTAATTTCTGATTTACATCATCAATTTCTGCAAGATTTTGAATTACAAATTTTCTCCCCGTTTTTCCCTTCCCCACCACCCCAGAATAGCAGTCCCACAGCATATCCCCTCCTCCAATCTGCTCTCTCCCATATCTTCTCCCATACCGCCTTAGACTTTTCCAGTAGGGCATGGTGAATCTCTATGCCCCAATGCCTGTATATCTTCTTTCCCAATTACATGTAAGATAGTATTAATAATAGTATATATGTAGGTATAATTTTAAATATTTGGTTTTAAACTTTGAATTCCAGATTCATTCCCTTCCTCTCTTGTCACCCACCCTTACTGGGAAGATAAGCAGTTCAGTATAGATTGTACATGTTTAGCTAATGCAAAACATTAACATAGTAGATATATTGTAAAAGACTGACTATATTTCCCTCCCTCCTATCCCACCACCCACTTGTTCTATTCTCTACTTTGATCCCTTCCTTTTTCAAAAGTGAGTGCTTCCAACTTCCCTCCCCCCTAGCGTGCCCTCCCTTCCATCATCCCCTCTCTCATACCCCTTCCCCCTACTCTATTGTAGGGTGAGATACCCTATTTAGTGTGTATTTCACTCCCTCCTCAAGCCAAATTCAGTGAGAATAAGGTTGACCCTTTTGCCTTCCTATTCTTCCCCTCCATTATAACCTTTTTCCCTTGCCTCTTCTTTATTAAATAGTTTACTCCATTCTGTCTCTCTCCATCTCCTCTCATTATATTCCTCTCTCACCTCTTAATTTCCCCTTTTAAGTATCATCTCTTCCTATTAAATTGGTCCTGTGCCCTATAAGTGTATACCTGTAAGCATATATACACACATTCACACATGTATTCATATACCCATATACCCTCCGATATAGACATATATATTCCCTTCAACTATTTTCATACTGAGAAAAGTTTCATCAATTACAATTATCGTTTTTCCATTTAGGAATGTTAATAGTTTATCTTTCATCAGTGGCTTATGATTTCTTTTCCCTGTTCACCTTCTCAAGTTTCTCTTGCTTCTTGTATCTGGATGCCAAATTTTCTATTCAACTCTGGTTTTTTCATTAAGATTGCTTGAAAGTCCTCTATTCCACTGAATGACCATATTTTCCCCTGAAACATGATACTCAGTTTTGCTGGGCAGGTGATTCTTGGTTTTAATCCCAGCTCCTCTGCCCTCTGGAATATCCTATTCCAGGCCCTTCGATCCCTCAGTGTAGAAGCTGCCAGATCCTGGTTTATCCTGATTGTGTTTCCACAATATTCAAATTGTTTCTTCCTATCTGCTCACAATATTCTCTCCTTGATCTGGGAATTCCAGAACCTGGCTATAATATTTCTAGTTTTCTTTTTGGGATCTTTTTCAGGAGGTCATTGGTGGATTCTTTCAACCTCTATTTTGTCTTCTGGTTCTTAAACATCAGGGCAATTTTCCTTGAGAATTTCTTGGAGGATTATTTCTAGGTTCTTTCCCTGATCATGGCTTTCAGGTAGCCCAATAATTTTTAAATTATCTCTCCTGGATCTATTTTCCAAGTCAGTGGTTTTTCCCATGAGATATTTCACATTGCCTTCTATTCTTTCATTTGTTTGGATGTGTTTAACAGCATCTTGATTTCTCTTAAAGTCTCTAGCTTCCCTTTGCTCCAATCTAAATCCGAGGGAACGATTCTCCTCATTGAACTTTTGAGATTCTTTTTCCATCTGGCAAATTTGGCTTTTCAAGGCATTCTTCTCTTCATTGCCTTTTTGAGCCTCTTTTGCCAATTGAGTCAGTCTGTTTTTTAAGGTATGATTTTCCTCAGTCAGGCTGTTGACTCTCATTTCATAATTTTCTTGCAGTGTTCTCATTTCTCTTCCCAATTTTTCCTCCACTTCTCTTATCTGCTTCTTAAGGTCCTCTATGGCCTATAACCAGCTCATATTTTCCTTTGAATCTTTTGGTGCAGGAGTTCTGACTTCACTGTCTTCCTCCTGTTCCATGCTTTGCTCCTTTTTGTCCCCAAAATAGGAGTCTACTGTTGGAGTCTTCTGTTTGTTTTGCTTCCTTTGTCTGGTCATGTGGCCCCTCAGTCACTTGACCCCTGGGCTTTTTGCCACAGTAGG
>NW_027186342.1:1107807-1116915 GCF_028583685.1 Petaurus breviceps papuanus
ATCCAGATCCAAGCAGGTTAAAGCAAGAGCTATTACCCCTCAGACTGGTCACTTGGTCCCCCTACACTCTGCAGGCCAGAAGCTGAAGCTGCAATGTGGCGCCGTGGCACCTCAGCGGCCTCTCACCCTGGGAGCCAAAGCTGAGGCACTCCCACCTACTGGTCCCAAAGACCAGATTGCACTGACCTCTCACTTTTTCGTTCGCATCTATGTGTTGATGAATCTGGAAACAGCCACAGCTGCTGGTGATCTGGAGTCCCTCTGGCTGGTGGCTGGTCAGGCCTGCCCTGGGGCTAAAACCTCCAGCTCACACAGGCCGGGGCTCGGCTCCCAGAGCACTGCACTGGCTGATTCCTGCCAGACTACTGGGCTGTCCTCAGCGGGAGGTTAGCTTCTCTGTGTCATTTTGTGGGTTCTGCAGCTCCAAAGTTTGTTTAGAGTCCCCTTTTTACGTGGATTGGGGAAGGTGGAAGCCAGAGCAGCGGGGAGGTCCTGCTTTTACTCCTCCATCTTGACCCTGCCCCCAGTCTGATCATTTTCAATATCTATAAAACAAAGGGGTTGGACTCCATAGCCCCTTCTATCTCTAACATTCTATGTTTATCTAATAAAGGATGTCACTTTCCTTCTCAAAAGTCTTCAGTCGTGGCAGCTAGGTGGCACAGTGAATAGAGCACCAACCCTGGAGCCAGGAGGACCTGAGTTCAAATCCGGCCTCAGACTTACTAGTCGTGTGACCTTGGGCAAGTCACTTAACCCAAATGCCCTGCCTTCCCTCCTCCAAAAAAAAAGTCTTCAGTGGCTACCCAAGGCTCTCAAGTCAGACTCAGATTCCTTAGGGTGGTGTTCAAGGTCCTCCTCAGATTTAAACCTTTCCAGATTTACATCTCACAAATCTCCAAGACTTTCTACCAAAGCAAAGAGAGTGGTGAGCTATGTTGGTATCACTCACTTACCAATGATATCACAGTTCCTTCAGATACAAAAATTTGCTCTCCTATATTTATGCTACATTACTGTCATATGGTCTCACATTCAGGCATTTACTCAACAAATATTTCTTAAACACCTACTGTATAATAAGGCACTCTTCTTAGGTACTGGGGAAGATACAAAATTTAGCCAAATACAGTACCCATACTTATAAAGATCACATCTTAGTAGGGAGATAAGACATAAACATTGATAAATATAATGCTCAACATTATATGATAAGTAACTGAGAGAAGTATATCCCTGAAGTCTGAAAGGGAAGGTCCTTACCCACTAGTGGATCTGAGACATACATGAGTTTGTATTTATATTTTTTATTATTTTGATGCTTTTATTATTTCTCTTCACTTCGATGGAACTGGAAATATGCACACAAGTAAGGCAACTTGGTCAATGAATGGATTTCCTGCGGGATCTCTCAAACAAATGTCCCTTCCTTAATCACCAGCCTTACCCTACTCAACTCCTGAGAGGTACTCTCAGCAAGACCAGCCATCTAGATACCTAGGGCCCTCTTGAATGACCTAAAGGACTTCCTGGACAAAGAAATATGGATAAAACCCCCAATTTTAAAGATATAGTACCTGAGATTGGGAGATTTGAGGGGTAAAAGAAGAGTTAAATTTCTTACCAAGAAAAACATAAGCCAACCTTCTAGATGGTTCAAGAGAATGGTGTAGCTGCCTATGGAGGAAAATGTATGAAAATGGAAAATTAATATCCAATTTATATAATCTCTCCATGTACCCCAAGCCTTCTTTCCAGGTCAATTTGAACACCAAGAAGGTGGAGAAAGCCTTGTGAGGGTCTCCAGAGTAGACCCTACTCTATCCACTCTCAGCACAGGGTTAATTTTGGTTAAAAGTGAAGTGGTTCTAAATCTCTCAGCAAGGTTATGTGATCAAGGCAAGGCACATTTAACCACCAGGTGGCACTCAATTAGAGAGTCCCATGCTCACGCAGAGATGGGGAACCTGTGGCTTCCAGGCCACATGTGGCCTTCTAGGTCCTTGAGTGCAGCCTTTTGACTAAGTCCAAGTTTTACAGAGCAAATTCTTTTATTAAGGGGATTTGTTCTGTGAAATTTGGATTCCATCAAAGGGCAGCACTTAAGGACCTAGAGGGCCACATGTGGGCTTGAAGCCCCATGTTCTGCACCCCTGCAAGGTTTGTTCTAGGATGTGTTCCCTCTAGTTACTAAAAAGTCAGTATCTTTCCTTTGACTCTTCACTGGCAGAGAGATATGAACTCCCACCTAGTGAAAGGATATGTGGTCTTGTGGATTCAGCCAATCAAAATCAGCCCTGAGCCCCCACCCACTGGCTTACCTCACCTTCTTCTAACCTAGCTAAGTCATGTGACCTTGGCATGATGGCATCGACTCTAGAATGATATTGATAAGCATGTCTGGATATTGCATGCTGAACTTACCCTTAGCAGAAAGCAATACGTAAATAAATGGTGCCTAATCATCAGAGAACAATGCCTAATAAAATGAGTTATCTGCTTGGCAACCGCAGCTTCTTGTTCTCCTAAATCCTGGAAGATCTCAGACAATGGCAACACATGGAGAGCTTGAGTGTCTTCGTTTCCCCATGGCCACCTACCTTCAAGCAGGCAAAGGGAAGAGAATCCCATTCGGTGCTCGATTCTCTCCACCCACCTCCCAAAGCTCTAGGGGTCTTCTATTTCCTAAGATTTGTGGCATAGGAAATGGACTTGGCATCTCAAGCCCAGGCAGGCAGCTTGGAATGGAGTCCCTGTTGGAACTCAGGAGGATTGTTCTTTCCCCTGTCTCAGCAGTCTGGTTAATGGTAAGGACTATCAACTCCTGGCCTCAGTCAGCCCCTCCAAAAGCATAATGAAGGGACTCAACAGTCAGCTCCATCAAGGGAAAGAGCAAGCATTTAGGAAGCACCTACTATGTGCCAATTACTATGCTAAGTACCTTACAAATATCTCATTTACAAGAATCCTGGGAGATAGGTGCTATTACTATGGTCCCCATTTTGGCGGGGGAGGGTAGAAGGGAAGGCAAGGCAATTGAGGTTAAGGGACTTGCCCAAGGTCACACAGCTAGTAAGTGTGTCAAGTGTCTGAGGCTGGATTTTAACTCAGGTCCTCCTGACTCCAGGGCAGGTGCTCTATTCACTGCACCACCTAGCTACCCCTGTGGTCCTCATGCTACAGTAGAAGGAGCTGAGACAGGCAAAGGTTAAACTACTAAATGTCAGAGTTTAAATTCAAACTCAGATCTTCCTGATACGAAGCCCAGCACTCAATCAGGGCTACCTAGTGGCCCCATTTTGATCTTGTAGCCAGCCTTTCTCTGCTGCACCTCTTCCCCTCACATCCCTGTTTGCTCCTAGAAGTAGCTCCACAGAGAAGACTCACAGGATGACAGACTGAGAGCTGGAAGGGAGGTCCCCCCCCCACCTTTATCTTTTAAAGAAATGTTTAGTGATTGTATGAATAGACTGCCAGACCTGGAGTCAGGAAGACCTGAGTTCAAATCCAGCCTCAGACACTGACTAGCTGTATGACCCTGGACAAGTCACTTAATCTCTGTCTGTCTCAGTTTCCTCAACTGCAAAATGGGGATAATAATAGCATCTGCTTCCCAGGGTTGTTGTGAGGATAAAATGAGGTTGTATTTGTAAAGTCCTTTGAAACCCTTAAAACACTATAGAAATGCTAATTACTGTTATTATTATACAGTAAATAAATATCATGAAAATCAAATATGTATAAAAATATTAAAAAGTTATCTAGGAAATGGTAAACTCCATTATATAGGGTATTCTTTTAAGTACATATTTAATTTACTGTTTTTAATGAACAAAAACCCATTTTCTCTCCCTCCCACTTTTCCCCATTGAAAAAAATAACAGAAAGAAAAATAAAGCCCTTGTAACTATATATGAACTTTATTTTTTAAATGCTTTATTAACTTCTGATTTACATCATTCGTTTCCACCAGATTTTGAGTTATAAATTTTCTCCCCGTTTTTCCCCTACCCACTGCCCCAAAATAGCAGTCCCACAGGATATCCCCTCCTCCAATCTGCTCTCTCCCATATTTTCTCCCATACCCCTTTCGACTTTTCCAATGGATCTCTATGCCTCAGTGCCTGTATATCTTATTTCCCAATTACATGTAAGATGGTATTAATAATAGTATACATATATATACATACATATATATACACACACATATATGTATATATATTTGAATATTTGATTTTAAAACTTTCAATTCCAGATTCATTCCCTTCCTTCCTTGTCACCCACCCTTACTGGGAAGATACGCAGTTCAGCATAGGTTGTACATGTGTGGTTAATGCAAAACAATAACATAGTAGATACATTGTAAAAGACTGACTATATTTCCCTCCCTCCTATCCCACCTCCCACTTGTTCTATTCTTTACTTTGATCCCGTCTATTTTCAAAAGTGGGTGCTTCTAACTTCCCTCCCCCCAGCCTGCCCTCCCTTCCATCATACCCCCTCTCATCCCCTTCCCCCCCCTACTCTCCTGTAGGGTGAGATACCCTATTTAGTGTGTATTTCATTCCCTCCCCAAGCCAAATTCAATGGGAATAAGGTTGACCCATTCCCTTTTGCCTTCCTATTCTTCCCCTCCATTGTAACCATTTTCCCTTCCCTCTTCTATATGAGATAGTTTACCCCATTCTGTTTCTCCCCGTCTCCTCTCATTATATTCCTCTCACCTCTTAATTTCACCTTTTAAGTATCATCCCTTCCTGTTAAATTGGTCCTGTACCCTCTATCTATGTATACCTGTAAACATATATACACACATTCACATAGGTATTCATATGCTCATATACCCTCATATATAGACAAATATATATATTTCTAATCCCTTCAACTACTGAGAAAAGTTTCATAAGTTACAATTATTGTTTTTCCATGTAGGAATGTTAATAGTTCAACTTTGATAAGTTCCTTATGATTCCTTTTCCCTGTTTACCTTCTCATATATATGAACTTTAACAAGATGACAAAACCCCTTTCTATTGTAACTACTGTGTCTACTGTAATTTTTTGCATTTTGATGCTGGTTTTTAATGGGATCCTTTTATGTGACTCTTCTTTATTTTTTTTCTTATGAATGGATCATTAATTTTATTTGCACACTTGCTAAAGAAAAAATCAAAGAACCTTCTATTCACACATGCAATCCTGCAGTCACTCCCTAAAATAGCAACAGAAATCATCTGCCCCAGTGCTTACAGTAATTCGTATGTTTTAACTAAACATATTTTTTAACTAAACAAGTATGAGCCTTCTTTAAATATAGATTCCATTTCTGTTCCTTTCTTCATACTATTCTTTCCCCAAGCTAACCTAGATTAGGTCTCCCTCTGCCTATCCAAAAACCTTTAAATTCTACTTGGAAGAGCATGATGGGGAGAAGGATGGTGTAATTAGATCAGAAAATGACTATAATATAAACGCAAAATATATTTATAACATTTATCTCCAAGTAAAATGGTGGAAAAGAAGCTAGTTCATCCCCCTTTAAGGCAGGACTTCAAAAACAATCCTCTTTGTCTGGCAGCAGAACATGTCTTTCTTCAGGTTTGGGAATCCATTGTTATGATAATAGATTGGCTGCCATTGTCCAAGTGGCATGGGAGAGGGGCAAGGTATTAGGGCATGTCTTAGGTCTGGATGGGATTTATGGTCCTCACTAAGCTGATGCTGGGCATTGTGGTACAGTTTTACCAGCACTGGCAGTTTACTGTACTGGGAACCAATCCCTTCCTTATTAACCAATGGTCCAAGAGGCACACCCAAAGCTCCTTTTGAGAGAGAAGGAAGGCAACTTCTATCTCGAAGGGCAGCTGCTTTGCCTCCTCCCACTGTGCCCAGAGTTCTTCCTTTTACCAGTGGTCATATTTACTCAGCTAGCCACTGTGATCCAAATCTCCCACTCAAATTTCACCAGTTGGTCTGACCATGTATCTATGATGGTGTGGGGGAGAGAGAACCAGCCTCCCTGGGCTGTGCCCAGAAATATAATTGTCTCTAATGTAGACTGGTAATGAGGAGTGTTGTGCCACAGAGGGTGGCATAGATCCAATCTACTAAACCTATTTCTTTTAAGAATTTCACCTAGGTGAAGAATTCAACTTTATAGGGTTTGGTATGCACAACTCCCCCATCTTAGCTGTCTAAAAAATAAAAAAAGACAAAATGAAACAAGGTACAACCCATCTGGAGGCTCTGATTTAACTGACTTTGCAAAAGTAAGTTTTCTGTAAATTCCCCATGGCAATGGAACTCTACAAAGATCTCTGATTTGACTCCATCTGAACACATCCTCAACAGCCACCGAAGCATTGATTCATCAGGTTATAGTTTAAACTACTGCAGCCTCCCAGGATCCTTTGTTCACTTTCAAACAATTTACTTTCATTTTTCCTTCTGTTTATGATCTAGATTTTTTTTTACCTTTTAACATTTTCACAATTACACTTAAAAACAATTTTGACATGTTTTTTGTAAAATGTTGAATTCCAAATTCTTCCCTCCCTCCTTCCTTAGAGTGCACTCAATTTGATATAGGTTATACATGTGCAATCATGCAAAATGTTTCCATTTTAGTCATGTTGTGAAAAAAAAACACACAAAAAAGTAAAAAAAATGGTATGCTTTAGTCTTCATGCAGACTGTCAGCTCTTTGTCTAGAAGTGGATAGCATTTTTCATCATAAATTCTTCAGAACTGTCTTAGATCTTTGTATTGCTGAGAATAGCTAAATCATTCAGAGCTAATCATTATATAATATTGCTGTTACTGTATATACTGTTCTCCTGGATCTTCTCACTTCACTTTGCATCAGTTCATGCAAGTCTTTCCAGGTTTTTCTGAAAGCATACTGCTCACCATTTTTTATAGTACAATAGTATTCCATCATAATCATATACTTGTTCAGCCATTCCCCAATTGATGGGTGTCCCTTCAATTTCCAGTTCTTTCCATAACAAAAAGAGCTGCTATAAATATTTTTTGCACATATAGATCCTTTTCTTCTTTTTTTTTGCTTTTTTTGGAGGGCAATTGGGGTTAAGTGACTTGCCCAAGGTCACATGGCTAGTTTTGATCCTTTTCTTGTTTTTAATCTCTTTGAGATACAGATCTAACAGTGATCCAGATTTTTTAAACAATATTTTTATTTCATTTTTTTTTGGAGGGGAGAAGGCAAGGCAATTGGGGTTAAGTGACTTGCCTAAGGTCACACAGCTAGTAAGTGTGTGAAGTGGCAGAGGTCACATTTGAACTCAGGTCCTTCTGACTCCAGGGAACAGTGTCACCTAGTTGCCCCCAGATCCAGATATTTTTAAGACCATTAACATAATTAGAAAATGGTTACTCTCATGTAAGCACACATGAGACTAGCCCCATTAAATCAATGAAGACCCCCTTTCTGCCGCAACAGGAAAGCTTGATCCCAGCAGCTACAGAGTGATGACTCTAATGGGTCACCCTTTCACCCTGAGGTTGGGTTTCCTCTGAAAAATCTTTCCATGACTTCAACCATGAGAATCTTGAGTCCATTCTGATCCATACCTATTGCCAATTGTTGTAAGCCAGGAATAACTGAGGCTGGTCTGGTGGTCTAGTTCAGGACTGCAACAAAATAAAATGTTTGTAGATCATCTAATAGTTAACAAAAGGACATTTACTTAGCCATAGTATAGAAAGAAAATTCATCAAGGATATAGTGCTGGTTCAGGTAGATATATTCCCCCCAGAGATATATTGGCTCACAAAGCATTAGAACAACCATCAAGTCTAAAGGGCACTGAGTCCTTATTGGTTGACCTTCTAATCCAGGTTACCATCAGATAGCCAAGTCACTGGCTCAGGCTCTAGTCCTCTAGGTCAATCAAGTATAGCTGTCCCTGTTAGGGAAAAGGTAGCTCAACACATTGCAGAGCATAATAGATCTTACTCCTACCACAATTTAGTGATTTGTGGGGTATAGTTCCAAACTGCTGTCCAATTCACAGTTCTATCAAGAGTGCATTAGCGGGGGGCAGCTAGGTGGTGCAGTGAATAGAGCACCAAACCTGGAGTCAGGAGGACCTGAGTTCAAATCAAGCAGTGTGACCTTGGGCAAGGTCCAAGTCACTTAACCTCAATTGCCCTGTCCTCCCCCATCCAAAAATAAAAAATGAGTGCATTAGTGTGACTGTCCCATCACAGCCCTTCAAATACTTGCCCTTTTCCATTTTTGTCATCTTTGCCCATCTGAAGGGTGTGAAATGGAACCTCGGAGTTGTTTTCATTTGCACCTCTCTTTTCTTAGTGAATTGGAGCATCTTCAGGTTTTTAATAACTTGCATTTCTTCATTTGAAAATCTGCTGTTCAGGGGTGGCCAGGTAGCACAGCGAGTAAGAGCACTGGCCCCAGTGTTGGGATGACCTGGAGGATCGAATCCGGGCTCAGATACTTAGCACCACACCCAGAAATAACTGGCCATGTAACCTTGAGCAAATTACTTAACCCCAATTGCTTTAAAAAAAAAAAAAAAAAGAAAGAAAATCTGCTGTTCATATCCTTTGACTATTTATCTAATGGGGTTGCCCACTTTCTATATATAAGCCTACATAAAAAAAATAATAAATGAACGATCTCGATTTATTAATTAACAGGCATAGAAGTGTAATATATCATTTATCCACCAGTTAGAACTATACTCAAGCTACCAGCCAATAGTGAGGGCCTATCTGGGCCTCCCTTTGCATAATTCTGAAGTGTGTTCACTGCCCACCAGAGGGCACTCAGCCTTCAAGCTCTTGGACCACTCCCTTTCCACCATCCTTACCTCAATGCTATTCCTAGTGGGTGCATTGGAAAATGGCCCCTGGATTCAACATTAATCCAATTAAGAACAGGCATTCTTAACCTTTTTAGTGTGTATCATAGTGGGAGGCTGATAAAACCTATAGACCCCTTATCAGAATAAGACATTTGAATGTATAAAATAAAATTCCTAAGATGATCAGAGAAACCAAAGGTTTCCCATCAAAGTACACACACACACACACACACACACACACACACACACACACACACAC